>NC_090246.1:16121096-16261096 GCF_037325665.1 Littorina saxatilis
CACCACGCTGAAATGCAATACCGAAGTCTGGGCTTCGTCGAAGATTACTTGACCAAAATTTGAACCAATTTGGTTAAAAAATGAGGGCATGACAGTGCCGCCTCAACTTTCACGAAAAGCCGGATATGACGTCATCAAAGACATTTATCAAAAAAATGAAAAACAGGTTCGGGGATATCATACCCAGGAACTCTCATGTCAAATTTCATAAAGATCGGTCCAGTAGTTTAGTCTGAATCGCTCTACACACACGCACACACACACACACACACACACAGACACACATACACCACGACCCTCGTCTCGATTCCCCCCTCTACGTTAAAACATTTAGTCAAAACTTGACTAAATGTAAAAAGAAACTTTGATTATTGCACCTCCGGGTCTGTTTGCTTCCCTTTTGAAAATAAGGAGTCCGGTAAAGGGCCGTGATCATTCTTTTTTACATTTTTGACTAAATGTTTTAACGTAGAGGGGGGAATCGAGACGAGGGTCGTGGTGTATGTGTGTCTGTGTGTGTGTGTGTGTGTAGAGCGATTCAGACTAAACTACTGGACCGATCTTTATGAAATTTTACATGCGAGTTCCTGGGATTGATATCCCCGAACGTTTTTTTCGTTTTTTTCGATAAATACCTTTGATGACGTCATATCCGGCTATTCGTGAAAGTTGAGGCGGCACTGTCACGCTCTCATTTTTCAACCAAATTGGTTCAAATTTTGGGCAAGTAATCTTCGACGAAGCCCGGACTTCGGTATTGCATTTCAGCGTGGTGGCTTAAAATTTAATTAATGACTTTGGTCATTAAAAATCTGAAAATTGTAAAAAAATATTTTTTTATAAAACGATCCAAATTTACGTTTATCATATTCTCCATCATTTTCTGATTCCAAAAACATATAAATATGTTATATTTGGATTAAAAACAAGCTCTGAAAATTAAAAATATAAAAATTATTATCAAAATTAAATTTTCCAAATCAATTTAAAAACATTTTCATCTTATTCCTTGTCGGTTCCTGATTCCAAAAACATATAGATATGATATGTTTGGATTAAAAACACGCTCAGAAAGTTAAAACGAAGAGAGGTACAGAAAAGCGTGCTATCCTTCTCAGCGCAACTACTAAACCGCTCTTCTTGTCAATTTCACTGCCTTTGCCATGAGCATGAGCGGTGGACTGACGATGCTACGAGTATACGGTCTTGCTGAAAAATTGCATTGCGTTCAGTTTCATTCTGTGAGTTCGACAGCTACTTGACTAAATGTTGTATTTTCGCCTTACGCGACTTGTTTTTTTTTAAGGATGGCAAGGCGCAAGTTTGTGTGAAGTGTTTGGGGTACTCAAGGAGACCGAGAGTATTTCAATTTGGTTCAGTTTTCCTCCCGTGTCACAGTTTCTGTCGTTCAGTTGTAGAAAAGGCGTTGCCCTCTTAAAGGATTTATGTTGCCGTTGGCCAAAACACGGCGACCTAGTAGAACGTACCGTATGAAAACGGTACAGTTTAATGTTTGTGGTCCAGGTCAGAATTGTAACACAGATGATAGTTTTGACGGGAATGCCAGTGTCAGTGTAATGAATGACGGGCGCTGTGGCGGGGTGGTAAGACGTCGGCCTCTTAATCGGAATGTCGAGGGTTCGAATCCCGGCCGCGGCCGCCTGGTGGTTTAAGTGTGTAGATTGTTCCGATCTCTCAGGTCAACTTATGTGCAGACCTGCTTGTGGCTTATCCCCCTTCGTGTGTACAAGCAAGCACAAGACCAAGTGCGCACGGAAAAGATCCTGCAATCCATGTCAGAGTTTGGTGGGTTATAGAAACACGAACATACCCAGCATGCTTCCTCCAAAGCAGCGTATGGCTGCCTAAATGGCGGGGTAAAAACGGTCATACACGTAAAATTCCACTCGTGCAAAAACACGAGTGTACGTGGGAGTTTCAGCCCACGAACGCAGAAGAAGAAGAAGAAGAAGTGTAATGAATATGTTGTGTGTGAAAATACAAAATAAAAGTGTAGCTTGTGTTTACTGCACTACATATAGCATGTCTCCATCTTTCCATCTACAGCCGCACTCGCCTAAAAAAAACACGCTTAAGCAAAAAATTCGGATATCAGAAACCAAAACCAATTCCCCGCCAGACCCCCCTCTTTGTAAGACTATTTCTAATTCGGATAAGCCAAACTCTGTCAAAAAATAGCTAACTCAAACACGGATATCTCAAACGGGATTTTGACAGATAAGCCAAACTCCAAACACTGTCGGAGAGACTTTTTTTTTGGGGGGGGGGGGGGGGCGGTTGAAAAACACGTCAGGAAGATAAACATATTTCGTCACGGCTATAATTATCCTACGGAAACGAACACGTCACCTGTTTTTGAGTATGCGGGGAAACTGATGACGTGTGAAGAGCAAATCTACCTGAGGAATGTATGTGCTCATTTTGAGCGAATGGTGAAGATCAAACCACAATAAACATGCAGCAAAACAAAACATTTGCCTACAATCTATGTTTACGGAGATTTGACCTTGATTTATGACCACAGAGACAGATTGTCTAATTTTGTTTCTTTTCTTTCTTTAATGGAGAGGGTTTCATTAAACATTACATTTATTATGATTTACTTGAAATCCTTTTAACAAAAGCGTAGTTGCATGTGGAATCTTTGGTTTTGTTTCTGAGATGTGTCACTGTTTTCACCATTTATTTTTACAGTTGGCTTTGAAGTATTAATAAAGTCCCAGTGAAGAAAGCACTTGTAACTTGTCACTGTTTTGATCTTATTCATTTAAACACACACACACACTCACACACACACACACACACACACACACACACACACACACACACACACACACACACACACACACACACACCACGCAGAGAGAGAGAGAGAGAGAGAAAGAGAGAGAGAGAGAGAGAGAGAGAGAGAGAGAAACATTCGAAGTGATTTTACAACTTATCCTGAACAAAACTCGCTTAAGCCGAACAGCAGGGTAATTTCTCGGGAAAGGTTTGGCTTATCCGAACTCGGATATGCACAAACTCGGATAAGCGAAACGATTTTTCATTCCCCGGGCGAGTTCGGCTTAAGCGTGTTTGACTGTATGCTGCTTTATGTGCACGGTGTGAATAACGTTCCGGAATTGTGGATGGCGAAAAGGGACAGCTCAACTGCACAATCCGACGGGCGCAATGGCCTAGTGGTAAGACCCCGGCCTCCCGAACGGAAGGTCGTGGGTTCGAATCCCTGCCGCGCCTGGTGGGTTAAGGGTGGAAATTATTCCGATCTCGGCCCAGGTCAACTTATGTGCACACTTTCTAGTGCCTTATCCCTCTTCGTTTGTAAACGCAAGCACAAGACCAAGTGAGCAACATTTATCATATGTAATCCACCATTATCTTTTAATTTACACATAATTGTTCGTTTTACTTTTTCAAACGCCCGTGTATTTGAATATTTTATTCTTTCAAATAAACCTAAACAGCATTTTAATGTTAATAATTGCATTGAAGTCAATATTTACACTGTGAATATATTAACAAAATTATCAGACTTTTATTAGAAAAATTGGTCTTTTTGAACAATATCAAAGACACAGGAACGGCGAAACAATAAAGCTTATAATGAGAGAGAGAGAGAGAGAACAAGAAGCAAACGAGGATTACAGACGAGGACTTAGTGTGTGCTCAAATTAAAACAAGTCGCGTAAGGCGAAAATACAATATTTAGTCAAGTAGCTGTCGAACTCACAGAATGAAACTGAACGCAATGCCATTTTTCAGCAAGACCGAATACTCGTAGCATCGTCAGTCCACCGCTCATGGCAAAGGCAGTGAAATTGACAAGAAGAGCGGGGTAGTATTTGCGCTAAGAAGGATAGCACGCTTTTCTGTACCTCTCTTTGTTTTAACTTTCTGAGCGTGTTTTTAATCCAAACATATCATATCTATATGTTTTTAGAATCAGGAACCGACAAGGAATAAGATGAAAGTGTTTTTAAATTGATTTGGACAATTTAATTTTGATAATAATTTTTATATATTTAATTTTCAGAGCTTGTTTTTAATCCGAATATAACATATTTATATGTTTTTGGAATCAGCAAATGATGGAGAATAAGATAAACGTAAATTTGGATCGTTTTATAAATTTTAATTTTTTTTTTACAATTTTCAGATTTTTAATGACCAAAGTCATTAATTAATTTTTAAGCCACCAAGCTGAAATGCAATACCAAACCCCGGGCTTCGTCGAAGATTACTTGACCAAAATTTCAACCAATTTGGTTGAAAAATGAGGGCGTGACAGTGCCGCCTCAACTTTCACGAAAAGCCGGATATGACGTCATCAAAGACATTTATCAAAAAAATGAAAAAACCGTATGGGGATATCATACCCAGGAACTCTCATGTCAAATTTCATAAAGATCGGTCCAGTAGTTTAGTCTGAATCGCTCTACACACA
Organism: Littorina saxatilis; assembly: GCF_037325665.1. NCBI lineage: Eukaryota > Metazoa > Mollusca > Gastropoda > Littorinimorpha > Littorinidae > Littorina > Littorina saxatilis. The sequence continues at coordinate 16,125,565 of NC_090246.1, forward strand.
CACACAGACACACACACACACGCACGCACATACACCACGACCCTCGTTTCGATTCCCTCTCGATGTTAAAATATTTAGTCAAAACTTGACGAAATATAAAAAGGACAAAAAGACAAATGTATATAATTATATCAAGGATTATTTTTTTTTTTACATTTAGAAATGTACGGAATCGCTGGACGTGTAATCACAGTTGAAAAAAAAAGTGTTGGGCGCATTTCATTCTACTTTCTATTTTTTCAGATAATATATTAGCAGAAAGCAGTAAGTCCACCGCTGCTTTCTACCCCTTTTTTTCTCAACCAGACCAAAATAAAATGTCAGAAAGAAGTAACTAAGTCCATTGCTGCCTTTTGCTATCTTTTTAATCAATATTTAGGTCGGGTCATAATTTGGTAGAAAGCAGTATGTCCTCTTACTGCCTTTCACCATTATTTTTAAGTGAATGAGTTTCGTGTATTAATTAGGCAAAAGGTAGCAAGTCAACAAAAATCCTTATTTCTAATTGATGAATCAAATGTGGGTTTGATATTCATAACAGAAACACAAGACACTGCCATGCATTTCATATATATATAATTTGAAGCTTTGCATTCCAAAACAGAAATGCAAACAGAAAAGTAGATTTTCTCGAAACTACGTTTCATGGTCTTGCTGCCTTCTGCCTTCACGCGGCAGAGAAATACGGATGACGCAACACTCTATCTTGTGCACCACATCTATACCCATCTTGAAAAAGCAGCCTTCTTTGTACGCATTGTTTTTATTGATTTTTCTTTGGCATTCAATACTATCCAACAGCATCTCATGGCATCTACCCTCCTCAATCTACACGTTATCACTAGGCTCATTTCGTGGATTGTGGATTGTTAAGTAGACAGAGCACAGTGTGTTCGTTTTGAAATGGTTCTGTGGTCTCTCCAATCCACATCTACTAGCTCCTTGCGTGGTTCTGCGCTCTAACCACTACTTTTCACTTTCAACACAAATGATTATGGTGGCACACACACGCGCGCGCACAAACACACACACACACACACACACACACACACACACACACACACACACACACACACACACACACACACACACACACACACACACTGTTTATTTAATATTTTTAACAAAACATCATTTGTCAGAATCATAATCATTTGTGTGTCATGTGTGTGTCTTACGTTTGAATACAGAGCAGCCATATCAAGCACAAAGGGAGGCAAATGGGTTTGTAAAGGAAATTTTGTAGAAGACGTCACCCTCCCTTTATTCATTTGTTGCAAACTTTCAGTTCTGGTCAGTGGCTCATAAGGCTACGCTCTAAACTGATCAGAAGTGTTCCATTTTAAACCGGTCGTGAACACTGTGTGGAATACCATTATAATCATACTTGCAAAAGTAGCACACATTGTAACAGTACTTTGTGTTTACCATGTGTGCTTTTGTGACAATGTGTACTCTGTCATCAAAGTTTTTTTAAAGTTACTCCCGGTCATTTCTTTGTCCCTCAATCTGTCCCTGTTTAATTATCTTCCCCTGACCCAATTAAGTTGTGTCTCGACCGCTAGGATTATTGTGTGTTGTTGCTAATTGTAGGTGGGTATCGAGGCTGGTTTCTGATTGGTTGATTGTTTGAACCACTGTGATTTTCGTAGCGACAGGTCGTGATTAATTTTTGGATTTGTGTTGTTTAACATTTGATTGAACGATTAGGGTGTTACTGTGTTGATGTAAGGAGTGTAGCTGAGCCATTATAATGTTATTTTGGCGAAGTAGGTATTCGAGGAGAGTTTAAAGAGAACTTGTGTGTGTGTGTGTGTGTTAGGAGAAGTATTGTTAGAGCTGGTTTGATATCAGCGGAGGACAGTTTTGTGACGGATTTGTGCGATCTTGAAGAAAGTTCTACACTGCCTTCTGGTATATATTAAAATAAAAGACACGTTTCTACAACCCCTGACTTGGCGTCACTATGTGAATGCTTCCTGACCTAGCACCCCCCACTGTTCTCACCCCCACCCCATCACACTTTATTTCTTACAGTGTTCACAACTGGTTACAAAAAGTGTGTTCGAAAGTCGAACACTTCAATTTACAGTGTATGTGTATTCAACCCCACTCCCCCCCCCCCCCAAACAACAACAACAACAACAACAACAACACAAAACAACACACACGCACGCACACACACACACACACACACACACACACACATACAGACACACACACACACACACACACACACAAACACACACACACACACACACACACACACACACACACACAAACACGCCTAACCGCAAGAAGAGTGCACGAAATCAGTTTTACTATGTATGTCACGCTGGGAATCCCGAGAGACTGTTTTTGCTTAGTATGTTCTTATGGAGTCGAAGCCGGTAACTGCCCGACGAAACAAAGAAATTTTCTCGGGATTCCAAATGTGAGTTACAAAAAAACCAGTGTGTAATCTAGACACAAAGACTGTTTTAATAAGAAGAGGCGGAACATGCCTACATGTTCTAGTGCTAAACGAATATTGTCAGAGCAACAACAAGAGCTTGTCGGTCACGTTCCCTGCTGTTCGTTTTTCTACACGTGATGGTAAAACAAGCATACAGCTAAAACCCATTTCTACACACAGCCACACACTGTCGCCCACACACACGTTTGGGTGATATGACAACACGCACTCGAAACAATTCACATGGCACTAAACAAAGGAACATTTTTTTGTTCTCCAAAATTGTAATCAATCAATAAACAAGTGATAACAAACATGGTATCTGTGTGTTTTCTGTTTGTACACATACCTTCTCATTTACATGAGGTGCAGAAAAACTCATTATGTTAAATTTTACATTATACAAAAGAACTAAAATTTAGCATACGTGAAACTATAGTGTTGTGTTTGCTGGTGTCAACATGCCAAGCATCAAAATGATCATATGTCATCGTATATGGATCTATTCAATATTTGCATCATAACATATGCCTGTCTTTATCTTAAATCAAGGACAATAAACAATAACTTGTTTATAATTAATAAAACTTCAGACTAATGTTGAAATCTCAAAACAACATGATTTCCAAAAATAATATCCAGCGTTTATCGTGAATCCATTTACTTAAAAATGCTTACGCACATCTTTGTTATTAAAATAATATGATTAATCTTCTTCATATCTTTGCTGTTACCTTTAATACCAAATACCACATCTGTAACATTCAACCTAATTCTCTCGCCAATGTTTACTAATATGTACATTTCAATATATTTCCAAAACCTGAGCACGGTTGGGCATTCAAAGAAAAATTGCTCCAATACATCAAGTTCATCCTCACAATATTTACAGTTTTTACCAGCCTTCACTTTCATTTTACACAATAAAATATTAGTTAGATAAATGTTATGCAATATTTTCCAATGCAGTGCACGTGATTGAACTTCACCAGTGACAGTGGCTGCTAAGTTCCAATTCTTTTCGTCAATTTCAAATCCTAACTTTCTTCTCCAAAATCCTTCCGAACAGGGTGGGCTGTATTTTTTTCCTACGAGAACCTTTCGAATTTCTTTTACTGATCTCACTTTTTTTTCCACAAAAGGTCGGAACGTCACAGACTGAACAATTTACATCGTTTATAGCGACATTTCTTAAAAGGAGATGTACAGCTGTACTCAAGCAATCTATTTGCAGAGTAGCCAGTTCTTCCACACACTTCTTTACAGGACGCAAAACGTCCATTCTCACACACATCGCTTACATACATTATACCACTTTTAATCCAATCCGCAAAAAAGAGGGGGTTACCATGACAAATGATATCTTTGTTGTTCCACAACAAACCCGATACAGAATTACCATTATCGATTTGATTATTATCAAGCCATGCCTTCAAATCAGCGGACCCAAATTCCGATTTAATACTGTCCAATACTTTAAATGGTTTGCTATTAATGTTCGCAAACAAACATTTAAAGCGACTCCCAAAACGGAAAAACAGTGCTTTTGGGAGCCATGACCATTTCTGGTCTTCAAAAGGAACACTGCATCTGTCGCAAATCAATCATATTCAATCCACCTTACTTAGCTTCGTTACATAAAACAGTTCTTTTCACCCTTGCAAATGCCTTTCTGTTGCAGTCTTTTTTGCGCCACACGAAGCGAAACATTATCCTATTAATTTCAGTAAAAACGTTGTCTGGTACAATCAGCGCCTGCATTATATACACAAAATGTGGCAGAATAAACTTTTTAAATACACAGACTTTACCAATAATGCTCAAATTCCTTTTCTCCCACACGCAGATGAGCCTTTTCGCAACATTCACTCTCTCTTCCCAATTCTCACTCACTTTTGACGCACGCATGTAATTACAGAAATATACACCCAGAATGTTCATTTTGTCTGTTCATGCAAAACCGCAACACTCATGGCACTAAACAAAGGAACATTTCAAACCATTTACTATTAAAGCATATCATGAAATCAAATTAACATCACAACGTCTTACCCTCCCACCCTGCGAAAGACATCAGTCCAGCATAACGCAGATACACTCCCACCCGAATGGAATCCTCGGAAATCCCCCTTTACATCACACATCACACAAGTCCTTAACGGGTGATAGTGGGAACGATGCCCAAAATTCACTTTGGCCACAGTTCGCACAGGTATCCAAGTCTTCTCTTCTTGTTAACGGCACTGATGCTTCAAAAGCTAAGTACAATTTGTAATTAGCTAATCTTTCATTCACCCCACACAAAAACTAACACACCAACGCGAATCTCTCTCAAGTCGCTTCCTACCAATACAATCCTTCCCAAGACCAATATGGACCAACACAGTTGTTACACAAGGGTATCAGCCTTCACTATTCTCTACACAACCTCGCAGTCATCTTAATGCACTCTGTTCTGTCTTTACCTAGATCAATTCAATCCACTCTTCCGCCAGACTATTCTGAATAAAAATGATTCAAGGTAGCACGTACACACGCAGGTATTGTAATAATTCCAATAATAGTGTACCATAGGTGTCGGTCAGCAAATGTTAAAGAACTTCGAGTAAATGTCACAATATGGTAAATTCACAAGCACTGACAATGTGCCTGGTATAATTGTTTCCATGATACTGAGCCACGCAACATGTGTAAAGCGCATCAACCATTGTGCATGACAAAAGATAAAGACTATCTGATGTGTAAGTCTCCTGCAGTAAATATCGTTTCACACCGGTTAGGTATTGACAGTGTGGTGTTGTCAGTGTTCTGTGGTAATGAGGTCAGCCAGTGTCTTCCACACCTGGTGCTGTGGCGGCGTGTCTCTGTGCACGTGCAAAATGTTCCTCTCTGGCACCATGCGCAGCAGCAGCTGTAGCGAAGGCATGGCGGGCAGGACACGCGGCTCCTCTAAGAAGACGATGATGACACGGTCCGGCATGGTGTCTGTGATGCTGCGCTGTGCTTGCTGGACCGTGAAGCCGCACGCCCACTCGTCCTGAGAGAAGTCACGCGTCACCAGCAGCACCACCTGGACACACAATGCAAATCCTCTCTATGAATTGTTCAAAGGTATAAACATATCACACCAGTTTTAGCGGTATAACAAAACAACATTTTGTTAATGTATTTTTCAATGTTTTACATGTAGTTTGACTTGTACAGCCGATAACCTTTACTTTCACTGTCAAAAAACTCATTTTTTTCTCGATAATGCGAGTTCTCATTCAACAACATAGAGAGATCACTATACATAATTCTGTATGTGTTATGCATATACTCAATGCACAAAGTCGTATGTGATCTGAACCGAAAGTGTTTATTGGATCAGAAAATGTCATTTTAAAGCGAAAATGTGACGGGTTTCCAGCATATCACTGGCTCAAAAAAAAAACCAAGTTTGCACCAGACACATGAACATAAACCTCGTTTACTTTGGTATAATCTTCTTCTTCAGCGTTCGACGGTTTACATTGGTATCACATCATGTGTTATCGTATGTTGTTGTTGTGTGGTTCTTATCTATGTACATACACAATGATTTGTAAAGTGAGAAAAAAAGAGGAAACATCTATTTCCCCCTACCCAGCAGCATCCATGTACATAAAGTATTTAGCATTTTTTAGTACACTTTGCATCGACTGCTAAAGAAGAAGAAGAGTACACTTTGCACAAACCTGGACCCTATGCATTGAGCAGCTCCAAAGTTCACAACTGGGAACTATTTATAGTGATAGTTTTTTCATCTATCTTCTGCATCCATTCTTTGCTCTTGACATGTCTTACATTTGTTTTTCAATAAAAGTAAATATTCAGGGTGGTGTGCATTGCCACATTACGCATTCGGATGACGTGAGAACGAACCGAGGTTTTATCTGTGTGCACGTGCCGCCTACCTTCCAGCTGTCATCAATGTGCTGCACGACGGTCTCCGCCCTCACAGACCCAGGCAGCTCTTCCCTGTCACGCAGCAAGAGACGCACGCTGTACCGCTCTTCCACAGCCTCACGCAGCGTCACGCACGCCAGAATGACGTCATCCCGAGCCTCGGAGTACACGACGTAAGCGTCTCGGTGAAAGTGGTGACGTCTCGGCAGACGGTACAGTCGGATGGCTTTCCATGCGTAGCAGAGCTGGGTCCAGGAGCGTACAACGATGAAAGTCACGACGATGGCCAGGAGTTGGAGAAGAAAGGCGGACAGGGCGATTCCAAACATCTGTATCCCCACACAGCGCCGCCAGTGACTCATCCACTGCGCCATCACGCGCTCTGTGCTGGTGGTCTCCCCTGTCTCCGTGGTGCACGTGTAGTTAGCTTGGCGTCCTTCGCCATCAAGCGACACGGGGGTGTGCCACAGCCACTGTACCACGTCCAGGTTGAAGCACGCACACTCCAGTGGATTTCCCAAGAGTTTGAGGCTGAAGCAGGAATGTTTTCAATTATAACCAATCTAACAATTCCATATTCATTCGTATTAGTTTTCGTAATAGAACGTAGTTCTGTTTCGCACGCATAATCAAGATTAAAACAACTTTCGAAGCAAGCCGAAGCAAGTCTCTGGGCAGAGCACCCTGCACTTCAACAAGCGAGACAGCAGCTCAGTAATGCGATTGCGTTCTCGATCTGTTTCACCGAAACAAGACAGCAGCCCCAAACAACAGGGCAGCAAGCAACCGAGACTGACAATGCCACAAACACCCGATAGCGACGGGAAAGAGAACACGTGCGACACGGACACGGAGACGACAGGGCCCGACACAGCAACACACATCAGCTTAGGCAGTCTTTTGTGCTGAACCATGACCGTACTGCCCTGTTGACTGGTGATTTTCACGTGCTACGTGACGGCGATGGTGAAGGACTATGAATTGGCTTTGCGACTTAATTACACTCGGGTTTAATGAATAGCGTCTCGGTATGTTCTCTTAATGTAAGAGGATTACGTAACAAAAGAAAAAGAAGATCTATATTTGATTTATTAAAAAAAAGAAAATATGATTTGATATGCTTGCAGGAATCATATATTACGGACGACGTGAAAGATCAGTGGGAGAGAGAATGGGGTGGAAGAGTGTTTCATTCTTCAGTTTCCTGTCAGAGCATGGGACAAATTATTCTCCTAAAAAAAGTTTTGATGGTGAAGCAGAATTAGTATTTAAAACAGAAAGAATTTTGTGTTTGAAAATTACATTTGAAAATGATTTTCTTTATTTGGTGAATATTTATTTTCCTAATAATTCTTTCGAAAAAAGTCAATTATGGGCACAAGTTAATTCGTGTTTTGAAGAATTCGAAGGTGAGAAAATAATTTGTGGGGATTTCAATTGTGTTTTGAATAACGAGATAGATATTGTGAGTGGTGAAAAACATAAAACATCTGATGTTATTAATTTTCAAAATGTTTTGCATAGTAACGATCTGAATGATGTTTGGCGCTTGTTTCACACCGACGAAAAGGAGTTCTCCTGGAGCAGGAAGAGCCCTTTCATAGCCCGTCGACTTGACTATATTCTTCTCTCTGGTGGCTTGTTTGATAAAACATTATTTTGTGACATGGTCTCAGTACCACATTCAGATCACCGATTAATTGAGTTGAAAATTCAGTTTGTGAACATAGTACGCGGACCTTCTTACTGGAAATTTAATAATCAGTTATTGCGAGACAAAGGTTTTGTTGATTTAATGAATAATTTGATTGATGCATTTTTGTTGCAAAATAAAGGTTTATGTGATTCCTTAAAATGGGAATTATTAAAAATTCAAATGCGGGAATTGTGCACAGCCTATGCAGCAGGAAGAAAGCGAAAACAAAATAATTCCCAGCTTTCTCTTCAGAAGGATTTGGATGAAACGGACACTCTTTTAGCAAATAATCCACAAGATCTGAATCTGTTAATGAAAAGAGAAAAAATTAAAGTAGAGCTTGAGGTCTTTTCATTGGAAGAAACCCAGAGTGCCCAAGTTCGCTCTCGCGTCCAGTTCATAGAAGAAGGTGAGAAGAACACAAAGTATTTTTTGAATTTGGAAAAAAGTAAAGCTAACATGAAAATTATGGATCGTTTACAGACAGACGACGGGAGGGTATTTAATACACAGAAAGAGATTATGAAAGAACAAGTACGATTTTTTAAAGACTCATGAAAAAAGTGCGAAATTTAACCAGATGAGCGCACACGAATTTGTACAAGATTTAAATATACCATTTCTCTCCAATGACCAAAAAGGTGAATTGGACTCGGAGATTACCAGGAAGGAATTAACTATTGCCCTTAAATTATTAAATAACGATTCAGCCCCAGGTCTTGATGGCCTCACTACCTGTTTTTATAAAGTATTTTGGTTGAAGATAAGGGATGTAGTTCATGCCTCATTAGTAGCATCATTTGTTAATGGCGAATTATCGCCCACTCAAAAACAAGCTGTTCTGACCTTAATTCATAAAGGTAAAGATTTACCTAGGGACGATCTCGGCAATTGGAGACCAATATCTATGACAAATACAGATTACAAGATAATTGCAAAATGTTTAGCATTGCGACTTTCCTCTGTAATAGGTGATATTATTCATGAAAATCAAGTTGGCTTTATGAAAGGAAGAAAAATAAGTAACATGATTAGACTCATTGATATTATGAACACAATGGATAAACCTGGAGTTTTATTAGCAGTTGACTTTCGACGTGCATTTGATTCCATATCCAAAGATTATATTTTGTTTGCATTTGATAAATTTGGTTTTGGGGATAACTTTAAAAAATGGGCTTCTGTCCTGATGAACAATAGTCAAAGTTGTATTAATTATACAGGGTGGATATCCGAACCATTTCCTGTGGAAACTGGCAATCGTCAAGGATGTCCATTTTCGCCAATGGCTTTTGTTATTGCCCTTGAAATGTTGGCGAACACGATTCAATCTGATGAAGCTATTAAGGGTATCCATCTGCCTATGTCACCCTTTGAGGTATCACCAATCACGGTCCTAAAACTGCTATTATATGCTGATGACGTCACTCTTTTTTTGCATGATAAAATAGATCTAGAAAGGGCGTTATACAGTTTGAATATATTCAAACGTTTTTCCAACTTGGAAGTGAATGTCAACAAAACGGAAGCCATGTGGATAGGGTCCAGAAAGTTGTGTACAGATCAGTATTTTGGTCTTAAATGGAAACGTAAAGTAAAAATTGTTGGAATTATTTTTCCAAACAATATACCCGCATCGTCTTTAGAGGAAAACTGGTCAAAGAAAATTCAACGAATACAACAAATAATCGCCAAAAAGAAATTTAAGTATACAAGGTAAAATTTGTATTGTTAAAACCTTTCTTATATCTCAATTCGTTTATATTTTCCAGTCTCTGGCAGTACTTCATCATGTGTTACACCATATTAATTCCATTTTGTTTAGGTTTATTTGGAAGAAAAAGTATTCAAATACGCGCGCATTTGAAAAAGTAAGACGAACAGTTATGTGTAAAGAAAAAGATTATGGTGGTTTGAATATGATAAACGTAGTAGATATGCACAACTCATTTATGATTTCCTGGCTTGTTAATTTGCATAACTCCACACAAAAGTATTGGTCTGTTATTCCAAGATATTGTCTGGCATGTCTGGGCATTGGTTTATCGTGCTTTGACTCAAATGCATCTTCGAAAACGATGAATGGCCTCAATAGTTGCAGATCATTGTTGTGGAAACAAGTGTTATTAACTTGGCTTGACAATAAAAGTGTTTTCTGTGAAAAGTATATTGAACCAGTACATTTGAAGGACCAATGCATTTGGAACAATATGAATATTCAATTTAAACATAAATGCCTATTTTTTAAAGATTTTATAAAACATAATATCTCATTTGTAAAGGATGTCATGAATGAAAATGGTATTATTATTTCTTTTGAAGATTTATGTGAAAAAGTGGGTTATACACCATCCAGACAGTTTGAATATAATGCATTATGCACAGCACTTAAATCCAGACGTACTGACACATTACCATATCAATATTTTACATTGCAGGATTTCATTATTAATGGTGGAAATATAACAGCAAAGTTTATTAGAGCATGTTTAGTTGATCTTGATGTCCAGATTCCGAGTGCCTGTGATTTTTGGAAACGAAAACATAATGTAGATTTGGATAAGAGAAACTGGTTATTGGCTGTTAACAGCACAAAAGAAGAAAGATTACGTCTGCTGCACTGGAAATTATTACATAGAATATATCCAACCAATATTTTATTAAACAAAATGGGATTACGAACATCGAATAAATGTGAATTTTGTAATGAATTAGACACCCTTGAACATTTCTTTTTTAGTTGCCAAGAGGTGATGAAGGGTTGAAAAATATGTAAAGATTTTGTTTATAAGAAAATACATGTTGCCATTATTTTGAATGAAGAAAATGTATTTTTGGGTTATTTTAGGGAAAGTTTGAAAAATGATTATATTTATTTTGTGAATTATTGTATTTTAATCACCAAAATGACCATTGGAAAATTTAAATATGGGAAAAAGTTAGATTTGGGTGTATTATTGGAAACTGAGCTGAACATTAGGAATAAATTTATGTTATGATTATTTTTATTTATTTACTTAAACATATTAGTTTACTGATAAAGTTTGTTGATTTAAAAAATGTACACATTTGACTGAGAAAAGAAAAGACCTATGAAGAAGGTTTGCTCCAAGCCACACACGAAAAAAAATAAAATAATAAAAAATAAGGCAAAAAATAATTGTACTAGCAAACCTGCGTGCAACTGAGGTTAAAAAAAAAGAAAAGAAAAAAAAAAGAAAAAAAAATAGATTAAAACAACTTTGCGCAACAAAGACGCTTATGATTCTCAGCCGAGATTGTTACCGGATAGTTATCCGCCTTGTACTATGTCATCTGCTGCACGCCTGCTCTAGATACAGAGCTTTTGTGTGACACGTTTCAAGCCGCCTCATGTGCTTTGAGTGCACACTTCAGCAACCTTACGTCTTTTGATGTCGCGAAGCAAGGATGACTCCTTCAGGGTTAAAAGGGTGAAGAAAATATCGGGATTTCTGCTGCATGCAGAGAAAACAAATTCTAATGAAACACCAAACAAACTCTGCCTCATAAATTCAAGATACGCATCACTCGACACAAAGCAAAAACTAAATCTGTAAAGCTTGATGTGTAGAAGTGACGCTTACACATAACTTCAGCTCTTAAGCCCCTAACACATAATTGTGACATACTTTGGTCTTGAGCTCAACAAGGGTGTCCATGCTTTTCAATAATATTAATTTTGTTTTTAAACTGGAATACATCATAAATCATAAGTGCACCATATTTATGCATGGAAAGACAAACGCAAGCTAAATTTACTTTGCCTTTTAAAAAAAGTGTTTCATTTGTGAAATCAAATCAGCAAAAGAATTGCCACCCTGTTCAGAAAGGAGCCATGGCAGCTATCAGTTTGTGAATGGAAGAATGCTCTTATCGCAACTTTAAAATGTCGGGTGGTGTAGATTTTCTTCTGCAATGGACTGATCGTGTCTTTAGATCAGTCATGCTCACAGGAAGACACACATACAACCTGAATGCAAGGCAGAAAAGAAGGCAACATTAAACCAATTATAGGATACTAGCTCACAGACAGACATACATACACTTACTTGTTTAAAACATGTTCTCATTGCATTATGTATTATTACGTTTCAATACGATCAAAGAGTACTGAATGATATTTTATCAGCTGCACAAAAGTAGTAGTGCTTACAAATTTTGCCAGAGAAACAGCATGTAGTGTTCCTTGAATGATGTTTCACTGACTTGCATTTTAATTATACCAGGAATGGAGTTCCACAATAGGGTGCCAGAATGAGAGAGACTTGACTTGTACAGGTCAATTCTGGGGGTTGGGGTAATTACATTGTATAGTTTTCTTGAATTATTTATCCTAAACGCATGGCAAATAAGAAGGCATTGTTAAACCAATGATTCCCACAGACATGGACCCATACAACCTGAATGCATGGCGGGAAAGAAGGCTTCATGAAAACAATTATTCTTTCTCTCAGACAGACACTCATACAACCTAGATGCATTGCGAGAAAGAAGGCATCGTTAAACCATTATTGTTCTCAGAGACAGAAACACATACAACCTGAATGCATGGCGGCCGGCCAGACTGTCCAACGCTGATCGTTCTGATGACGTCAGAGTGCTCAGAGAGTTGTGGGAAAGGTCAAGCATCCTCAGGTCACCATGATTATCCAGATTGACAGGCACTTTCTGGAGTCGATTGTAGGAGAAGTCTAGTTCTTTCAGACGGCGCTGTACACGTAACATGGCAGGATCTGTGAAGAAGAGTTCGTTCCGGGACAGGTCCAAAAACTGCAGCTGATCCACGTTTTGAAACAAGCGCCAACCGCGTGACTTCAAGAACTGCGGGTTTAATCCCAAGTTTGACAAACTCAATTTTGTCAGACTGTCCAGAAAATCAAACATCTGTTCCGTCATGTTGTAACAATAGTTGCCATCCAAGCTGAGTGTTTCCAGATTTTCGAGACCATAAAATGTCATGCGACAGTTGGCAAATCCCAGATAGGACAGGTCCAAAGTCTTTAAATGCTTAGCAGAGGGAAAAGTCCAATTCACCGGCAAGGGATTCAGGTGTGGGAAGATTGATGACATGTTTAGATATGAAATGTTCATAGGAGTTAGAAACCCCATCGTGTATGTGTTCTCATCGTAACCACCATTACGGAAATAGTCTTTGCATCGAAAATCTTGACTGACTAAACACTGAGCTCCTGTGATGGTAAACCTAATCTGATCCTGCAGTGCCAGAGATCGTAAGGGACCATCTGACATCATCATTCTGAGCAAAGTAGATGAATCTCCAATAATCGCATTCATCGAAACATCTATGTGTTCCACGCATCTGAAGAAAGGGGTGTTTTGTACTGTCAAGGCGTTTCCTGCTACTCGCTGAATATTGCAGCTCGACATTGTGAAGTTCATAACACATATGTTCCGTAGGTATCTGGCCGAATGACTGTCGATGACGTGGTAAAACGGCAAGTAATCGCCATTGCCATGCAATTTGATTTCAGTCACAGTCTGGTGCTGGAGGCCGTACAGAGATTCCAGTATGTGGTTGGGAGTCTGAAAGTGCGAGCCCATGAACCACAATCTGTCCAACGCAGGAAGTTCACAGAATGCACACGCTTCAATTTGAAGTGAGCAAAACTGAAAGTTGATGAAAGAGAGTGTCGAGTTTTTAAAGCCCTCGAAGGACGTGTTTAATATACGATTGATTTGACAGTTTTTGCTCAAGTCCAGGGTATGGATAGAGCGCAGAGCTGCAAAGTCCCGCCCAAAGTGCACCTCCCCAAACGTATCGATGGATAACAAAGTCAGAGAGACAAGGTCACTGAACACGTTGTCAGGATATTCACCGTTCGGATCGTCATCGTTGTACTCCAGATGCAGAAGCTGCAGCTGCCCCAGCGAGGCGAAGACCCGGGCCGGGTAGACTGACGACGTCAGCTTCAGTTTGTTGTCAGACAAGTCCAGGTTGATCAGCCTGTCCAGCCCTGTCATGGCACCAGCCTCCAGTCTCTGCAAGCGGTTGGACCCCAGCCCCAGCCAGTTGAGGTGAGCGAGACTGGAGAAGGTGTTGTTGTACAAGACCTGCAGGTGGTTGTGGCCTAGATCCAGGTGACGGAGGTGAGTCAGGTTCTCAAAGACGTCCGTCCCGAGGCTGGACACCTGGTTGTGGTCAAGCAACAGTCGTTGTAGGTGCGGAAGGTTGGCAAATGTCCGGCTGGTCAGTGCGTTCAGGTTGTTATAGCTCAGGTCCAAAGTCTCCAACTCTTCCAGTCCTTGAAACGCGTGCCGGTCTAGTTCCGGCAGATCGTTGTGACTGAGGTTCAAGTGACGTAAGCAGGAGAGACCAGAAAGGGAACCGGAACGCCACTCTAACTGCTGGTTATAACTCAAGTCCAGAAGTATGACGTCAGAGACATCTACGCCGGAGATATCTACGTCCGAGAGTGACGTAACTTGCGTGTCACTGCAGCCCACCAGGGTTCCGATTTGAGCTCTGCTCCTCGACCCGACAAGAAACCAAACCAACACAAACCCGATTCTATTCATCATTTTCATTTTGCACGTTGCTTCTTATGAAGTTTTCTCTCCAAACATGTATGGCTATAACACGATGTATTTCAACATTTCTTTTCGCGAGGGAGGACTGTGTCATAAATTATGAATGTGATCTGGCTGTCTGAACTGAAGTCGTGGCCTTTATACCAAGCAAGGAGGAAGAACGTGCCAGGTAGGAAAGGGACACAGAAGAAGGGGAATTCTCTGCGTGGTTACATCCCAACTTACCACAGCCACCCGGTGACATTGCATTGGGCAGGACAGGAAAAGAGAATGATTTTGTGTTTAAACAAAATACTAGTGTTTCAACATTTGACGAACGCGTTTCAATAGAAGTCATAACAAAAACAATGTTTCAGCCCATGAACGAAGAAGAACACAGACTACAGGGCAGGTACCTGTGAAGACCAGGACCTATAATGTTAGACAGTGAAGTGATGTTACGGTCGTGAAAGTAGACTCACCTTCTAAGGTACTACAGGCTTTTTCTTTTCTCTGACTTTTTAACGCATAATTATATACTGCTTTGGTGTTTACTTACCAAGCCTTGTTTGAGGACAGGATCTTAAGACAAAGGGTTTTATTCCACTGAGGAAAATGGGTTCGAAATGAAGACGTTCAGGTTGAGGGAAACAGTTTGAAAATAATGTGTGTGTATGTGTGTGTGTGTGTGTGTGTGTGTGTGTGTGTGTATATAGGGTGTCTCCAAAAAAAAGTACCCCAAAATAGTGTTTCAGCACGTGACTAGCGCGTTTCAATAAAAATCAGAACAAACACAAAACATGATTGCAGATGTATTTTTTTAAGAGAAAATGTAAAATCAAAAAGGAATTTAAAACTCAATCATCATTAAGTGAAGCAGTTCAAAAGAAAAAAAAACAAATGCTTCTCCTTCTCCTTCTTCTTCTGCTTCTTCTTCTTCTGCTGCTGCGTTTGTGGGCTGAAACTCCCATGTGTATAGCCGTTTTTACTCTGCCATTTAGGCAGCCATACGCCGCTATGGGAGGAAGCATGCTGGGTATTTTCGTGTTTTTATAACCCACCAAACTCTGACATCGATTACAGGATCTTTTTCCTGCGCACTTGGTCTTGTGCTTGCGTGTACACACGAAGGGGGATAAGGCACTAGCAGGTATGCACGTAAGTTGACCTGGGAGATCAACAAAATATCCACCTTAACCCACCAGGCGCGGCCGGGATTCAAACCCACGACCTTCCGCTTTGGAGGCCGGTGTCACGAACTGAAACCTCTGCTGAAAAATCCTTCTCATTGCGGTCAATGCGCATGCGCCAATCTTGGACTTTGACCCTTTGACCGAACGAACCATGGGTTAGAGTAAGGGTTTGGGTTAGGGTTAGGTTGTTCACGACCTCATTAATCTTCCCATGTTAGCGCATGCGCATTGACCGCAATGAGAAGGATTGTTCAGGCAGAGTTTTTAGTTCGTGACACCGGCGTCTTACCACCATGCCATCGCGCCCGTCAAAGCGCAATCAAAACACACACAACGTTTTTGTTAACCGGAGAGCAAACAAAAATATACGAAGCATGCATCCCCTGCAATCGGTGTATGGCTGCCTAAACAGCGGGGTAAAACCGGTTATACACGTAAAAACAGTGTGAGGTTTAGCCCATGAACGAAGAAGAAGAAGAAAGACTACAGGGCAGGTACCTGTGAAGACCATGGCCCCTAGTCTTAAAAAGGCTGTAACTCATATACCTGTCTGTAAAACCACGTCCGTTCGTTAAGTCAGCTAAGTGTAATTTATGAAATCCGGATAAGGCATTACCAGAGTGTCACCGAGCTGTAAAGTTAGAGGACCCATACACCCAATAAACATGCCAGCACTGGCCCAGTTACCAGAAGGTTATATGGCCAATAAATCACTAATGGCCCGGTTCTGTTTTGCCATTACGGAGATTTAAGAAACGAAACGTTGGGACGTTTCGTTTTGAAGTTGTGGTAAACGTCATTATTTCGGGGGTCTCTCGCTGGAAAGGTGAAGGTCAACTGAAACGGAACGTGGAACGTCAAAACGCAGTCACGTTTTCCACCCCCAAAAAACGAACAATATTTCGTCAACTTTTGTGAGTATTTTTGCACACTAACAGTTTTATTTGTTGGCCATTTTATGCATTGCTAGATTCATCAACCCTTTCACAGTCTTTCAGCGCTGAGAATGTGTTCATTGGAGGTAGACAACTGTTGTGAACTGAAATATTTTGAAGGGTGCTGATCCTGGTACATTTATCCAACTTCATGGTGAGAAAGCAAATGGCGAAGCAGAAGTAGGTCATCGCATCGAATTTTTATTCTGGCTTCGTATGTGATCAGGTGCATGAATTGAAAAATGTGAAGCTCTTGTGCGTGCAATGCGAGTATGTCAATCCTTTATTGACTCGTGGAGTTGAAATTATGCCATGCCCAGTCAGCGGATCATATCCTGCCATGCCCGGCCTTTCATTCCGAAACGAAACGTGAATACATCTAAATCTTGTCTGCGGCCTATGCCGTCTCGTTACACGTTCCGTTTCGCGGGGTGACTCATTCACCAAACGAAACGAGCTGCAAAACGAAACGTGCTGTTTCTTAAATCTCGCTATTATAATAATAGGCCATTGCCGGATTTTTATTGGCATTTGTCTTTTGTTATGCGTGGTTTTAAAAACCAAGATATCAAATAACCAAAGGAAAGTAAGTTCTCCTTATGCATATACGACATGTGTAATGGGGTAAGCGAGAGCTATACGGAACCAATCTCCTGGCACCTGAGAGAATAACGAGCATTGAAATGAACAAGCGACTTTCATCCTCAATAACGTATGATCGCCGCAAGCTCATATGCTCATAATTCTCCAAGGCACTCCAACTAACACTTACGTACACAGTCATACACAAGAACCAGTTTTTATTCTCGACCGGACATAGTCCTTAGATCAAGACTGGTTTCAAACAGAACAAACACACAAACGCACACATTGTTACAGGGTCGCCTGGAAAGTATCAGTAAGAATCCCAAACGAAAAGAGGCAGAGCGTTGTTAAGATATCAAAAAAACCAAACGGAGGTAAGCGCTCTTTATGCAAACGACATGTGTAATGAAGTAAGCGAGAGTTATACGGAACCTTTCTCCTGGCACTTCGAGAGAATAACAAGAATTAAAATGGACAAGCGACTTTCATCTTCAAAAAAGGATGATCGCCGCAAGCTCATCTGACAAAACAACAGACGTAAAACATACCTATGCAAATGCAGAAACTGCTTCCAGGAGACCAAAACAAAATGGAAACAGAACAGACTCGGAAAACGTTTATTTACCAAAACCTACACATTTCCGACTATTTATCTGAATACCAAAACATAACAAAATCGCTACTGATCTCCGTGAAAATTAATTACATTAATTACTCTGTTAATTCAAGGGTCTCCTCAACATCATAAACATTCCTTGACAGTATATAAGAGAAAGAGAGAGAGAGAGAGAGAGAGACAGAGACAGAGAGAGAGAGAGAGAGAGACAGAGACAGAGACAGAGACAGAGACAGAGAGAGAGACAGACAGAGAGAGACAGAGAGAGACAGAGAGAGACAGAGACAGAGAGAGAGAGAGTGAGAGAAAGAGAAAGAGAGAGTGTGGGTGTGTGTATGTGTGTGTGTGTGTGTGTGTGTGTGTGTGTGTGTGTGTGTGTGTGTGTGTGTGTGTGTGTGTGTGTGCGTGTGTGTGTGTGTGTGTAAGAGAGAGTGAAAGATAGAGAGAAAGTGCATGCGTGTGTGTGTGCATGCGTGAGAGAGAGAGAGAGTGTGTGTGTGTGTGTGTGTGTGTGTGTGTGTGTGTGTATGTGTGTGTGTGTGTATGTGTGTGTGTGATTGTGTGGTTTGTGTGTGTGTGTGTGTGTGTGTGTGTTTGTGTGTAAGCGAGAGAGAGAGAGAGAGAGAGAGAGAGAGAGAGAGAGAGACTTAGACTTAGACTTAGAACATTTTATTCACATAAAGGGTAGACATTTTAGGCCATAGGCTTAATCTTACAATGTGCCCTTTACATTCACACAAACACATATTCACGCGTGCGCCCGACTAGAATCATAGAAACATCAAACATACAGTAATAATAAATGAGAAAAGTAGTAGAAAATACATGAATGGAACATCAATAAAGCAATTACAGAATGGAACATTAATTACGCAATCACACTTGCGCACTCACACGCAGACGCACAAGGAGGAACACATATAATACTAATAATAATATACACACAACTAAGTGCCATTCAACAAGCACACAATGAGCCTACCAAGACAGGTAGATTTAGCATTATGTAGGCATGCAGCAGTCAATATTTCAGAGTAATAAAATAATTATAATTAACAAAGCTAGCTACAATACCGGCAGCGTAACTTATGAAGACCTCAGTATGTGTTTCCTGAGGGAGGTTTTGAATGCGTTCAATGAACGGCACGTTTGTACATTCGAAGGAAGAGAGTTCCACAGTGAAGGTCCCACGAAAGCAAAGCTAGTTTTGTATAGATCTATGCGAGTCCTTGGTAATATATATATATAGATTTGTTTGACACATAGCGCTCGGAAGCTTTAGTCAAGAATGCATTTAGGTATGGTGGGGCCAGCTCATTGAGCGCCTTGTACATTAGAATTAAGATGTTGTAATCAAACTGCTGTTGAAGTGGAAGAATATTGGCTACCTTCAACTTTTCTGACGTGGACAGATAAGGATTGGTTACAATAAGCTTAGCACCTCTTCTGTGCAAGGAGTTTAGTTTTTTCATTATATTTTCACTGGCACCGCACCATACAGTGGAGGCATAATTAATATATGATAGACAGTGTGCCACGTAAAACATTTTCAGTCCCTCCTTGTCTACAAAGGGTTTTAGTTTAGATAGGAGATGGAGATTGCTTGACAGCTTTTTACAGATATTCTTAACGTGTATGTTCCACCTAAGCTCCTGGTCAACTTCAATTCCTAGTACTCTGTGTGATGAAACCTGTTCTATAGGATCTGAGTGCAGTTTTAAGTTGAGGAGAAGGGGCGCTCTCTGATGTTTCTGTCTAGATGTGACTACCATACTGCTGGATTTTTGGGGATGCAGGGTCATTTTGTTGTTACTACACCACTGTTCAACGTCGTTGATTCCCTGCTGAAGGTCAGCCTCCACTTGAACTATTTTTTTGGACGATGAGTGAAGAGAGCTATCATCAGCAAAAAGCTCACAAGATACATTTTTATTCGTAATATGCAAAGGTAGGTCGTTTATGAAGATACTAAATAAAAGTGGGCCAAGAATGGACCCCTGAGGAACTCCGCAATTTAGAACACCATCTTGTGAATATTGACCATTTAGATATACCCGCTGGGATCTGTTCGTGATGAACGATGCAAGCAACTTAACTGTATCACTGTTGTTTATATAAAACTTTAGTTTAGTTATGAGAATATTGTGATCGACTGTTTCAAACGCTTTCCTCAGATCGAGGAAAACTGCACCAACTAATTTGGAATCGTTGATAGCCGACAGCCAGGTGTCACAGAGACGGACAAGAGCCGTGGAACAAGAATGAAACTTACGAAAACCAGATTGGAATTGGTAAAAAAGATCGTGGCTTTCCATGTGATGGATTACATGTTTATGGATATGCATCTCAAGAGGCTTAGAGAGCACCGATAGAACAGAGATAGGACGAAGGTTGTTGATGTCGCTAGAATCCGATGTCTTAGGAATAGGAATAACTTTAGCACATTTCCACTCCAGAGGGAAGACCTTTGTTTTAATACATAGATTGTACAAGAACGTCAGGGACTCTACTATATACGGAAGTGAAAGTTTTAGAAAGAAGGTACTAATAGTGTCTACGCCCACGGACTTTTTATTCTTGAGGTCAGATATATATATCCCTACTTCATGAACTGCCAGTGCAGGGATAGGGCTCTGGTCAGCAGACCGCAGCCGGTCACTACAGAAACTCTCAAGGAGAGGGTTAGAGAACTCGTTTTGTGTGGCTATAGAATTAGATTGGGTAAGAGAGAGAGAGAGAGAGAGAGAGAGAGAGAGAGAGAGAGAGAGAGAGAGAGAGAGAGAGAGAGAAAGAAGGGGAGAGGTCTTAAAAGGGGGGTTTAATTGTGCATAACATATCAACATGGAAACAAACAATTAACCACAAAAATGTATGTGTTTTAAATGTGACAAAACATACGTCTCTAGGGTTAGCATCGAATTACTTCGACAAAATTTCGTGACACTTACGAACCGCATATCTCGCTACGTGAATGAGTTGCTTAGGCCCCCCCTCCCCCCCAAAAAAATGTCTGTTTACGGTAACCCGACCGACCCTAGTTTTTAGGCCCGACCCTAATCTTTTTTTGGGATCGTCTGAAAAAAAAACCCACCCCGCATCCAAAATAGAGATTTTGCGCTCAAACAGCAGACGACAGAAGGGAGGTAAGCTCAAAGTACTGTTAGGAGTAAAGGGTCGTCACTCGTGTTACTTCCTTTCAAAATGGATGCACGCAGTATGTTCGCCATCTTGAACACGCGGCCAGTACAAGTTGTACTGGCCGCGTGTTCAAGATGTATGTTCGCCACCCGCTAGCTGTAAAGCTTGATAAATGTTGTCATGAAAAGGATGGGGTGAAAATTATCAGTACCTATCCAGCGAGTTTTAGTATCATTAAAAAGAAACAAGTCGCGTAAGGCGAAAATACAATATTTAGTCAAGTAGCTGTCGAACTCACAGAATGAAACTGAACGCAATGCCATTTTACTCGTAGCATCGTCAGGCCACCGCTCATGGCAAAGGCAGTGAAATTGACAAGAAGAGCGGGGTAGTAGTTGCGCTAAGAAGGATAGCACGCTTTTCTGTACCTCTCTTTGTTTTAACTTTCTGAGCGTGTTTTTAATCCAAACATATCATATCTATATGTTTTTGGAATCAGGAACCGACAAGGAATAAGATGAAAGTGTTTTTAAATTGATTTGGACAATTTAATTTTGATAATAATTTTTATATATTTAATTTTCAGAGCTTGTTTTTAATCCGAATATAACATATTTATATGTTTTTGGAATCAGCAAATGATGGAAAATAAGATAAACGTAAATTTGGATCGTTTTATAAATTTTTATTTTTTTTTACAATTTTCCGATTTTTAATGACCAAAGTCATTAATTAATTTTTAAGCCACCAAGCTGAAATGCAATACCGAACCCCGGGCTTCGTCGAAGAATACTTGACCAAAATTTGAACCAATTTGGTTGAAAAATGAGGGCGTGACAGTGCCGCCTCAACTTTCACGAAAAGCCGGATGTGACGTCATCAAAGACATTTATCACAAAAAAGAAAAAAACGTTCGGGGATTTCATACCCAGGAACTCTCATGTCAAATTTCATAAAGATCGGTCCAGTAGTTTAGTCTGAATCGCTCTACACACACAGACAGACAGAGAGAGACACACACACACACACACACACACACACACAGACAGACAGACACACACACACACACACACACATACACCACGACCCTCGTCTCGATTCCCCCCTCTACGTTAAAATATTTAGTCAAAACTTGACTAAATATAAACAAGTCGCGTAAGGCGAAAATACAATATTTAGTCAAGTAGCTGCCATTTTTCAGCAAGACCGTATCGTAGCATCGTCAGTCCACCGCTCATGGCAAAGGCAGTGAAATTGACAAGAAGAGCGGGGTAGTAGTTGCGCTAAGAAGGATAGCACGCTTTTCTGTACCTCTCTTTGTTTTAACTTTCTGAGCGTGTTTTTAATCCAAACATATCATATCTATGTTTTTGGAATCAGGAACCGCCAAGGAATAAGATGAAAGTGTTTTTAAATTGATTTGGAAAATTTAATTTTGATAATAATTTTTATATATTTAATTTTCAGAGCTTGTTTTTAATCCGAATATAACATATTTATATGTTTTTGGAATCAGCAAATGATGGAAAATAAGATAAACGTAAATTTGGATCGTTTTATAAATTTTTATTTTTTTTTACAATTTTCCGATTTTTAATGACCAAAGTCATTAATTAATTTTTAAGCCACCAAGCTGAAATGCAATACCGAACCCCGGGCTTCGTCGAAGAATACTTGACCAAAATTTGAACCAATTTGGTTGAAAAATGAGGGCTTGACAGTGCCGCCTCAACTTTCACGAAAAGCCGGATATGACGTCATCAAAGACATTTATCCAAAAAAAGAAAAAAACGTTCGGGGATTTCATACCCAGGAACTCTCATGTCAAATTTCATAAAGATCGGTCCAGTAGTTTAGTCTGAATCGCTCTACACACACACACACACACACACACACACACACGCACGCACACACACACGCACGCACGCACATACACCACGACCCTCGTTTCGATTCCCCCTCGATGTTAAAATATTTAGTCAAAACTTGACTAAATATAACAAGTCGCGTAAGGCGAAAATACAATATTTAGTCAAGTAGCTGTCGAACTCACAGAATGAAACTGAACGCAACGCAACGCAGCAAGACCGTTTCCTCGTAGCATCGTCACTCCACCGCCCGTGGCAAAGGCAGTGCACGTGGAATTGACAAGAAGAGCGGGGTACTCGTTGCGCTGAGAAGGATAGCACGCTTTTCTGTACCTCTCTTCGTTTTAACTTTCTGAGCGTGTTTTTAATCCAAACATATCATATCTATATATTTTTGGAATCAGGAACCGACAAGGAATAAGATGAAAGTGTTTTTAAATTGATTTCGAAAAAAAATGTTGATAATAATTTTTATATATTTCATTTTCAGAGCTTGTTTTTAATCCGAATATAACATATTTATATGTTTTTGGAATCAGCAAATGATGGAGAATAAGATAAACGTAAATTTGGATCGTTTTATAAATTTTTATTTTTTTTTACAATTTTCAGATTTTTAATGACCAAAGTCATTAATTAATTTTTAAGCCACCAAGCTGAAATGCAATACCGAACCCCGGGCTTTGTCGAAGAGTACTTGACCAAAATTTCAACCAATTAGGTTGAAAAATGAGGGCGTGACAGTGCCGCCTCAACTTTCACGAAAAGCCGGATATGACGTCATCAAAGACATTTATCAAAAAAATGAAAAAAACGTTCGGGGATTTCATACCCAGGAACTCTCATGTCAAATTTCATAAAGATCGGTCCAGTAGTTTAGTCTGAATCGCTCTACACACACACACACACGCACACACACACACACGCACACACACACACACACGCACGCACATACACCACGACCCTCGTTTCGATTCCCCCTCGATGTTAAAATATTTAGTCAAAACTTGACTAAATACAAGTCGCGTAAGGCGAAAATACAATATTTAGTCAAGTAGCTGCCATTTTTCAGCAAGACCGTATACTCGTAGCATCGTCAGTCCACCGCTCATGGCAAAGGCAGTGAAATTGACAAGAAGAGCGGGGTAGTAGTTGCGCTAAGAAGGATAGCACGCTTTTCTGTACCTCTCTTTGTTTTAACTTTCTGAGCGTGTTTTTAATCCAAACATATCATATCTATATGTTTTTGGAATCAGGAACCGACAAGAAATAAGATGAAAGTGTTTTTAAATTGATTTGGACAATTTAATTTTGATAATAATTTTTATATATTTAATTTTCAGAGCTTGTTTTTAATCCGAATATAACATATTTATATGTTTTTGGAATCAGCAAATGATGGAGAATAAGATAAACGTAAATTTGGATCGTTTTGAAAATTTTAATTTTTTTTTACAATTTTCAGATTTTTAATGACCAAAGTCATTAATTAATTTTTAAGCCACCAAGCTGAAATGCAATACCGAAGTCCGGGCTTCGTCGAAGATTACTTCACCAAAATTTGAACCAATTTGGTTGAAAAATGAGGGCGTGACAGTGCCGCCTCAACTTTCACGAAAAGCCGGATATGACGTCATCAAAGACATTTATCAAAAAAATGAAAAAAACGTTCGGGGATTTCATACCCAGGAACTCTCATGTCAAATTTCATAAAGATCGGTCCAGTAGTTTAGTCTGAATCGCTCTACACACACACACACACACACAGACAGACAGACGCACATACACCACGACCCTCGTTTCGATTCCCCCTCGATGTTAAAATATTTAGTCAAAACTTGACTAAATATAATAAAAAGAAGACAAGTCGCGTAAGGCGAAAATACAATATTTAGTCAAGTAGCTGTCGAACTCACAGAATGAAACTGAACGCAATGCAACGCAGCAAGACCGTATACTCGTAGTCCACCGCTCACGGCATAGGCAGTGAAATTGACAAGAAGAGCGGGGTAGTAGTTGCGCTGAGAAGGATAGCACGCTTTTCTGTACCTCTCTTTGTTTTAACTTTCTGAGCGTGTTTTTAATCCAAACATATCATATCTATATGTTTTTGGAATCAGGAACCGACAAGGAATAAGATGAAAGTGTTTTTAAATTGATTTCGACAATTTAATTTTGATAATAATTTTTATATATTTAATTTTCAGAGCTTGTTTTTAATCCGAATATAACATATGTATATGTTTTTGGAATCAGCAAATGATGGAGAATAAGATAAACGTAAATTTGGATCGTTTTATAAATTTTTATTTTTTTTTACAATTTTCCGATTTTTAATCACCAAAGTCATTAATCAATTTTAAAGCCACCAAGCTGAAATGCAATACCGAACCCCGGGCTTTGTCGAAGATTACTTGACCAAAATTTCAACCAATTTGGTTGAAAAATGAGGGCGTGACAGTGCCGCCTCAACTTTCACGAAAAGCCGGATATGACGTCATCAAAGACATTTATCAAAAAAAATTTAAAAACGTTCGGGGATTTCATACCCAGGAACTCTCATGTCAAATTTCATAAAGATCGGTCCAGTAGTTTAGTCTGAATCGCTCTACACACACACACACACACACACACACGCACATACACCATACCCTCGTTTCGATTCCCCCTCGATGTTAAAATATTTAGTCAAAACTTGACTAAATATAAAAAAAAAGCCGACCTACCGATCCTATTTTTTCACCCTATGTTACCGTAAACAGACCTTTTTTTGTGGCCTTATCAGTCATTGTGCTGTTGCCGAAATACAAGTCTTTTTCAGTCTAAGCCTGATCTAGATGGATATATTGTATCAGATGTTATTAAAATGCATAAAGAGTTGACATAATGCCAAGTTATGGTTTTTAACTGAAAACATTAACAAATAGGGCGTTGAGAATCATACAATCAAAAGAGGCCTGTGGGCAGAACCTGGAGTTTACGGAACGAAAACTATGCACAGACACAATATTTCAAAATGTCCCTCATAAAAACTCATCAACAGACTTTAATTGTGTGTCTGTGTGTGTATGTGTCTGTCTCGACTTAACAGCTTATTGCTGGGAAACTACTGGGCGCAGTTCGTTCAAAAGTTGATACACTAACTTGATAATAGGTCCGATTGATCGTATTAAAACTTCATAATGTTACCTGGGACCTAAATGCGAAATAAACCACAAAAACGACTTGGCGGTGGGAGGAATTCACAGGGAACAACAGCCAGCCAGCGGGTGGTTTGAGCACACATACGCTGCGTGTGCCAGTTCGCGTGCTGCGCGACCTAATTTTATGAACGAGCAAAGTTAGCACTGCAGGAATTTGAGTTTAGATCAAAAGGGCTCGATGTTTCAAGCCATTACGATCTAAAGTCAAACACCTGTGGCGCACAGGGGTGAAAGGGAAGCCAGCCGGCTTCTTACCTCTTGGAACGCGCTGTCTCGCAAACCTCATAACATGCTCTGTGTTGTGTGTTAATGAATTGCTCACACTCGGGCTCCAGTCCTACTCCAGCATTACTTAATCCAGTAAATAGAGCTTGTCAGTTGTTGTTTTCTAGTCATTTTTACTGTTTCGCAAACCATTATAACATGTTTTCCATTATCACCAGCTTTGTAAGGGACGGTACCTGCCATTACAGCAACTTCAAAAATGCCCATGATTGCCTCCCTTACGCCGTTCTTGTACATGACTGTGTGCATTTAATTGCACTGCATACCCACAGTTACTTTTGTTTGAATACTTTTGAGGAGTGCTTTTGTGCTTTTGTTCACTCACTTTGCTTCACAAGACAAAAACTTTCATACTGGGTGAAGAGTACTCGGGTCCAGCGCGAGCGTTTTTTTTATACTGTACCCTAACTCAACAGTTAAACCAATGAACATGAAGGGCTTGTAAGTGTATTTACTATGCCAGTGAATAATCGCACGCGAAGCCAGTTTAACTTGTTGCACACGAACATTGGTGGATCAAATCAACAAGGGCCCAGGCTGTGTTTTAATAAAAGAAGGGGTACGGACACATGTTTTGTTTGGGCTACATGTGTTGCAAAGTATTTGAAACGGCGGTTTTACTGTATATACAGCGGTGCCTGTGTTGAAAGGCGAATATCATTTGGACCAGCCATGAGTGTTGGAACATTGCACGCGGGGTATCTTGACCGGCACATTTTAGAAGAAATAATAATGAAAGTAACAATAAAAGGTGTTTTTTCAAGCGAGGTGTCCGCGATCTGCATGGAAGAGTGTACATATATATATCTACAGCGCTCGATCTGTTTTTGTGTGTATGTGTGTGTGTGTGTGTGTGTGTGTGTGTGTGTGTGTGTGTGTGTGTGTGTGTGTGTGTGTGTGTGTGTATATATATGTGTGTGTGTGTGTGTGTGTGTGTGTGTGTGTGTGTGTGTGTGTGTGTGTGTGTGTGTTTATGCGTCCTTGTAATAAAGAGTTCAGTGCAGTTCAGTTCAACTCGTTAAATTAGATTTCTTCGCTGAAATTATTGCCTAAGAAACGCTACTTCCTCGCCACACTCGCCAAATCTAGCGTCTAAGAAACGGAGGACTGGCTGAACAAGAGCAGTACACAACATTGAAAGGACGAAGGCCCAGCGAGCCCGCCTGCTTCTGTGATTTAGGTCAGCACGTGTTTTGCGTGGAATTGTGTATTATCATCGCAGTCACGTAGGCAGTCTCTGGTTACACGCCTTTTAACAGATCGAGATGATATGCAGTGCCTTGGCATTGAACTTCTACTTAATGTGTCTGTTGGTCGGTTGGTGTGTTTTTATAGTTTTGATTGACTGATTGTTGGCTGATGTATTTGAATTCAGTTATAATTTTTAGTTTTATGATCGGTGGTGTGAATATTTGCATGTGATGTGAAAGTAACCGCTGACTGAGTCGCATAAGGCAGTAGACATAATTCACGTCGATGTTTGCATTCTGTGATCTTTATTATTACAATGACAATGTTTCGTTTATATGTTTAGGGCATTTTAGGCCCTCCGCCTAAAAACATCTTTGCCTATGTGTATTGTTTCTTTCCCGTCGCGATATAACCTTGAATGGTTGAAAACGACGTTAAACACCAAATAAATAAATAAATAAATAAATAAACTGTTTCTTTGTGTTTTCTGAGTTTATTGCTTTTGTCTGGAATAACCTCTTGTTGACACAAACAGGGCTAGGTTGTCCTACCATCAGACTAATCTCATCTGTAAGAAGGAAACATTTGTGTACGGGCTAACATTCGTTTGTGTTAGGATAGAAAGAAAGACTCATGCCAAGCATGTTGAATCAACACACACACAAACACACACACACACACACACACACACACACACACACACACACACACACACACACACACACACACACACACACACACACACACACACACACACACACACACACACACACACTTTGAACCACCAGAAAAACAGGTCATGGTTGTCTTTCGCTTTAATTTGGTCAAGTTCCACCAACAAATCTCTCATTTGCAAGCACGCCGAAACAGACAGAGAAATGAAGCACAAGGGACGCAATTTCTATTGAATGAAAGTACGATTCTGTCCTTGAAACAATCCAAAATAACAATTCTGATAAGTGGCTTGTACGCTAGGGTAATTAAAAAAATTACAATACCTTAATCAGAAGAGAACAGAATATTAATGCATATCAATATAACAAAAGAATATTTATGAGCTTCGAGTATAAGAAACTTTAAATGGATGTTTTTTTCTTTTTCTTAACCCCAATGGATTCTACTCCTGGAGCTTACCATACATCACACACACATTTGACTCGATCTTATTTTTTTCTCACCGTACAGGATGGAAACAAAAAGAGAAGATTAAATGAAGAATTACACATACACCTCTTCATACAAAATGTTTACATGAAAAGGTAATCAATCAAGAAATGAAAAAACCAATTGTAAACAATCTTCAGAGCAAAAGAGCATCAAATCCACAGAGTCCTCAAAAACCAATTAAATACACAATTATCCGCGGCTAGCTAGGACATTCAGTTCAGATTGCTGAACATAAATGATGCATACCCGCGCCATAAGGTTCAGCAACCCTAATCAAAAATCTGAAACGCAATATTTATGAATTCGTCACGTTAATTCATGGAACTGCTAGAATAACTTTATTTATAAATGTTTATATTGATCAGGCATTGCGTTCTATGTTACTTATCCATATGGATCTTACAACAAATTGTTTAATTACACTATGACTAAGGAAAATGGGTCCGAATAAGGATTTTTATGTTTAGGAAAAAGTTTGAAAATTTACTTCGGCCACATTTCGCACAGGTCTCCATCTCTTTTCTTCTCGTTAATAGCAGTGATGATTCAAAAGGTAAGTACAATTTGTAATTAACTGATCGCTCATTCGTCCCACACCAAACCAAACACCAACACGAATCTTTCTCTTTACGCTGTCTATCCATTTAGTCCGACATTAGACGGACATGGGCCTACACATATCTCACACAAGGTAACAGACGTCATTATTTGAAGTAAAAACTCGCCATCCTAATGCACTCTTTCCTGTCTTTACCTGTTTAGATGAATAGAATCCACTTTTTCGTCACACCTTGTTATGAATCTTAACACAATAAAACTATTTCAAGGTAGCATGTACACACACAGTTATTGTAATAATTCCAATAATAGCGTATCATAGGTGTCGCTCGGTAAAATGTTGAAGAACTTCGAGTGAATTTCACACTATGGGAAGTTCACAAGTACTGACAATGTATTTGTTATCATTGTTTCCCTGATTTTGAGCAGCGCAACATGCGTAGAGCGCATCAAACATGAGGCATAATAACGAATAAATCCCCGAAAGCGACGAATGGCGTGCCTGCATGGCGGAGTGAAACGGTCGTACACTTACAAACCCTCTCGTGCAAACACATGAGTGAACGTGGGAGTTTCAACCCATGATCAAAGAAGAAGAACAGATATAGACTTTGTGATGTGTAAATCTCCTGCAAAACATCCCCTACTTTAGTATTAAATCCCCCGAAAGCGGCGTATGGCTGCCTGAATGCCGGGGCGAAACGGTCGTACACGTGCAAACCCACTCGTGCAAACACATGAGTGAACGTGGGAGTTTCAGCCCATGATCGAAGAAGAAGAACAGATATATACTCTCTGATGTGCAAAAAGCATCGTCTCCCACGCGTCAGGTATTGACAGTGTGGTGTTGTCAGTGTTCTGTAGTAATGAGGTCAGCCAGTGTCTTCCACACGCGGTGCTGTGGCGGCGTGTCTCTGTGCACGTGCAGTATGTTCCTCTCTGGCACCATGCGCAGCAGCAACTGCAGCGAGGGCATGGTGGGCAGGACGCGCGGCTCCTCCAGGAAGACGACGATGACACGGTCCGGCATGGTGTCCGTGATGCTGCGCTGTGCCTGCTGGACCGTGAAGCCGCACGCCCACTCGTCCTGAGAGAAGTCACGCGTGACCAGCAGCAACACCTGGACACACAATGCACATCCTCTCTATGAATTGTTCAAAGGTATAAACATATCACACCCGAAAAAAAATTATGTTAATGTATTTTTCAATGTTTTGTACTTGTACAGTCGATAAACTTTACTTTTACTGTCAAAAAACTCCTTTTTTTCTCGAAGATGCCAGTTCTCATTCAACAACATAGAGAGATCACTACACATAATTATGTATGTGTTATGCAAATACTCAATGCACAAAGTCGTATGTGATCTGAAACGAAAGTGTTTATTGGATCAGAAAATGTCATTTGAAAAGCGAACATGTGACGGGTTTTCAGCATATCATTGGCACAAAAAAAAAAAGTTTGCACCAGACACATGAACATAATTCCATTAACCTCGTTTACATTGGTATCACATTATGTCGTATCGTATGTTGTTGTTGTGTTGTTTTTAGCTATGTACACACACAATGATTTGTAAAGTGAGAAAAAAAGAGGAAACATCTATTTGCCCCTACCCAGCAGCATCCATGTCCATAAAGTATTTAGCATTTTTTAGTTCACTTTGCGTCGACCGCTAAAGAAGAAGACGAGTACACTTTACATCGACCGCTAAAGAAAAAGAAGAGTACACTTTACATCGACCGCTAAAGAAGAAGAAGAGTACACTTTACATCGACCGCTAAAGAAGAAGAAGAGTACACTTTGCATCGACCGCTAAAGAACAAGAAGAGTACACTTTGCATCGACCGCTAAAGAAGAAGAAGAGTACACTTTACATCGACCACTAAAGAAGAAGAAGAGTACACTTTACATCGACCGCTAAAGAAGAAGAAGAGTACACTTTACATCAACCGCTAAAGAAGAAGAAGAGTACACTTTACATCGACCGCTAAAGAAGAAGAAGAGTACACTTTACATCGACCGCTAAAGAAGAAGAAGAGTACACTTTACATCGACCGCTAAAGAAGAAGACGAGTACACTTTACATCGACCGCTAAAGAAGAAGAAGAGTACACTTTACATCGACCGCTAAAGAAGAAGAAGAGTACACTTTACATCGACCGCTAAAGAAGAAGAAGAGTACACTTTACATCGACCGCTAAAGAAGAAGAAGAGTACACTTTACATCGACCGCTAAAGAAGAAGAAGAGTACACTTTACATCGACCGCTAAAGAAGAAGAAGAGTTCACTTTACATCGACCGCTAAAGAAGAAGAAGAGTACACTTTACATCGACCGCAAAAGAAGAAGAAGAGTACACTTTACATCGACCGCTAAAGAAGAAGAAGAGTACCTTTTGCATCGACCGCTAAAGAAGAAGAAGAGTACACTTTACATCGACCGCTAAAGAAGAAGAAGAGTACACTTTACATCGACCGCTAAAGAAGAAGAAGAGTACACTTTACATCGACCGCTTAAGAAGAAGAAGTGTACACTTTACATCGACCGCTAAAGAAGAAGAAGAGTACACTTTGCATCGACCGCTAAAGAAGAAGAAGAGTACACTTTACATCGACCGCTAAAGAAGAAGAAGAGTACACTTTACATCGACCGCTAAAGAAGAAGAAGAGTACACTTTACATAGACCGCTAAAGAAGAAGAGGAGTACACTTTACATCGACCGCTAAAGAAGAAGAAGAGTACACTTTACATCGACCTCTAAAGAAGAAGAAGAGTACACTTTACATCGACCGCTAAAGAAGAAGACGAGTACACTTTACATCGACCGCTAAAGAAGAAGAGTACACTTTACATCGACCGCTAAAGAAGAAGAAGAGTACACTTTACATCGACCGCTAAAGAAGAAGAAGAGTACACTTTACATCTACCGCTAAAGAAGAAGAAGAGTACACTTTACATCGACCGCTAAAGAAGAAGAAGAGTACACTTTACATCGACCGCTAAAGAAGAAGAAGAGTACCCTTTGCATCGACCGCTAAAGAAGAAGAAGAGTACCCTTTGCATCGACAGCTAAAGAAGAAGAAGAGTACCCTTTACATCGACCGCTAAAGAAGAAGAAGAGTACACTTTACATCGACCGCTAAAGAAGAAGAAGAGTACACTTTACATCGACCGCTAAAGAAGAAGAAGAGTACACTTTGCATCGACCGCTAAAAAAGAAGAAGAGTACACTTTACATCGACCGCTAAAGAAGAAGAAGAGTACACTTTACATCGACCGCTAAAGAAGAAGAAGAGTACACTTTACATCGGCCGCTAAAGAAGAAGAAGAGTTCACTTTACATCGACCGCTAAAGAAGAAGAAGAGTACACTTTACATCGACCGCTAAAGAAGAAGAAGAGTACACTTTGCATCGACCGCTAAAGAAGAAGAAGAGTACACTTTACATCGACCGCTAAAGAAGAAGATGACACTTTGCATCGACCGCTAAAGAAGAAGAAGAGTACACTTTGCATCGACCGCTAAAGAAGAAGAAGAGTACACTTTACATCGACCGCTAAAGGAGAAGAAGAGTACCCTTTGCATCGACCGCTAAAGAAGAAGAAGAGTACCCTTTGCATCGACAGCTAAAGAAGAAGAAGAGTACCCTTTACATCGACCGCTAAAGAAGAAGAAGAGTACACTTTACATCGACCGCTAAAGAAGAAGAAGAGTACACTTTACATCGACCGCTAAAGAAGAAGAAGAGTACACTTTGCATCGACCGCTAAAGAAGAAGAAGAGTACACTTTACATCGACCGCTAAAGAAGAAGAAGAGTACACTTTACATCGACCGCTAAAGAAGAAGAAGAGTACACTTTACATCGACCGCTAAAGAAGAAGAAGAGTTCACTTTACATCGACCGCTAAAGAAGAAGAAGAGTACACTTTACATCGACCGCTAAAGAAGAAGAAGAGTACACTTTGCATCGACCGCTAAAGAAGAAGAAGAGTACACTTTACATCGACCGCTAAAGAAGAAGATGACACTTTGCATCGACCGCTAAAGAAGAAGAAGAGTACCCTTTGCATCGACCGCTAAAGAAGAAGAAGAGTTCACTTTACATCGACCGCTAATGAAGAAGAAGAGTACACTTTACATCGACCGCTAAAGAAGAAGAAGAGTACCCTTTGCATCGACCGCTAAAGAAGAAGAAGAGTTCACTTTACATCGACCGCTAAAGAAGGAGAAGTGTACACTTTACATCGACCGCTAAAGAAGAAGAAGAGTACACTTTGCATCGACCGCTAAAGAAGAAGAAGAGTTCACTTTACATCGACCGCTAAAGAAGAAGAAGAGTACACTTTACATCGACCGCTAAAGAAGAAGAAGAGTACACTTTACATCGACCGCTAAAGAAGAAGACGAGTACACTTTACATCGACCGCTAAAGAAGAAGACGAGTACACTTTGCATCGACCGCTAAAGAAGAAGACGAGTTCACTTTGCATCGACCGCTAAAGAAGAAGACGAGTTCACTTTGCATCGACCGCTAAAGAAGAAGAAGAGTACACTTTACATCGACCGCTAAAGAAGAAGAAGAGTACACTTTACATCGACCGCTAAAGAAGAAGACGAGTTCACTTTGCATCGACCGCTAAAGAAGAAGAAGAGTACACTTTGCATCGAACGCTAAAGAAGAAGAAGAGTACACTTTGCATCGACCGCTAAAGAAGAAGAGTACACTTTGCATCGACCGCTAAAGAAGAAGAAGAGTACACTTTGCATCGACCGCTAAAGAAGAAGACGAGTACACTTTGCATCGACCGCTAAAGAAGAAGACGAGTACACTTTGCATCGACCGCTAAAGAAGAAGACGAGTACACTTTACATCGGCCGCTAAAGAAGAAGAAGAGTACACTTTGCATCGACCGCTAAAGAAGAAGAAGAGTACACTTTACATCGACCGCTAAAGAAGAAGAAGAGTACACTTTACATCGACCGTTAAAGAAGAAGAAGAAGAAGAGTACACTTTGCATCGACCGCTAAAGAAGAAGAAGAGTACACTTTACATCGACCACTACAGAAGAAGAAGAGTACACTTTGCATCGACCTCTAAAGAAGAAGAAGAGTACACTTTACATCGACCGCTAAAGAAGAAGAAGAGTACACTTTACATCGACCGCTAAAGAAGAAGAAGAGTACACTTTCCATCGACCGCTAAAGAAGAAGAGTACACTTTACATCGACCGCTAAAGAAGAAGAAGAGTACACTTTACATCGACCGCTAAAGAAGCAGAAGAGTACACTTTGCATCGACCGCTAAAGAAGAAGAAGAGTACACTTTACATCGACCGCTAAAGAAGAAGAGTACACTTTAGATCGACCGCTAAAGAAGAAGAAGAGTACACTTTGCATCGACCGCTAAAGAAGAAGAGTACACTTTACATCGACCGCTAAAGAAGAAGAAGAGTACACTTTACATCGACCGCTAAAGAAGAAGAAGAGTACACTTTGCATCGACCGCTAAAGAAGAAGAAGAGTACACTTTGCATCGACCGCTAAAGAAGAAGAAGAGTACACTTTGCATCGACCGCTAAAGAAGAAGAAGAGTTCACTTTACATCGACCGCTAAAGAAGAAGAAGAGTTCACTTTACATCGACCGCTAAAGAAGAAGAAGAGTACACTTTGCATCGACAGCTAAAGAAGAAGAGTACACTTTACATCGACCGCTAAAGAAGAAGAAGAGTACACTTTACATCGACCACTAAAGATGAAAAAGAGTACACTTTGCATCGACCGCTAAAGAAGAAGAAGAGTTCACTTTACATCGTCCGCTAAAGAAGAAGAAGAGTACACTTTACATCGACCGCTAAAGAAGAAGAAGAGTACACTTTACATCGACCGCTAAAGAAGAAGACGAGTACACTTTACATCGACCGCTAAAGAAGAAGACGAGTACACTTTGCATCGACTGCTAAAGAAGAAGACGAGTACACTTTACATTGACCGCTAAAGAAGAAGACGAGTACACTTTGCATCGACCGCTAAAGAAGAAGAAGAGTACACTTTACATTGACCGCTAAAGAAGAAGACGAGTACACTTTGCATCGACCGCTAAAGAAGAAGACGAGTTTACTTTGCATCGACCGCTAAAGAAGAAGAAGAGTTCACTTTGCATCGACCGCTAAAGAAGAAGAAGAGTACACTTTGCATCGACCGCTAAAGAAGAAGACGAGTTCACTTTGCATCGACCGCTAAAGAAGAAGAAGAGTTCACTTTGCATCGACCGCTAAAGAAGAAGACGAGTTCACTTTGCATCGACCGCTAAAGAAGAAGACGAGTTCACTTTGCATCGACCGCTAAAGAAGAAGAAGAGTACACTTTACATTGACCGCTAAAGAAGAAGACGAGTACACTTTGCATCGACCGCTAAAGAAGAAGACGAGTTCACTTTGCATCGACCGCTAAAGAAGAAGAAGAGTTCACTTTGCATCGACCGCTAAAGAAGAAGAAGAGTACACTTTGCATCGACCGCTAAAGAAGAATAAGAGTACACTTTGCATCGACCGCTAAAGAAGAAGAAGAGTACACTTTACATCGACCTCTAAAGAAGAAGAAGAGTACCCTTTACATCGACCGCTAAAGAAGAAGAAGAGTTCACTTTGCATCGACCGCTAAAGAAGAAGAAGAGTACACTTTGCATCGAACGCTAAAGAAGAAGAAGAGTACACTTTGCATCGACCGCTAAAGAAGAAGAGTACACTTTGCATCGACCGCTAAAGAAGAAGAAGAGTACACTTTGCATCGACCGCTAAAGAAGAAGACGAGTACACTTTGCATCGACCGCTAAAGAAGAAGACGAGTACACTTTGCAGCGACCGCTAAAGAAGAAGACGAGTACACTTTACATCGACCGCTAAAGAAGAAGAAGAGTACACTTTGCATCGACCGCTAAAGAAGAAGAAGAGTACACTTTACATCGACCGCTAAAGAAGAAGAAGAGTACACTTTACATCGACCGCTAAAGAAGAAGAAGAAGAAGAGTACACTTTGCATCGACCGCTAAAGAAGAAGAAGAGTACACTTTACATCGACCACTACAGAAGAAGAAGAGTACACTTTGCATCGACCTCTAAAGAAGAAGAAGAGTACACTTTACATCGACCGCTAAAGAAGAAGAAGAGTACACTTTACATCGACCGCTAAAGAAGAAGAAGAGTACACTTTCCATCGACCGCTAAAGAAGAAGAGTACACTTTACATCGACCGCTAAAGAAGAAGAAGAGTACACTTTACATCGACCGCTAAAGAAGCAGAAGAGTACACTTTGCATCGACCGCTAAAGAAGAAGAAGAGTACACTTTACATCGACCGCTAAAGAAGAAGAGTACACTTTAGATCGACCGCTAAAGAAGAAGAAGAGTACACTTTGCATCGACCGCTAAAGAAGAAGAGTACACTTTACATCGACCGCTAAAGAAGAAGAAGAGTACACTTTACATCGACCGCTAAAGAAGAAGAAGAGTACACTTTGCATCGACCGCTAAAGAAGAAGAAGAGTACACTTTGCATCGACCGCTAAAGAAGAAGAAGAGTACACTTTGCATCGACCGCTAAAGAAGAAGAAGAGTTCACTTTACATCGACCGCTAAAGAAGAAGAAGAGTTCACTTTACATCGACCGCTAAAGAAGAAGAAGAGTACACTTTGCATCGACAGCTAAAGAAGAAGAGTACACTTTACATCGACCGCTAAAGAAGAAGAAGAGTACACTTTACATCGACCGCTAAAGATGAAAAAGAGTACACTTTGCATCGACCGCTAAAGAAGAAGAAGAGTTCACTTTACATCGACCGCTAAAGAAGAAGAAGAGTACACTTTACATCGACCGCTAAAGAAGAAGAAGAGTACACTTTACATCGACCGCTAAAGAAGAAGACGAGTACACTTTACATCGACCGCTAAAGAAGAAGACGAGTACACTTTGCATCGACTGCTAAAGAAGAAGACGAGTACACTTTACATTGACCGCTAAAGAAGAAGACGAGTACACTTTGCATCGACCGCTAAAGAAGAAGAAGAGTACACTTTACATTGACCGCTAAAGAAGAAGACGAGTACACTTTGCATCGACCGCTAAAGAAGAAGACGAGTTTACTTTGCATCGACCGCTAAAGAAGAAGAAGAGTTCACTTTGCATCGACCGCTAAAGAAGAAGAAGAGTACACTTTGCATCGACCGCTAAAGAAGAAGACGAGTTCACTTTGCATCGACCGCTAAAGAAGAAGAAGAGTTCACTTCGCATCGACCGCTAAAGAAGAAGACGAGTTCACTTTGCATCGACCGCTAAAGAAGAAGACGAGTTCACTTTGCATCGACCACTAAAGAAGAAGAAGAGTACACTTTACATTGACCGCTAAAGAAGAAGACGAGTACACTTTGCATCGACCGCTAAAGAAGAAGACGAGTTCACTTTGCATCGACCGCTAAAGAAGAAGAAGAGTTCACTTTGCATCGACCGCTAAAGAAGAAGAAGAGTACACTTTGCATCGACCGCTAAAGAAGAAGAAGAGTACACTTTACATCGACCGCTAAAGAAGAAGAAGAGTTCACTTTACATCGACCGCTAAAGAAGAAGAAGACTTCACTTTACATCGACCGCTAAAGAAGAAGAAGAGTACACTTTACATCGACCGCTAAAGAAGAAGAAGAGTACACTTTACATCGACCGTTAAAGAAGAAGACGAGTACACTTTACGACCACTAAAGAAGAAGAAGAGTACACTTTACATTGACCGCTAAAGAAGAAGACGAGTACACTTTGCATCGACCGCCAAAGAAGAAGACGAGTACACTTTACGACCACTAAAGAAGAAGAAGAGTACACTTTACATTGAACGCTAAAGAAGAAGACGAGTACACTTTGCATCGACCGCTAAAGAAGAAGACGAGTTCACTTTGCATCGACCGCTAAAGAAGAAGAAGAGTTCACTTTGCATCGACCGCTAAAGAAGAAGAAGAGTACACTTTGCATCGACCGCTAAAGAAGAAGAAGAGTACACTTTACATCGACCGCTAAAGAAGAAGAAGAGTTCACTTTACATCGACCGCTAAAGAAGAAGAAGACTTCACTTTACATCGACCGCTAAAGAAGAAGAAGAGTACACTTTACATCGACCGCTAAAGAAGAAGAAGAGTACACTTTACATCGACCGCTAAAGAAGAAGACGAGTACACTTTACATCGACCGCTAAAGAAGAAGAAGAGTACACTTTACATCGACCGCTAAAGAAGAAGACGAGTACACTTTACATCGACCGTTAAAGAAGAAGAAGAGTACACTTTACATCGACCGCTAAAGAAGAAGAAGAGTACACTTTACATCGACCGCTAAAGAAGAAGAAGAGTACACTTTACATCGACCGCTAAAGAAGAAGAAGAGTACACTTTACATCGACCGCTAAAGAAGAAGAAGAGTACACTTTACATCGACCGCTAAAGAAGAAGAAGAGTACACTTTACATCGACCGCTGAAGAAGAAGAAGAGTACACTTTACATCGACCGCTAAAGAAGAAGAAGAGTACACTTTACATCGACCGCTAAAGAAGAAGAAGAGTACCCTTTGCATCGACCGCTAAAGAAGAAGAAGAGTACCCTTTACATCGACCGCTAAAGAAGAAGAAGAGTTCACTTTACATCGACCGCTAAAGAAGAGGAAGAGTACACTTTACATCGACCGCTAAAGAAGAAGAAGAGTACACTTTACATCGACCGTTAAAGAAGAAGACGAGTACACTTTACATCGACCGCTAAAGAAGAAGAAGAGTACACTTTACATCGACCGCTAAAGAAGAAGACGAGTACACTTTACATCGACCGTTAAAGAAGAAGAAGAGTACACTTTACATCGACCGCTAAAGAAGAAGAAGAGTACACTTTACATCGACCGCTAAAGAAGAAGAAGAGTACACTTTACATCGACCGCTAAAGAAGAAGAAGAGTACACTTTACATCGACCGCTAAAGAAGAAGAAGAGTACACTTTACATCGACCGCTAAAGAAGAAGAAGAGTACACTTTACATCGACCGCTGAAGAAGAAGAAGAGTACACTTTACATCGACCGCTAAAGAAGAAGAAGAGTACACTTTACATCGACCGCTAAAGAAGAAGAAGAGTACCCTTTGCATCGACCGCTAAAGAAGAAGAAGAGTACCCTTTACATCGACCGCTAAAGAAGAAGAAGAGTACACTTTCCATCGAGCGCTAAAGAAGAAGAAGAGTACACTTTACATCGACCGCTAAAGAAGAAGAAGAGTACACTTTACATCGACCGCTTAAGAAGAAGAAGTGTACACTTTACATCGACCGCTAAAGAAGAAGAAGAGTACACTTTGCATCGACCGCTAAAGAAGAAGAAAAGTACCCTTTGCATCGACCGCTAAAGAAGAAGAAGAGTACCCTTTGCATCGACCGCTAAAGAAGAAGAAGAGTACCCTTTACATCGACCGCTAAAGAAGAAGAAGAGTACACTTTACATCGACCGCTAAAGAAGAAGAAGAGTACACTTTACATCGACTCCTTAAGAAGAAGAAGTGTACACTTTACATCGACCGCTAAAGAAGAAGAAGAGTACACTTTGCATCGACCGCTAAAGAAGAAGAAGAGTACACTTTACATCGACCGCTTAAGAAGAAGAAGTGTACACTTTACATCGACCGCTAAAGAAGAAGAAGAGTACACTTTGCATCGACCGCTAAAGAAGAAGAAGAGTACACTTTACATCGACCGCTAAAGAAGAAGAAGAGTACACTTTACATCGACCGCTAAAGAAGAAGAAGAGTACACTTTACATCGACCGCTAAAGAAGAAGAAGAGTACACTTTACATCGACCGCTAAAGAAGAAGAAGAGTACACTTTACATCGACCGCTAAAGAAGAAGAAGAGTACACTTTGCATCGACCGCTAAAGAAGAAGAAGAGTACACTTTACATCGACCGCTAAAGAAGAAGAGTACACTTTGCATCGACCGCTAAAGAAGAAGAAGAGTACCCTTTGCATCGACCGCTAAAGACGAAGAAGAGTTCACTTTACATCGACCGCTAAAGAAGAAGAAGAGTACACTTTACATCGACCGCTAAAGAAGAAGAAGAGTACCCTTTGCATCGACCGCTAAAGAAGAAGAAGAGTTCACTTTACATCGACCGCTAAAGAAGAAGAAGTGTACACTTTACATCGACCGCTAAAGAAGAAGAAGAGTACACTTTGCATCGACCGCTAAAGAAGAAGAAGAGTTCACTTTACATCGACCGCTAAAGAAGAAGAAGAGTACACTTTACATCGACCGCTAAAGAAGAAGAAGAGTACACTTTATATCGACCGCGAAAGAAGAAGACGAGTACACTTTACATCGACCGCTAAAGAAGAAGACGAGTACACTTTTCATCGACCGCTAAAGAAGAAGACGAGTTCACTTTGCATCGACCGCTAAAGAAGAAGACGAGTTCACTTTGCATCGACCGCTAAAGAAGAAGAAGAGTACACTTTACATCGACCGCTAAAGAAGAAGAAGAGTACACTTTACATCGACCGCTAAAGAAGAAGACGAGTTCACTTTGCATCGACCGCTAAAGAAGAAGAAGAGTACACTTTGCATCGAACGCTAAAGAAGAAGAAGAGTACACTTTGCATCGACCGCTAAAGAAGAAGAGTACACTTTGCATCGACCGCTAAAGAAGAAGAAGAGTACACTTTGCATCGACTGCTAAAGAAGAAGACGAGTACACTTTGCATCGATCGCTAAAGAAGAAGACGAGTACACTTTACATCGACCGCTAAAGAAGAAGGAGAGTACACTTTGCATCGACCGCTAAAGAAGAAGAAGAGTACACTTTACATCGACCGCTAAAGAAGAAGAAGAAGAAGAGTACACTTTGCATCGACCGCTAAAGAAGAAGAAGAAGAAGAGTACACTTTGCATCGACCGCTAAAGAAGATGAAGAGTACACTTTACATCGACCACTAAAGAAGAAGAAGAGTACACGTTGCATCGACCGCTAAAGAAGAAGAAGAGTACACTTTACATCGACCGCTAAAGAAGAAGAAGAGTACACTTTACATCGACCGCTAAAGAAGAAGAAGAGTACACTTTGCATCGACCGCTAAAGAAGAAGAGTACACTTTACATCGACCGCTAAAGAAGAAGAAGAGTACACTTTACATCGACCGCTAAAGAAGCAGAAGAGTACACTTTGCATTGACCGCTAAAGAAGAAGAAGAGTACACTTTACATCGACCGCTAAAGAAGAAGAAGAGTACACTTTACATCGACCGCTAAAGAAGAAGAAGAGTACACTTTGCATCTACCGCTAAAGAAGAAGAGTACACTTTACATCGACCGCTAAAGAAGAAGAAGAGTACACTTTACATCGACCGCTAAAGAAGAAGAAGAGTACACTTTGCATCGACCGCTAAAGAAGAAGGAGAGTACACTTTACATCGACCGCTAAAGAAGAAGAAGAGTACACTTTGCATCGACCGCTAAAGAAGAAGAAGAGTACACTTTGCATCGACCGCTAAAGAAGAAGAAGAGTACACTTTGCATCGACCGCTAAAGAAGAAGAAGTGTACACTTTGCATCGACCGCTAAAGAAGAAGAAGAGTTCACTTTACATCGACCGCTAAAGAAGAAGAAGAGTTCACTTTACATCGACCGCTAAAGAAGAAGAAGAGTACACTTTGCATCGACAGCTAAAGAAGAAGAGTACACTTTACATCGACCGCTAAAGAAGAAGAAGAGTACACTTTACATCGACCGCTAAAGAAGAAGAAGAGTACACTTTGCATCGACCGCTAAAGAAGAAGAAGAGTTCACTTTACATCGACCGCTAAAGAAGAAGAAGAGTACACTTTACATCGACCGCTAAAGAAGAAGACGAGTACACTTTACATCGACCGCTAAAGAAGAAGACGAGTACACTTTGCATCGACCGCTAAAGAAGAAGAAGAGTACACTTTACATCGACCGCTAAAGAAGAAGACGAGTACACTTTGCATCGACCGCTAAAGAAGAAGAAGAGTTCACTTTGCATCGACCGCTAAAGAAGAAGAAGAGTTCACTTTGCATCGACCGCTAAAGAAGAAGAAGAGTACACTTTGCAACGACCGCTAAAGAAGAAGAAGAGTACACTTTGCATCGACCGCTAAAGAAGAAGAAGAGTACACTTTACATCGACCGCTAAAGAAGAAGAAGAGTACCCTTTACATCGACCGCTAAAGAAGAAGAAGAGTTCACTTTACATCGACCGCTAAAGAAGAAGAAGAGTACACTTTACATCGACCGCTAAAGAAGAAGAAGTGTTCACTTTACATCGACCGCTAAAGAAGAAGAAGAGTACACTTTACATCGACCGCTAAAGAAGAAGAAGAGTACACTTTACATCGACCGTTAAAGAAGAAGAAGAGTACACTTTACATCGACCGCTAAAGAAGAAGAAGAGTACACTTTACATCGACCGCTAAAGAAGAAGACGAGTACACTTTACATCGACCGCTAAAGAAGAAGAAGAGTTCACTTTACATCGACCGCTAAAGAAGAAGAAGAGTACACTTTGCATCGACAGCTAAAGAAGAAGAGTACACTTTACATCGACCGCTAAAGAAGAAGAAGAGTACACTTTACATCGACCGCTAAAGAAGAAGAAGAGTACACTTTGCATCGACCGCTAAAGAAGAAGAAGAGTTCACTTTACATCGACCGCTAAAGAAGAAGAAGAGTACACTTTACATCGACCGCTAAAGAAGAAGACGAGTACACTTTGCATCGACCGCTAAAGAAGAAGACGAGTACACTTTACATCGACCGCTAAAGAAGAAGACGAGTACACTTTGCATCGACCGCTAAAGAAGAAGACGAGTTCACTTTGCATCGACCGCTAAAGAAGAAGAAGAGTTCACTTTGCATCGACCGCTAAAGAAGAAGAAGAGTACACTTTACATCGACCGCTAAAGAAGAAGAAGAGTACACTTTACATCGACCGCTAAAGAAGAAGAAGAGTACACTTTGCATCTACCGCTAAAGAAGAAGAGTACACTTTACATCGACCGCTAAAGAAGAAGAAGAGTACACTTTACATCGACCGCTAAAGAAGAAGAAGAGTACACTTTGCATCGACCGCTAAAGAAGAAGGAGAGTACACTTTACATCGACCGCTAAAGAAGAAGAAGAGTACACTTTGCATCGACCGCTAAAGAAGAAGAAGAGTACACTTTGCATCGACCGCTAAAGAAGAAGAAGAGTACACTTTGCATCGACCGCTAAAGAAGAAGAAGTGTACACTTTGCATCGACCGCTAAAGAAGAAGAAGAGTTCACTTTACATCGACCGCTAAAGAAGAAGAAGAGTACACTTTACATCGACCGCTAAAGAAGAAGACGAGTACACTTTACATCGACCGCTAAAGAAGAAGACGAGTACACTTTGCATCGACCGCTAAAGAAGAAGACGAGTACACTTTACATCGACCGCTAAAGAAGAAGACGAGTACACTTTGCATCGACCGCTAAAGAAGAAGACGAGTTCACTTTGCATCGACCGCTAAAGAAGAAGAAGAGTTCACTTTGCATCGACCGCTAAAGAAGAAGAAGAGTACACTTTACATCGACCGCTAAAGAAGAAGAAGAGTACACTTTACATCGACCGCTAAAGAAGAAGAAGAGTACACTTTGCATCTACCGCTAAAGAAGAAGAGTACACTTTACATCGACCGCTAAAGAAGAAGAAGAGTACACTTTACATCGACCGCTAAAGAAGAAGAAGAG
This sequence comes from Littorina saxatilis, assembly GCF_037325665.1. Classification (NCBI taxonomy): domain Eukaryota; kingdom Metazoa; phylum Mollusca; class Gastropoda; order Littorinimorpha; family Littorinidae; genus Littorina; species Littorina saxatilis. Next base: position 16,169,738 of record NC_090246.1, read on the forward strand.
TACACTTTGCATCGACCGCTAAAGAAGAAGGAGAGTACACTTTACATCGACCGCTAAAGAAGAAGAAGAGTACACTTTGCATCGACCGCTAAAGAAGAAGAAGAGTACACTTTGCATCGACCGCTAAAGAAGAAGAAGAGTACACTTTGCATCGACCGCTAAAGAAGAAGAAGTGTACACTTTGCATCGACCGCTAAAGAAGAAGAAGAGTTCACTTTACATCGACCGCTAAAGAAGAAGAAGAGTACACTTTACATCGACCGCTAAAGAAGAAGACGAGTACACTTTACATCGAGCGCTAAAGAAGAAGACGAGTACACTTTGCATCGACCGCTAAAGAAGAAGAAGAGTACACTTTACATCGACCGCTAAAGAAGAAGACGAGTACACTTTGCATCGACCGCTAAAGAAGAAGAAGAGTTCACTTTGCATCGACCGCTAAAGAAGAAGAAGAGTTCACTTTGCATCGACCGCTAAAGAAGAAGAAGAGTACACTTTGCAACGACCGCTAAAGAAGAAGAAGAGTACACTTTGCATCGACCGCTAAAGAAGAAGAAGAGTACACTTTACATCGACCGCTAAAGAAGAAGAAGAGTACCCTTTACATCGACCGCTAAAGAAGAAGAAGAGTTCACTTTACATCGACCGCTAAAGAAGAAGAAGAGTACACTTTACATCGACCGCTAAAGAAGAAGAAGTGTTCACTTTACATCGACCGCTAAAGAAGAAGAAGAGTACACTTTACATCGACCGCTAAAGAAGAAGAAGAGTACACTTTACATCGACCGTTAAAGAAGAAGAAGAGTACACTTTACATCGACCGCTAAAGAAGAAGAAGAGTACACTTTACATCGACCGCTAAAGAAGAAGACGAGTACACTTTACATCGACCGCTAAAGAAGAAGAAGAGTTCACTTTACATCGACCGCTAAAGAAGAAGAAGAGTACACTTTGCATCGACAGCTAAAGAAGAAGAGTACACTTTACATCGACCGCTAAAGAAGAAGAAGAGTACACTTTACATCGACCGCTAAAGAAGAAGAAGAGTACACTTTGCATCGACCGCTAAAGAAGAAGAAGAGTTCACTTTACATCGACCGCTAAAGAAGAAGAAGAGTACACTTTACATCGACCGCTAAAGAAGAAGACGAGTACACTTTGCATCGACCGCTAAAGAAGAAGACGAGTACACTTTACATCGACCGCTAAAGAAGAAGACGAGTACACTTTGCATCGACCGCTAAAGAAGAAGACGAGTTCACTTTGCATCGACCGCTAAAGAAGAAGAAGAGTTCACTTTGCATCGACCGCTAAAGAAGAAGAAGAGTACACTTTGCAACGACCGCTAAAGAAGAAGAAGAGTACACTTTGCATCGACCGCTAAAGAAGAAGAAGAGTACACTTTACATCGACCGCTAAAGAAGAAGAAGAGTACCCTTTACATCGACCGCTAAAGAAGAAGAAGAGTACACTTTACATCGACCGCTAAAGAAGAAGAAGAGTACACTTTACATCGACCGCTAAAGAAGAAGAAGTGTTCACTTTACATCGACCGCTAAAGAAGAAGAAGAGTACACTTTACATCGACCGCTAAAGAAGAAGAAGAGTACACTTTACATCGACCGTTAAAGAAGAAGAAGAGTACACTTTACATCGACCGCTAAAGAAGAAGAAGAGTACACTTTACATCGACCGCTAAAGAAGAAGACGAGTACACTTTACATCGACCGTTAAAGAAGAAGAAGAGTACACTTTACATCGACCGCTAAAGAAGAAGAAGAGTACACTTTGCGTCGACCGCTAAAGAAGAAGAAGAGTACACTTTACGTCGACCGCTAAAGAAGAAGAAGAGTACACTTTACATCGACCGCTAAAGAAGAAGAAGAGTACACTTTCCATCGACCGCTAAAGAAGAAGAAGAGTACACTTTGCATCGACCGCTAAAGAAGAAGAAGAGTACACTTTACATCGACCGCTAAAGAAGAAGAAGAGTACACTTTACATCGACCGCTAAAGAAGAAGACGAGTACACTTTACATCGACCGCTAAAGAAGAAGACGAGTTCACTTTGCATCGACTGCTAAAGAAGAAGACGAGTTCACTTTACATCGACCGCTAAAGAAGAAGAAGAGTACACTTTGCATCGACCGCTAAAGAAGAAGAAGAGTACACTTTACATCGACCGCTAAAGAAGAAGACGAGTACACTTTGCATCGACCGCTAAAGAAGAAGACGAGTACACTTTGCATCGACCGCTAAAGAAGAAGAAGAGTACACTTTACATCGACCGCTAAAGAAGAAGACGAGTACACTCTGCATCGACCGCTAAAGAAGAAGAAGAGTACACTTTACATCGACCGCTAAAGAAGAAGACGAGTACACTTTGCATCGACCGCTAAAGAAGAAGAAGAGTACACTTTGCATCGACCGCTAAAGAAGAAGAAGAGTACACTTTGCATCGACCGCTAAAGAAGAAGAGTACACTTTACATCGACCGCTAAAGAAGAAGAAGAGTACACTTTACATCGACCGCTAAAGAAGAAGAAGAGTACACTTTACATCGACCGCTAAAGAAGAAGACGAGTTCACTTTGCATCGACCGCTAAAGAAGAAGACGAGTTCACTTTACATTGACCGCTAAAGAAGAAGAAGAGTACACTTTACATCGACCGCTAAAGAAGAAGAAGAGTACACTTTACATCGACTGCTAAAGAAGAAGAAGAGTACACTTTGCACAAACCTGGATACCGGGACCCTATGCATTGAGCAGCTCCAAAGTTCACAACTGGGAACTATTTATAGTGATAGTTTTTTCATCTATCTTCTGCATCCATTCTTTGCTCTTGACATGTCTTACATTTGTTTTTCAATAAAAGTAAATATTTAGGGAGGTGTGCATTGCCACATTACGCGTTCGGATGACGTGAGAACGAACCGAGGTTTTATCTGTGTGCACGTGCCGCCTACCTTCCAGCTGTCATCAATGTGCTGCACGACGTTCTCCGCCCTCACAGACCCAGGCAGCTCCTCCCGGTCACGCAGCAAGAGACGCACGTTGTACCGCTCCTCCACAGCCACACGCAGCGTCACGCACGCCAGAATGACGTCATCCTGAGCCTCGGAGTACACGACGTAAGCGTCTCGGTGAAAGTGGTGACGTCTCGGCAGACGGTACCGTCGGATTGCTTTCCAGGCGTAGCAGAGTTGGGTCCAGGAGCGTACAACGATGAAAGTCACGACGATGGCCAGGAGCTGGAGAAGAAAGGCGGACAGGGCGATTCCAAACATCTGTACCCCCACACAGCGCCGCCAGTGACTCATCCACTGCGCCATCACGCGCTCTGTGCTGGTGATCTCCCCTGTCTCCGTGGTGCACGTGTAGTTAGCCGCTTGGCGTCCTTCGCCATCAAGCGACACGGGGGTGTGCCACAGCCACTGTACCACGTCCAGGTTGAAGCACGCACACTCCAGTGGATTTCCCAATAGTTTGAGGCTGAAGCAGGAATGTTTGCAATTATAACCAATCTAACAATTCCCTATTCTTTCGTAGTAGTTTACGTAATAGAACGCAGTTCTGTTTCGCACGCATTGTGAAGGAAATCACGAATAACACTGTAACAGGAAAGCACTTAACAGGTAAATGGAATAAGCATTCGAATATCAGTCGCTAGAGTGTTTAGCGCATAAGTTGAATCGACTAACACTGTAAACTGTAAACATAGCAGACAGATATCTAAGACAAGATGTCCGCTATTTATGTTGTGCAGTGCGTCGTATAACCGGTCTGAGAGGGAGATAGCGACCAGATGACAAGGGTGAAGAATCTGAGAAGCCGCCGAAGTATCATAACTCTAGACCAGCATAGCTGAAATTCGACGGGATTTCGCGAAGTTATTGCAAGGTTATGGTTGTCCGTATAGTTGGACCATAGAGGTCACAGGACGAAAGGAACTGAGTAGACCGAGGTCGCCAGTGGAAGGAATTAGTATTCAGATAGATTTCCTGGTTGACGGCCATAGACGCTGTGTAATTCTGTGTATTAACAGAGTTAAAATATGTCTATAAGATCTTAATTACATAAGATATAATGAGTGTTTAGTAGGCAGAGCAGACGGTGATTTGCCATGGCCATGTTGGGTTTGATGCGTGCATGCCTGGTTTTCTCCTGTAGATGGGTGTCGGCACAGAAGGTCTGCCCGCTGTCCTCAGCCAACATGCTCCGTCTTCATGGCAGCTCAAATTTTTTATCGAGGTTCTCTCCTCTAGATCCGCCGTGTTTCGCCTAGGGGCTTGCGCTGCCTAGTTGATAGGGTCACCTCGTAGAGGATGTGGTCATAGACCACGCACGGTCGGTCTTGGGATAGGGAAACGTTATGCTAGTCCGGAGGGATTACGCCACAATGGCCACCTCGCGAAGACCCAGGGTCCTAGACTAGGGAGGTCCAAGGGGGAGCACCGGGAGGGCTACCCCTCTACCCGCACCTCCAACACAATCCCTTCCCCTGGTAGCTTCATCCCCAAGGAGGAAACAGAGCTACCTGCAACACCCCGGTGATTTGAGTCTGCCGGAATATGAACTGTAACTGTTTTTCTGACTACACACGAGCCGTGATTCGATACCAGTAAAGTAGATAATTATCGTGTGCCTGTGAGTTCACGGACTGTTTGTGTATTTCTTTACATAAGTGAAGGGTAGAGGGTTTTGTTAGTGAAATTGTGCACGAGATTGTAATCTCGAGTTGTTTATGCATCCAAACCTGTGAGTACCCAATTTTTGAATACCTAACATTTATGTTCATGATTGTGTGTATATGTATTTGTGTGTATGTTTATCGTAACTGTATAATACAGTGGAAGGAACTTACATTTGGAGTTGTGTTTGTTTTTGTATGATAGCGTACTAGCGCATTTGCATTCATTCACACGCATAATCAGGATTAAAACAACTTGCGCAATAAAGACGCTCATGATTCTCAGCCGAGATTGTAAAGGATAGTTATCCGCTTTGTACAATGCCATCTGCTGCACGCCTGCTCTAGATACACAGCTTTTGTGTGACACGTTTCAAGCCGCCTTATGTGCTTTGAGTGCACACTTCAGTAACCTTACGTCTTTTGATGTCGCGAAGCAAGGATGACTCCTTCAAAGTTAAAAGGGTGAAGGAAATATCTGGCTTTCTGCTGCATGCAGAGAAAACAAATTCTAATGAAACACCAAACAAACTCTGCCTCATAAATTCAAGATACGTATTACTCTACACAAAGCAAAAAGAAATCAGTAACGCCTGATGTGTAGAAGTGACGCTTACACATAGCCCCTAACACATATGGCCTACTTTGCTCTTGAACTCAACAACGGTGTCCATGCTTTTCAATGATATGAATTTTGTTTTTAACCGGAATACATCATAAATCATAAGTGCACCATATTTATGCATGGAAAGGCAAACGCAAACTAAATTTACTTTGCCTTTTATAAAAAGTGTCTCATTTGTGAAATCAAATCAGCAAAAGAATTGCCACCCTGTTCAGAAAGAAGCCATGGCAGCTATCAGTTTGTGAATGGAAAAATGCTCTTATCGCAACTTCAAAATGTCGGGTGGTGTAGATGTTCTTCTGCAATGGACTGATCGTGTCTTTAGATCAGTCATGCCCACAGAAAGACACACACACAACCTGAATGCAAGGCAGAAAAGAAGGCAACATTAAACCAATAATAGGATACTAGCCCACAGACAGACATACTGGTTGGTCCGGTGTCAGAATAATGTGACTGAGTGAGACATGAAGCCTGTGCTGCGACTTCTGTCTTGTGTGTGGCGCACGTTATACGTCAAAGCAGCACCGCCCTGATATGGCCCTTCGTGGTCGGCTGGGCGTTAAGCAAACAAACAAACAAACATACAAACAAACAGACAGACATACAGACACTTACTTGTTTAAAAAATGTTTATAATATTAAATGCCAATTTTTTTATTTACAATTGTAAGTATGCAAAAGCTGTTCCTACAATGGCTGCATTTAAAAGAGATCTGAGAAAAAGGTATTTGGAAGAAGAATATTTAAGTAAACTTAATTTTACATATAATAAATTTCTCCTGGAGTGGTACCCATTTAAACCTCTGATATTGTCAAATGATTGATTGTCTTTCTGATTGAGCTTGTAAGGATGAAATTTGGTTTTTGGAGGTAATAGGAGGTTAAAGATGTTTCTCAGTTTAGACTCGAACATAAACATTGTCTGTTTATTTTGCAGCAGCTAAACGGGGAACAGGACTTGGTGTTTTACAAAATTATCAATAGAAACATAAACAAGTCGCGTAAGGCGAAAATACAATATTTAGTCAAGTAGCTGCCATTTTTCAGCAAGACCGTATACTCGTAGCATCGTCAGTCCACCGCTCATGGCAAAGGCAGTGAAATTGACAAGAAGAGCTAAGAAGGATAGCACGCTTTTCTGTACCTCTCTTTGTTTTAACTTTCTGAGCGTGTTGTTAATCCAAACATATCATATCTATATGTTTTTGGAATCAGGAACTGACAAGGAATAAGATGAAAGTGTTTTTAAATTGATTTCGACAATTTAATTTTGATAATAATTTTTATATATTTAATTTTCAGAGCTTGTTTTTAATCCGAATATAACATATTTATATGTTTTTGGAATCAGCAAATGATGGAGAATAAGATAAACGTAAATTTGGATCGTTTTATAAATTTTTATTTTTTTTTACAATTTTCCGATTTTTAATGACCAAAGTCATTAATTAATTTTTAAGCCACCAAGCTGAAATGCAATACCGAAGTCCGGGCTTTGTCGAAGATTACTTGACCAAAATTTCAACCAATTTGGTTGAAAAATGATGGCGTGACAGTGCCGCCTCAACTTTCACGAAAAGCCGGATATGACGTCATCAAAGCCATTTATCAAAAAAATGAAAAAAACGTATGGGGATTTCATACCCAGGAACTCTCATGTCAAATTTCATAAAGATCGGTCCAGTAGTTTAGTCTGAATCGCTCTACACACACACACACACACACACACACACACACACACGCACGCACGCACATACACCACGACCCTCGTTTCGATTCCCCCTCGATGTTAAAATATTTAGTCAAAACTTGACTAAATATAAAACAAGTCGCGTAAGGCGAAAATACAATATTTAGTCAAGTAGCTGTCGAACTCACAGAATGAAACTGAACGCAATGCCATTTTTCAGCAAGACCGTATACTCGTAGCATCGTCAGTCCACCGCTCATGGCAAAGGCAGTGAAATTGACAAGAAGAGCGGGGTAGTAGTTGCGCTAAGAAGGATAGCACGCTTTTCTGTACCTCTCTTTGTTTTAACTTTCTGAGCGTGTTTTTAATCCAAACATATCATATCTATATGTTTTTGGAATCAGGAACCGACAAGGAATAAGATGAAAATGTTTTTAAATTGATTTGGACAATTTAATTTTGATAATAATTTTTATATATTTAATTTTCAGAGCTTGTTTTTAATCCGAATATAACATATTTATATGTTTTTAGAATCAGCAAATGATGGAGAATAAGATAAACGTAAATTTGGATCGTTTTATAAATTTTTATGTTTTTTTACAATTTTCAGATTTTTAATGACCAAAGTCATTAATTAATTTTTAAGCCACCAAGCTGAAATGCAATACCGAAGTCCGGGCTTCGTCGAAGATTACTTGACCAAAATTTCAACCAATTTGGTTGAAAAATAAGGGCGTGACAGTGCCGCCTCAACTTTCACGAAAAGCCGGATATGACGTCATCAAAGACATTTATCAAAAAAATGAAAAAAACGTTCGGGGATTTCATACCCAGGAACTCTCATGTCAAATTTCATAAAGATCGGTCCAGTAGTTTAGTCTGAATCGCTCTACACACACACACACACACACACACACACACACACACACACACGCACATACACCACGACCCTCGTTTCGATTCCCCCTCGATGTTAAAATATTTAGTCAAAACTTGACTAAATATAAACAAGTCGCGTAAGGCGAAAATACAATATTTAGTCAAGTAGCTGTCGAACTCACAGAATGAAACTGAACGCAACGCAACGCAGCAAGACCGTATACTCGTAGCATCGTCACTCCACCGCCCGTGGCAAAAGCAGTGCACGTGGAATTGACAAGAAGAGCGGGGTATTCGTTGCGCTGAGAAGGATAGCACGCTTTTCTGTACCTCTCTTTGTTTTAACTTTCTGAGCGTGTTTTTAATCCAAACATATCATATCTATATATTTTTGGAATCAGGAACCGACAAGGAATAAGATAAAAGTGTTTTTAAATTGATTTCGAAAAAAAAATTTGATAATAATTTTTATATATTTAATTTTCAGAGCTTGTTTTTAATCCGAATATAACATATTTATATGTTTTTGGAATCAGCAAATGATGGAGAATAAGATAAACGTAAATTTGGATCGTTTTATAAATTTTTTTTTTTTTTTTACAATTTTCAGACTTTTAATGACCAAAGTCATTGATTAATTTTTAAGCCACCAAGCTGAAATGCAATACGGAACCCCGGGCTTTGTCGAAGATTACTTGACCAAAATTTCAACCAATTTGGTTGAAAAATGAGGGCGTGACAGTGCCGCCTCAACTTTCACGAAAAGCCGGATGTGACGTCATCAAAGACATTTATCAAAAAAATGAAAAAAACGTTCGGGGATTTCATACCCAGGAACTCTCATGTCAAATTTCATAAAGATCGGTCCAGTAGTTTAGTCTGAATCGCTCTACACACACACACACACACACACACACAGACACACACACACACGCACACACACACGCACATACACCACGACCCTCGTTTCGATTCCCCCTCGATGTTAAAATATTTAGTCAAAACTTAACTAAATATAAAAAGAGACGTTTACATAATTTATAAATGTATTGAATATGGGCTGTGTTATTGTATGCTTTATTGTGTTTTCCCGTTTTGTTGTTGTTGTTGTCTCTTTTGTTTTCTTTGTCTTTGTTGGAGATGCATAGTTTTGTATGGTTGATGTTATTTGATGTTCCTGTGTGATGTTGATGTCGTGTACCAAAAAGAAATAAAAAAGTGTTAAAAAAAAAATTAAAAAAAGATTAAAAAAAATTTTTTACAAATAAAAACAGACAGACACACAGACACTTACTTGTTTAAAAAATGTTCTCATTGCATTATGTATTATTATGTTTCAATACAAACATGGAGTACCGATATTATATCAGCTGCACAATAGTAGTGGTGCTTACAAGTTTTGCCAGAGAAACAGCATGTAGTGTTCCTTGAATGATGTTTCACTGACTTTCATTTTAATTATACCAGGAATGGAGTTCCACAATAGGGTGCCAGAATGAGACAGAATTGACTTGTACAGGTCAATTCTGGGGGTTGGGGTAATTAAACTGTTTAGTTTTCTTGAATTATTCATCCTAAACGCATGGCAAATAAGAAGGCATTGTTAAACCAATTATTCCCCCAGACATGGACACATACAACCTGAATGCATGGCGAGAAAGAAGGCTTCATGAAAACAATTATTCTTTCTCTCAGACAGACACTCATACAACCTAGATGCATTGCGAGAAAGAAGGCATCGTTAAACCAATTGTTCTCACAGACAGACACACATACAACCTGAATGCATGGCGGCCGGCCAGACTGTCCAACGCTGACCGTTCTGATGACGTCAGAGTGCTCAGAGAGTTGTGGGAAAGGTCAAGCGTCGTCAGGTCACCATGATTATCTAGATTGACAGGCACTTTCTGGAGTCGATTGTCGGAGAAGTCTAGTTCTTTCAGACGGCGCTGTACACGTAACATGTCAGGATCTGTGAAGGGCAGGTCGTTCCGGGACAGGTCCAAAAACTGCAGCTGATCCACGTTTTGAAACAAGCGCCAACCACGTGACTTCAAGAACAGCGGGTTAAATCCAAAGTTTGACAAACTCAGTTTTGTCAGACTGTCCAGAAAATCGAACATCTTTTCCGTCATGTTGTGACAATAGTTGCCATTCAAGCTTAGTGTTTCAAGATTTTCGAGACCATAAAATGTCATGCGACAGTTGGCAAATCCCAGATAGGACAGGTCCAAAATCTTTAAATGCTTCGCAGAGGGAAAAGTCAAATTAACTGGCAAGGGATCCAGGTGTGGGAAGATTGAGGAAATGTTTAGATATGAAATATTCATTGGGGTTCGAAACCCCATCGTGTATGTGTTCTCATCGTAACCACCATCACGGAAATGGTCTTTGCATCGAAAATCTCCACTGACTAAACACTGAGCTCCTGTGATGGTAAACCTAATCTGATCCTGCAGTGCCAGAGATCGTAAGGGACCATCTGACGTCATCATTTTGATCAAAGTAGATGAATCTCCAATAATCGCATTCATCGAAACATCTATGTGTTCCACGCATCTGAAGAAAGGGGTGTTTTGTACTGCCAAGGCGTTTCCTGCTATTCGCTGAATACTGCATGACGACATTGTGAAGTTCTTAACACAGATCTGTTGTAGGTATCTTGCAGAATGCCTGTCGATGACGTGGTTAAATGGTAAGCGATCGCCAATGCCTTGCAATTTGATTTCAGTCATATTCTGGTGCTGGAGGCCGTACAGAGATTCCAGTATGTGGTTGGGAGTCTGGTAGTAAGAGTGCATGAACCATAATCTGTCCAACGCAGGAAGCTCACAGAATGCACACGCTTCAATAATTTGAAGTGAGCAATACTGAAAATTGATGAAAGAGAGTGTCGAGTTTTTAAAGCCCTCGAAGGACGTGTTAAAAATATGACTAATTCTACAGTTCTTGCTCAAATCTAGAGTATGAATGTTGCGCAGAGCCGCAAAGTCCCGCCCAAAGTGCACATCACTAAACGTATCGATGGATAACAACGTCAGGGAGACGAGGTCACTGAACACGTTGTCGGGATATTCACCGTTCTGATCGTGATCGTTGTTCTCCAGACGCAGAAGCTGCAGCTGCCCCAGCGAGGCGAAGACCCGGGCCGGGTAGACTGACGACGTCAGCTGGAGTTTGTTGTCAGACAAGTCCAGGTTGATCAGCCTGTCCAGCCCTGTCATGGCACCAGCCTCCAGTCTCTGCAAGCGGTTGGACCCCAGCCCCAGCCAGTGGAGGTGAGCGAGACTGGAGAAGGTGTTGTACAAGACCTGCAGGTGATTGTGGCCCAGGTCCAGGTGACGGAGGTGAGTCAGGTTCTCAAAGACGTCCGTTCCGAGGCTGGTCACCTGGTTGTGGTCAAGCAACAGTCGTTGTAGGTGCGGAAGGTTGGCAAAGGTCCGGCTGGTCAGTGCGGTCAGGTTGTTATAGCTCAGGTCCAAAGTCTCCAACTCTTCCAGTCCTTGAAACGCGTGCTGGTCTAGTTCCTGCAGATCGTTGTGACCGAGGTTCAAGTGACGTAGGCTGGAGAGATCAGAAAGAGAACCGGAACGCCACTCTGATAGCTGGTTATTACTCAAGTCCAGAAGTATGACGTCAGAGACATCTACGCCGGAGATATCTACGTCAGAGAGTGACGTAACTTGCGTGTGACTGCAGTCCACCAGGGTTCCGTTTTGAGCTCTGCTCCTCGACCGACAAACCACATCCCTGGAAGATACACAGCTTGCGACAAGAAACCAAACCAACACAACCCCGATTCTTTTCATCATTTTCATTTCGCACGTTGCTTCTTATGAAGTTTTCCCTCCAAACATGTATGGCTATAACACGATGTATTTCAACATTTCTTTTCACGAAGACTGTGTCATAAATAATGAATGTGATCTGGCTGTCTGTACTGAAGTCGTGGCCTTTATGCCAAGCAAGGAGGAAGAACGTGTCAGGTAGGTCAGGAACACCAAAGGAGGGGGGTTTCCCTGCGTGGTTACATCCCAACTTACCACAGCCACCCGGTGACATTGCATTGGGCAGGACAGGAAAAGAGAATGATTTTGCGTTTGAACAAAATACTTGTGTTCAACACTTGACGAACGCGTTTCAATAGAAGTCATAACAAAAACAATGCATTAATGCAGATTTGTTTTTTAAGGGGGCAGTACTACCTAGCGGACGGTACATATTTTGTCTTTTTAATACACCCCTTAAATATTATCATATTTGTTCAAAGTGTTGACTGTATATAGCTAAATGGCATAGTGTTCTAATAAAAAAGAATGTGTTAAATAGCATAGGATTTTGTTTTTTGTGAAGCTGTGTATGACTGTGACGGAACATCGCATAGTCTGCTTTTAAAATGATAGCAGAAAAAGTATGTGATAAAGGTGTTCGACAACATTTAATTAAAAAACAAAAGAGTTTAAAAAAACCGTATATTTTATACCATTTGTACTAGCCACAAAAACGTCGGTTTGGCTCCCTGTAATTGCTTTAGAGAACTTCTGCGGAAAACTAGAACATTCTATCTTAAATAAATTTTGAGATATCTTTAAAAAAACAAGAAACAATATTAAAATTTCGTTTCGTTTTTTTAACCCAAAATTATGAATATTTGCACATCAACTGTGAAGACACATTCTCATTCAGCACTTTTATAGCTAGGGTTACATTGCCTTATGCTAAAATGTCAGCCATTTTGTATTTAAAAAGTGGCATCGCGAAACGAAACACAAAAAAGTGATTTTTCATGAAATCTCAGAGTACTGCCCCCTCAAGAGAAAATGTAGAATTATAACTAAAAAAAGAAATGTAAAACTTAATCATCATTGAGTGAAGCAGTTCAAGAGGAAAAACAAAGTGTAATCAAAACACAAACAAAGCTTTTGTTAACAGGAGAGCAACACAAATATACGAAGCATGCATCCCCCGAAAGCGGCGCAGGGTTGCCTAATTGGCGAGATAAGAACGGTTATACACGTAAAAACCGAGTGAGTTTCAGCCCATACACGAAGAAAAAGAAAGACTACAGGGCAGGTACCTGTGAAGACCAGGACGTATCAAGGTAGACAGGGAAGTGCGGTCACGGTTGGGAGACTGAGCAGCCTCACCTTCTCACACACTGCAAGCTCAGTCTTTTCCCGGGTGCAACCAACACAAAGCATAGGTCACGCTTTAATTGGTGTTACCTACCGAGCCGTGTTTGAGGACAGGATCTTATACGACAAAAGGTTTTATTACACTGAGGAAAATGGGTTCACAATGAAGACGTTCAGGTTTGGGGAAACTAATGTTTGAAAATAATGTGTGTGTGTGTGTGTGTGTGTGTGTGTGTGTGCGTGTGTGTGTGTGTGTGTGTGTGCGTGAGTGTTTGTGTGTGTGTGTGTGTGTGCGTGAGTGTTTGTGTGTGGGAGTGTTTGTGTGTGTGTGTCAGTGCGTTCCGCGTCTGTCTGTCTGTCTGTCTGTGCGCGCGCCTAGCTGCACATAAAAATTATATCTTCGAATCACCACGGAGTGTTAGGCATCCGGGCCTCGTCATAACCTAGGTATACCCTTCACACTGATTGGACAGTTGAACGTGTGTTCTGGCTTTGATGTTCAAATATGTGTGTAGGTGGTTTTAAGTGGCAGAATTCTAATATTACCTAACACGCTGTGTTGCCTTTTGTGCTGTTTTCCTATTTCTTTTCACAACTAACAACAATGAACGAAGTCACCCGCAAGTCACCCTCAACTCGCAGCGTAAATGGGATCTATTCAACAAAACTCTCTCATGCTTCCAAGTATACTGTATTCTGTACACGGTGTGAATTACGTTCCGGAATTGTGAATGGGAAAAAAGGACAGCTCAACAGAACAACGTGTTGAGGCTTGTGCTGAGACTCTCAAAATGAATTTACCATCGGTGCACTTTTCGTTCTGCACCCTCGTTGCTTTCTTCAATGCAGTTGGTAAGTCTTCTTTCGTTAAGGCGTAAGGGTCACCCAGAATTTGGAAAAAAAATCGTTTTTCAGATATACTAAATTATGATGTTGCCAAAAGCTAGAACAATATCTCTATTTTCATGTGCAGTTTACATTTTGTCTCTAGCATACATAGTTTTCTTGCAATAAGTGCTCAAAGTAGGTTGGTGGGAATTAAAAATCCATTTAATCAAGGGTCTTGTTGAATGAAATTATCGGTTCTGATGATGAATTTGATTCCAAAAACTGCTCAGAACAGTCTGACACAGATGATGAATCAGACAGTAGCTCAAGTGAAGATAGTTTTGATTCTGATCTCTTGATGACCCCCCCTAAAGGACATAGACTGATAGATGTTGAACTGTTGGCTGTTTTATGTGGTGAAAGTTCGCGCGAAATCACAGAGCTGCTACACTGTCTGCATGATCAACTTGTTTAAATATTCACCTATTCCATTGAAACTTTGCACATGAAATGTTCACTTGACTGGCTATATTTTATTCTAAAATAAAGCTGATAATCAAAAAAATATAATTTGTTTGATTGTGTGATATATCATAATAATATATAGAATTATAGTATTCTTTTGCTAATGCTACTAAAAGCATAATTTCCAACAAAACAGAAAGCTTTTAGAACATAATGTAGGTAATGATGCTTTAAATATGAGTGCCAATTTATTTTTCAATTGGACACATACTTTTTTCCCAAGAGTGCATTGGGTGTGGTTTGTGTGTTAATGCTGTCTGCTGTTACAGTGTGCAAACCTCCTTGTCGGGAAATGCGTTGATACAATAGTCTAGCGCACAATAGCCCGGATACTTAGGTTTCGCTCTTGTTTAAGTGGACTTGTAAGTTCTGAATTGTGTTGCGAAATATCTTGTTGGGAAAAATACACAACTACTATCTTTTTGGGGTTTTGCAGAGTCGTTAGTAGTGTACTGTTTCGCTGTCACTTACCCTATCGAGGCGGCCATTTCGGCACGGCAGTTTCTTAAGTAAAATAATTACCATAGTGTGTAGTACACTGGGAATAACTTGATTGGCTTGTATACCGAAAGTGTATTTTTACACAACTATGTAGCTAGCGTCTAGTCTCGTCATTGTAAAGTGTTGCTTCAAGAGGCTTGTATTTTGAATATGTCAAGTTGAAGTGTCATCGTTGCAATTGTTTACTGATACTGTAGCCAACTCAAAGACCAGAAACTATGCAGTCTTCAAGAGAACACGACATACACAGTTTTATTTAGTTCTAGTTTTTTTTCTTTTATTAACAGAGGCCTGTGGTCGCGGCACAAGCGAGAAACAAACCCAAAACGGGGCCTCCGTCTCGCAACTACAGCACAAACAAGTCGCGTAAGGCGAAAATACAACATTTAGTCAAGTAGCTGTCGAACTCACAGAATGAAACTGAACGCAACGCAACACAGCAAGACCGTATACTCGTAGCATCGTCACTCCACCGCCCGTGGCAAAGGCAGTGCCAGTGGAATTGACAAGAAGAGCGGGGTATTCGTTGCGCTGAGAAGGATAGCACGCTTTTCTGTAGCTCTCTTCGTTTTAACTTTCTGAGCGTGTTTTTAATCCAAACATATCATATCTATATGTTTTTGGAATCAGGAACCGACAAGGAATAAGATAAAAGTGTTTTTAAATTGATTTCGAAAAAAAAGTTTGATAATAATTTTTATATATTTAATTTTCAGAGCTTGTTGTTATTCCAAATATAACATATTTATATGTTTTTGGAATCAGCAAATGATGGAGAATAAGATGAACGTAAATTTGGATCGTTTTATAAAAATTTTTTTTTTTACAATTTTCAGATTTTTAATGACCAAAGTCATTAGTTAATTTTTAAGCCACCAAGCTGAAATGCAATACTGAAGTCCGGGCTTCGTCGAAGATTACTTGACCAAAATTTCAACCAATTTGGTTGAAAAATGAGGGCGTGACAGTGCCGCCTCAACTTTCACGAAAAGCCGGATATGACGTCATCAAAGACATTTATCAAAAAAATGAAAAAACCGTTCGGGGATTTCATACCCAGGAACTCTCATGTCAAATTTCATAAAGATCGGTCCAGTAGTTTAGTCTGAATCGCTCTACACACACACACACAGACACACAGACACACACACACACGCACACACACACGCACGCACATACACCACGACCCTCGTCTCGATTCCCCCCTCTATGTTAAAACATTTAGTCAAAACTTGACTAAATGTAAAAATCGACCATCAAATTGAGTCACCGACACGAATGTACCGCAGCAGAGAAGGATACCGCAGCATGCCTCAACAGCGGAGTGTGTTACGCCGTGGACTTGGAAGGGAATGGCGACCGTAGCGCTTTTTGTTAGTAAGTATGGGGTACACGCAATCCGTCTTTCAACTTTTAAAAACCTGAGAGGGCCCCAAAGGGTTTAAAATCGTGATCGTGATTGGCTGTTTTTTTTTTACCTTTCTGTGACCGTGATTGCCGAAAATTCCATTTCTGTGATCGTGATGGGACTTTGCCCGTGATCCGTGATGACAAAAAAATAAAGTCTCGTGATCGTGATCGTCATTTGTTTTCGTGATCGTGATGGGCATTATTGCAAAGCATTTTATTTTCAACGTACATTTTTCACAGCTGTATCACTCTATGATCCTCTATTCGTCAAGGTGTTTGTGATCGTGAAAACAAAAATCAAGGTAACTGTGATCGTGAAAGCTAAAATTTCCCTTCCCGTGATCGTGATGATACCCCCCCTTTGGGGCCCTCTGGGTTATAGAAACACGAACATACCCAGCATATATTATGCTTCCTCTGAAAGCGGCGTATGGCTGCCTAAATGGCGTGGTAAAAACGGTCATACACGTAAAATTCCACTCGTGCAAAACACGTGTGTACGTGGGAGTTTGAGCCCACGAACGCAGAAGAAGAAGTGCGCTCTTATTTGCATTGTCTATGCTTCTCAGTGCTCATTGCTAGCATTTCGTGCACCGTAAATCGCTTAAATGGCCGAGTATAATATTCTATACAGGTGCGTGTTTTAGTTCGATCTCAAAAACTCAGCAGGGAGTCTTTACCTAACCTGAAAGAGTGAATAGAACATAAAATGAACATGTTTTCGCGTAAACAGTGAGGGGTTTAATTTTTTCACTGGCGAGTGCGTTATCGGCGAGAGAATTCACTCCATACATATGCGAAAATCATGCCTTTGTATGTCGTTTATTGGTTATCTATCATCTGTACGTTTCAGTAGACGGTACGACATGGTGAGAGCTCTCAGTCAAGTCAAACAGTTTAAATGCAAAGCACAGGATTTTGTTATGGTGTATGCATAAAACTTCACACTCCTTCCACCCGCATATATCATAACCCTTGGACTATGCCATTTCTTGTGAAGGACTATTGTTGTTGGCACTTTTTGTTGTGAAGATTGTTTTTAACTTAGGACATGTATGAACTCTTTTTTTTTAGAAAGTATATACTATAGTCAGTTCAAAGGGTATTAGATCGCTAGGTACGAAGAGAAGATAATCACAGCAAACTCTGCCTGTGTGGGTAAAACTTCCGAAGGCTATGTTGGTAAATTTAACGTGTCACAGTCAAGATAAAAATCTAGGCCATCGTTATGCAGTCATTCACACAACGCAAAGAGGCTAATTTGAAGGGAACTCTAATTACACAGTCAAGCTGTAACCGAGTGCCAGTGCCGATAACACTACGATCACCTCGGGAAGCGAAGTGCAATCAAACAGGTTTGAAAATGTTAGGGCTAATTTCTTAGCCCTATAAAAACTGTTATGCAAACCCGAAGGTTTCCATGAACATACAGACAATCGGAAGCCACCAGACCCCATCAAAAACAGAATTCTACAAACCACGGGTGTTGACCGAAAGGCCAACAACTCGGGTGCAGAGTCTGCTGTGAAAGGAGCGGTAGCCTCCCCTGTCACAATCGCCCCGTTTGAAATGAACTTCGTCCCGAAGTTCCGAACCGGGGGACCACTGTCCATCCCAAGTTCGCAGAATGGGAACAGCACGAAAATGTTCAGTGGTCATATTATGCCATTACCTGAACATATCATGCTGAGTCCCATCCCTGCTCGCAAGCGCCAGATGTAACCGAGTGCCGTAAAACACTACGATCACCTCGGGAAGCGAAGTGCAATCAAACAGGTTTGAAAATATTAGGGCTAATTTCTTAGCCCTATAAAAACTGTTATGCAAACCCGAAGGTTTCCATGAACATACAGACAATCGGAAGCCACCAGACCCCATCACAAACAGAATTCTACAAACCACGGGTGTTGACCGAAAGGCCAACAACTCGGGTGCAGAGTCTCCTGTGAAAGGAGCGGTAGCCTCCCCTGTCACAAAGCGGATGTCTTCTCAAACCTAATACTATCAGTTACACCGCTGATAATAGACAAATGTTTCAGTTTCCTGTTTCTCTGTGCCGCCGCGGCCTCCACTTCCGAGAAATGTTTCGCTCAAAAAGTGTGAAGTTAGCAATGTACGCAAAAGGCATGGACATTCCTGAGGATTGAGTTTGGAGGTAAATCCTGTTCCAAAAACCGTGTCGTTAAATTACCCTGTACTTTGTGTGTATGGGCTTCTCTTTGGTAAAAACGACAAAAAGTGTCGACGAAGCCAATAGTCGATAGATAATATTGCACATAGATATATAATGGTCGATTGATAAAAAAAGAAGAAGAATAGATGTATGGCTTCTTCAAATATACCTTCCTGCGGATCCCTGTATCCATGATTTGTCGACCCTTCTATTCAGTAATTGTCGGATCTTTTGACCCTTGTATCTGTGGGTCTTTGGATTTGTCTACCCTTGTACCCATAGACCTGGATATGTCGACCTTTGTTTCCGTAAACCTTGCATCTGTAGACATTTGTATTCATCAACCCTGGATCTGTGAACACATGGACCTTTTGACACTTGTGTCCATAGAATCTGCATCTGTCGACCTTGTATCGATGGATCGGTCGATTCTTAAATTCATGCATCAGTCGGCCTCAGGATCCACAGATCTGTCGACCCATGTGTCCAGGATCCTTGTATATGTCTACCCTTTAATCGTCGGATCGGTTTACCCTTGTATCTACGGATCCCTGGATCTGCCGATCCTTGTATATATGGATCCCTGGATCTACCGACCCTTGTATTTATGGATCCCTGGATCTGCCGACCCTTGTATCTATGGCTCCTTGGATCTGCCAACCATTGTGTCTATGGATCCCTGGATCTGCCGACCCTTGTATCTATGGATCCCTGGATCTGCCGACCCTTGTATCTATGGATCCCTGAATGTGCCGACCTTTGTATCTATGGATCCCTGAATGCGCCGACCCTTGTATCTATGGATCCCTGGATCTACCGACCCTTCCATCTATGGATCCCTGGATCTGAAGACCCTTGTATCTATGGATCCCTGAATGTGCCGACCCTTGTATTTATGGATCCCTGAATGTGCCGACCCTTGTATTTATAGATCCCTGGATCTATCGACCATTGCATCTACGGATCCCTGGATCCATCGACCATTAATTGTGTCTACGGATCCCTGGATCTATCGACCATTGTATCCATGGATCCCTGGATCTACCGACCCTTGTATCTATGGATCCTTGGATCTACCGACCCTTGGATTCATGGAGCCAATCCCATGGTGTATACTGCATGATAATATCCTGTTCATTTGTTTTGCAGCTGTGTTGAAAAAGAGACGAGGTCACGCTGTGAACAGTTTCTCTACACAGGTACCTCGATCAGCATCGAAGCTTACTGTCTTTTCTGCTTACCAACTCTTTCAATCCTTTCCTTCTAATCTGCTTGAGCCACTTTTTTCTGTTCTGTGTATTCATTCCTTCAGTCGGTAAGTTAATCATCTGTGGGTAGATAATTCGCCCAGGGATCAATCTTGCCAGGACCTGTAGCCAGTTACATTGATTCAGTTAAGCCAAACAACTAAGCCATGTTGTGCATCACTGCAACAATCAGTGAGTAAGTTGATTGAACTAGAAAATAATTGTAAAGTCATTACCGCTATTTTATCAATGATTACATATGTTTTCTCGAATTGACTCAACTCAGTGTTAAATTACTTACCGACACGGAGATTTTAATCATATAGATATATATGGTTGACACATGTACGGAAAATCAAAACACGCACACCCGGCACAGGTGTTTGTGCTTAAATGATGAAAACAATTTTTGCCTTCGTCAAAACGTTTCTTGTTTTTGTAAGTTGCAATTTTTCAACAAAACAAATTATGTGTATGGACAAGTATGTGTTATTTCAAATGATGCACTCACCAGAATGTTAGTGCTGACCAGACAGAAAATAGAACTAGACAGAAGCAAACAGGTGACTATGTTGAAGTCTTGGTTTGATTTTGTGTTTGCAGGTCAGGTTTTGACGGCGGACGCGGCATCTGACTATCGCATTGCTACCATCGTGGTCTTGTCGCTAAATTGATTGATACTTGTTGCAGTTCTCCTCATGGTTTTAGGTGTGTATATTTGTTATTACTCCTCCTCCCAATCAATCTTCAACTCATGTTGAGTTTTTCGGAATGCTAAACATTCACAAAGTACAAAGATACTCATTTGTTTTAATAACTTCTAACGCTACTAGTTCATTCTATTGCAACAACAAAATGTATGTGTACTTGATACTGCCGATTGCATATTCCAAAGTTTCTAAATTTCTTGAGAACACACACACACACACACACACACACACACACACACACACACACACACACAAATACACACACACACACACACACACACACACACATATATTTAGGAATAGTATTTAATCAAAATGGTTCTTTACAAAAAGCTCAAGAACATCAATGTAAACAAGCCAATAAAGCAAGCCATTTGCTTAGGAGAATGTTTAGAAAAGAAAATGTTCAAATTGATACTACTTTACATTTATTTGATTCTTTAGTGAATCCAATCTTGACATATGAATCAAGTATTTGGTTCCCATACAATTATTCCAACAAATCAATCGATAACATCGAGAAGTTTTTTTAATCATGTTTTTCAAGAAATTCTACGAGTGAAGACATCCATATAAAATGTTGTCGTTGTCTGCTAGGTGTACACAGAAAAACCATGTGTATACCAGTGCTGGCAGAATTAGGTAGATTCCCATTAGCACTAAGAATGTTAACACAAACCATTTCCAATTGGACTCATATTTTACAATCTAAACGAGATTCATTTGTTCATCAAGTATATGTTGACATGTTTAATAACCCTAAAGAAAATTCTTGGCTCATATTCATTAAAAGTTCACTTTCAAGACTTGGCTTTAATCATGTTTGGCAAAATCAATCTACTTTTGATACGAGAAAGTTACAATTTGCCATACAAATGAAATTACAAAGTGAATACATACGTTTTTGGAATAAAGCTAAATCAAAAGGAAGTGCAAGATTAAGATTCTATTCAAATATATGTGATACATATGAAATTCAGTCATATCTGACAATTATAGAAAATCGAAATCACAGGACAGCTTTAAGTCGATTAAGAACCAGTAGTCACAATCTAAAAATAGAAACTGGAAGACATCATAACATCCAAAGAGAAAATCGTTTGTGTATGGTATGTAACATTGTTGAAGATGAATATCATCTTCTGGATGAATGCGTAAAATTCCATGAAAGTAGAGAAAAATTTAAAAAAGACGTGACTAATATTGATGTAGATTATATTAATTATAAACCAAGTGAAATATTTATGGACAAAGATGTTCAAATATGTCTCGGAAGGTTTGTCGCAGAATGCTTTAGAATTCATAGCAATGTGTCAATAACCTTTTTGATTTGAGGACAATAAACATTTGTTCTTGTTCTTGTTCTTGTTGTTCTTGTTCACACACAAACACACACACACACACACACACACACACACACACACACACACACACACTCACCACACACACACACACACACACTGAAACACACTCACGCAAACATATACACTAACACGCGCAGACTTTTACACAAACGCACACATGTAAACACACAAACAACCTTGACCTACTATGTTCTCTCTGATATAATGATAAACAAATCTGCATGCATAACATTTTGTCTTTGTGTCTTTGTCTGCAGTTCGTCGAAAGTTCAAGACCGAGAAAAAGACGATTCTGTGAAACGCTCCACTATGATAGGCAAATACATCAAGAAAGCGCAGAAACGTTGTTGCGACTGTGCTTCTTCAAGTTTTTCTGTGTGATCCAGTGTCGATGTACATATCTCGCTACAACTGTTCTCCAAAAGGTGGCAAATGACACAAGCCTACCTGACCAACACGTGAAGTAGACTTCGAGCGTCGACGGAAAATAACATGTGGTTACCAGAACAGAAATGGCCACGCTAATGTTAAAAGAATCATCTTGCCACTGAACACAATCATGATTACCGTCATATATCAGCCTCGGTATTTGCAGGACATAAAAGCATCCTTCCACTTGGACATATACTCAAGTGTAACAGCTGTCTGTGTAGATTTGGCTGAATTTATTTCGTAAACGACAGTGACACTATGTCTATTTGCAAAATAAATGTAACGAGAAATTGCCACTCTGCACTGACAGGAAACAGTCATGCTGTGGAGGTTTGGTCTGAGTCTGAGTTGAAGGATGCTCTGGTCCCAAGATCATCATTCTGCTTGGACACATACCAACATGTAACAGCTCTGGGCATACCTGAGATGATGAGATAACATTAACTTCACGGGAAGGAATGCGCCTTTTACCAGTAGTAACCCTTGAAAGGATGATACCTTCCAGACAGAAATTCAGAAGTCTGCCGTGAGCTGCTTGTCAGCATCGGAATCATTGATGTCTTGTAAATATACGACGTTGAAAAATGGCATGGCACAGTATTTTTAATCATGAAGCATTATTTGTATAGATTATTTAGAGACTTAGTGTACTGTCCAGTACAGAATGTCTCAGTTTGACATGGAACATGTCATGCTGTCACAACCCGAGTTTTTAGAGATGCAGACGAAGTTAAAATAGAATGTTGTACATGGACGAAATGATGTAATTGTTATATTTTGGAGTGTATATAATAATTGTGCTATTTGCAACACAAAGTATTGGAGTCCAAACACTATTGTGGAATGTATGCGGGTTGGTTTGAGGTGCGTTATTCCTGTAACATCGCATATGTTTGCAAGGTTGTGTCCGAATCGTGGAACGGGCTATAGTCACCCGGTAACGCGCGGTGAACAAACCAGGTCAAGCTGCAGAAAACAAAGTTTGCTAATATGTGTTGGGCACAGTAGTGCAAATTAAATAATGTTCATTTCACCTGGTAGGGTAATATAATGTAATGCATAAATTATATTATCGTATATCTATAGGCTATTTAGCAAGTAAAGGAATTAATATAGTTCTAGGTCAGCGGTGTACGAATACACGTTGGCACCCCGTCAACGAAATAGGCCCGGTTTTGAGTTAGTACTACCCGTGAGAGACAACGGTACGGTCGCAGACGTATTGGCGGGCGCGAGTGCTCGCATCAACCGGCGGTTGTAAGTTGAGCTTGTGTTATTTACTTGGCGGGTGAACTATTGTTTTCGTATTGCTGTGGCTGGGTAGATGTCTTTGTCTAATGTTTGTTTTGTTTGTGCTTACGTTTGGTATAGTTGTAATATTGTGGGACACGGTGAATGTGAGACATGTTATATCCGTGGGAATGTGCACGGGAAAGATAAGGATGACATCGACCGGTCCATTACAACATATTCGTATAGAGTGCCTCGGGATATATATCTTAACGCATGTCTGGAAGTGATATATAGTGAAAGTACAGTGGAATAATATGTGTGTAATTATTTGCATATAGCTATTAAATATTCGTTCACATGGAAAAATCACATATCCAAGATGGCGGCCGACATCCCGACAACTTTAGTATACTTATAGTATTGATCATGTTGTGTTATATCTTCATATTATAGTGTGTAATAATATGCGGGGATGTATCATACCTGTGCAGGGATATGGGTGTTGCGACATGCAATCGTGGTCATGTAATGTAATGTAAAGTTGGATACCACAATCTAACATTTAGTGTACGTTGTCCAGTTATTTGTAACATATCACATGGCGTATATGGTCATGATAAAGACAATAAGTTTATAGGTTGAAGCGAACTATAAATATATATTGTAAAGCCCCGTTTTATAGCTAATGCATTAAATAATTATCCTTTTCCATATATGGTTGCCTGGTGTAATATTCGATCTTGATGTCCATCGGTATTATGCGCTAAAAGGTTGCATTACCGATGAGCACTAACACAACCATCGATACACGCCAGGTAGCTAGGGATGGTGTTGTTCAGTATTAACTTGCTGTTTTATTATATGCAGTTGGCCGGAGAGAACGGAGGAGGGACGTATGATTACGTGAAGGCGTTAAGACTGGACAGTGGGAACGCTGTCGGAAGGTGACTGCGGTTCACGGTGACGCATGAAGAGCGACGACAGGCTACACGACACCTGGGCGACGTGGCGACATGGGTCACTCCGACAAGAAGGTTCCACACAGAGTGTACGCGGGACCACCAGAAGACGGCAAGAGGAAGGGGTTTGGTCAGCTCTACATGTCTAGGAATCTGGAGGCCAGCTCAGTAGGATGGAGCTGGGGACGACGAGCTTAGGCAGTCGGGGACCTTTCTAGTGGGTCAGAATCAGAACAGCTGCGGCATTCTGAGGAGGGAAGGACAAGGAGGCCTTGGTGGGCATTGTGTATCCCTGAAAAGCTAAGTACCCTGTCGCTGTTAAAGTCTGTGTTCGTGTGATTGGGTGATGCAACATTATTGAGCGCCGGATACGAACAGACTATAGAACCAGGGGGGGGTGCTTAGGACTGGATTCCAGTATAATTTCATGTGAATTCATGTGTTGTCAATGTTTGTAGTATTTGTATGGCGTACGCGTTAAATGTGTGGATGTTATGTGCATAAATTTGTGTTTATTATATAAAGCTTATAAGTTACATGTGGTTCCTTTAGTTTTTATACATAGTGACGTCTATCTCCACTTGTAATCTTTCTTGGGTGTGTGGTGAATGAATGAGTTGGGTGTTTGCGTGTGCTCCCAAGATTGCTCAATCTTGAGGGGATAAGCCGTCACGTGTCACATGCTTCTAGCAACTGCCCACGACACGGGACTCAGGGGCGGATCTGGGGGGGGGGTGCAATGGGTGCAATTGCACCCCCCCCCCCCCCAGCGGGACAAAAAAAAAAAAAAGAAGAAAAATGTATCACCTGAAAATAGCACTTTACACGCTCAGATTGCACCAGATTGCACAATTTTGCTTCCTTTTTAAAACAAAATTCCGGGGGGGCATGCCCCCGGACCCCCCTAGCATGCTCGGCGCTTCGCGCCATCGGTTCGGCGCTTCGCGCCTTCGCTGATAAGATACACACACACAAAAAAAAGAACTTTGCACCCCCCCTTTCAAAACCCAGATCCGCCCCTGGGACTACTGTCAACTAGTGGTGCTTGTGCTAGCAAGATGACGGAATAAGGGATAAAGAGACCCCAACAAGGGAGACAACCGTCAGTTGCCTGAATGCCGGGGCGAAACGGTCGTACACGTGCAAACCCACTCGTGCAAACACATGAGTGAACGTGGGAGTTTCATCCCATGATCGAAAAAGAAGAACAGATATGATACTCTCTGATGCGTAAATCTCCTGCAAAAAGCATCGTCTCCCACCCGTCAGGTATTGACAGCGTGGTGTTGTCAGTGTTCTCTGGTGATGAGGTCAGCCAGTGTCTTCCACACCTGGTGCTGTGGCGGCGTGTCTCTGTGCACGTGCAAAATGTTCCTCTCTGGCACCATGCGCAGCAGCAGCTGTAGCGAAGGCATGGCGGGCAGGTCACGCGGCTCCTCGAAGAAGACGACGATGACACGGTCCGGCATGGTGTCTGTGATGCTGCGCTGTGCTTGCTGGACCGTGAAGCCGCACGCCCACTCGTCCTGGGATAAGTCACGCGTCACCAGCAGCACCACCTGGACACACAATGCACATCCTCTCTATGAATTGTTTAAAGGTATAAACATATCACACCCGAAACAAAATTATGTTAATGTAATTTTCAATGTTTTGTACTTGTACAGTCAATAAACTTTACTTTCACTGTCAAAAAACTCCTTTTTTTCTCGATGATGCGATTTCTCATTTAACAACATAGAGAGATCACCACACAAAATTATGTATGTGTTATGTAAATACTCAATGCACAAAGTCGTATGTGATCTGAACCGAAAGTGTTTATTGGATCAGAAAATGTCATTTGAAAAGCGAAAATGTTACAGGTTTCCAGCATATCACTGGCACAAAAAAACAAACAGTTGGCACCAGACACATTAACATAATTCCATTAACCTCGTTTACATTGGTATTGTCTTCTTCTTCAGCGTTCGACGGTTTACATTGGTATCACATTATGTGTTGTATGTTGTTGTTGTGTTGTTCTTATCTATGTACATATACAATGATTTGTAAAGTGAGAAAAAAAGAGGAAAAATCTATTTCGCCCTACCCAGCAGCATCCATGTACATAAAGTATTTAGCATTTTTTAGTACACTTTGCATCGACTGCTAAAGAAGAAGAAGAGTACACTTTGCACAAACCTGGATACCGGGACCCTATGCATTGAGCAGCTCCAAAGTTCACAACTGGGAACTATTTATAGTGATAGTTATTTCATCTTCTGCATCCATTCTTTGCTCTTGCCATGTCTTACATTTTTTTTCAATAAAAGTAAATATTTAGGGTGGTGTACATTGCCACATTACGCGTTCGGATGACGTGAGAACGAAGGTTTTATCTGTGTGCACGTGCCGCCTACCTTCCAGCTGTCATCAATGTGCTGCACGACGGTCTCCGCCTTCACAGACCCAGGCAGCTCCTCCCGGTCACGCAGCAAGAGACGCACGCCGTACCGCTCCTCCACAGCCACACGCAGCGTCACGCACGCCAGAATGACGTCATCCTGAGCCTCTGAGTACACGATGTAAGCGTC
Organism: Littorina saxatilis; assembly: GCF_037325665.1. NCBI lineage: Eukaryota > Metazoa > Mollusca > Gastropoda > Littorinimorpha > Littorinidae > Littorina > Littorina saxatilis. Next base: position 16,196,722 of record NC_090246.1, read on the forward strand.
ACGGTGAAAGTGGTGACGTCTCGGCAGACGGTACCGTCGGATGGCTTTCCAGGCGTAGCAGAGTTGGGTCCAGGAGCGTACAACGATGAATGTCACGACGATGGCCAGGAGTTGGAGAAGTAAGGCGGACAGGGCGATTCCAAACATCTGTACCCCCACACAGCGCCGCCAGTGACTCATCCACTGCGCCATCACGCGCTCTGTGCTGGTGATCTCCCCTGTCTCCGTGGTGCACGTGTAGTTAGCTTGGCGTCCTTCGCCATCAAGCGACACGGGGGTGTGCCACAGCCACTGTACCACGTCCAGGTTGAAGCAAGCGCACTCCAGTGGATTTCCCAATAGTTTGAGGCTGAAGCAGGAATGTTTTCAATTATAACCAATCTAACAATTCCCTATTCATTAGCAGTTTTCGTAATAGAACACAGTTCTGTTTCGCACGCATAATCAGGATTAACACAAATTTGCGCAACAAAGACGCTCATGATTTTTAGCCGAGATTGTAACCGGATAGTTATCCGCCTTGTACAATGTCATCTGCTGCACGCCTGCTCAAGATACACAGCTTTTGTGTGACACGTTTCAAGCCGCCTTATGTGCTTTGAGTGCACACTTCAGTAACCTTACGTCTTTTGATGTCGCGAAGCAATGATGACTCCTTCAGGGGTAAAAGGGTGAAGGAAATATCGGGCTTTCTGCTGCACGCGGAGAAAACAAATTCTAATGAAACACCAAACAATCTCTGCGTCATAAATTCAAGATACGCATCACTCTACACAAAGCAAAACTAAATCTGTAACGCTTGATGTGTAGAAGTGACGCTTACACATAACTTCCGCTCTTAAGCTCCTAACACATATGGCCTACTTTGCTCTTGAGCTCAACAACGATGTCCATGCTTTTCATTGATATTATTTTGTTTTTAAACTGGAATACATCATAAATCATAAGTGCACCATATTTATGCATGGACAGGCAAACGCAAGCTAAATTTACTTTGCCATTTGAGAAAAGTGTTTCATTTGTGAAATCAAATCAGCAAAAGAATTGCCACCCTGATCAGAAAGGAGCCATGGCAGCTATCAGTTTGTGAATGGAAGAATGCTCTTATCGCAACTTTAAAATGTCGGGTGGTGTAGATTTTCTTATGCAATGGACTGATCGTGTCTTTAGATCAGTCATGCCCACAGAAAACACACATACAACCTGAATGCAAGGCAGAAAAGAAGGCAACATTAAACCAATTATAGGATACTAGGTCACAGACAGACATACAGACATTTACTTGTTTAAAAAAATGTTCTCATTGCATTATGTATGATCATGTTTCAATACAATCATAGAGTACTGATATGTTATCAGCTGCACAATAGCAGTAGTGCTTACAAGTATTGCAAGAGAAACAGCATGTAGTGTTCCTTGAATGATGTTTCATTGACTTGCATTTCAATTATATCAGGAATGGAGTTCCACAAAAGGGCGCCAGAATATCAGAGGCTTGACTTGTACATGTCATTTCTGGGGGTTGGGGTAATTACATTGTTTAGTTTTCTTGAATTATTCATCCTAAACGCATGGCAAATAAGAAGGCATTGTTAAACCAATTATTCCCACAGACATGGACCCATACAACCTGAATGCATGGCTGGAAAGAAGGCTTCATTAAAACAATTATTCTTTCTCTCAAACAGACACTCATACAACCTAGATGCATTGCGAGAAAGAAGGCATCGTTAAACCAATTGTTCTCACAGACAGAAACACATACAACCTGAATGCATGGCGGCGGGCCAGACTGTCCAACGCTGATCGTTCTGATGACGTCAGAGTGCCCAGAGAGTTGTGGGAAAGGTCAAGCATCCGCAGGTCACCATGGTTATCCAGATTGACAGGCATTTTCTGGAATCGGTTGTAGGAGAAGTCTAGTTCTTTCAGACGGCGCTGTACACGTAACATGTCAGGATCTGTGAAGGGCAGGTCGTTCCGGGACAGGTCCACAAACTGCAGCTGATCCACGTTTTCAAACAAGCGCCAACCACGTGACTTCAAGAACAGCGGGTTGAATCCAAAGTTTGACAAACTCAGTTTCGTCAGACTGTCCAGAAAATCTAACATCTTTTCCGTCATGTTGTAACAATAGTTTCCATTCAAGCTGAGTGTTTCAAGATTTTCGAGACCATAAAATGTCATGCGACAGTTGGCAAATCCAAGATAGGACAGATCCAAAATCTTTAAATGCTTCGCAGAGGGAAACGTCCAATTCACTGGCAATGGATTCAGGTGTGGGAAGATTGATGACATGTTTAGATATGAAATATTCATTGAGGTTCGAAACCCCATCGTGTATTTGTTTTCATCGTAACCACCATCACGGAAATAGTCTTTGCATCGAAAATCTTGACTGACTAAACACTGAGCTCCTGTGATGGTAAACCTAATCTGATCCTGCAGTGCCAGAGATCGTAAGGGACCATCTGACATCATCATTTTCAACAAAGTAGATGCATCTCCAAAAATCGCATTCATCGAAACATCTATGTGTTCCACGCATCTGAAGAAAGGGGTGTTTTGTACTGTCAAGGCGTTTCCTGCTACTCGCTGAATATTGCAGCTTGACATTGTGAAGTTCTTAACACAGATGTTTCGTAAGTATCTGGCCGAATGACTGTCGATGACGTGGTAAAAAGGCAAGGAATCTCCAATGCCTTGCAATTTGATTTCAGTCATAGTCTGGTGCTGGAGGCCGTACAGAGATTCCAGAATGTGGTTTGGAGTCTGGAAGTGCGAATACATAAACCACAATCTGTCCAACGAAGGAAGTTCACAGAATGCACACGCTTCAATTTCAAGTGAGCAAAACTGAAAGTTGATGAAAGAGAGTGTCGAGTTTTTGAAGCCCTCGAAGGACGTGTTCGCAATATAATTGATTTGACAGTTCTTGCTCAAGTCCAGGGTATGGATAGAGCGAAGAGCTGCAAAGTCCCGCCCAAAGTGCACCTCATTAAACGTATCGATGGATAACAACGTCAGAGAGACAAGGTCACTGAACACGTTGTCAGGATATTCACCGATCGTATCGTCATCGTTGTACTCCAGATGCAGAAGCTGCAGCTGCCCCAGCGAGGCGAAGACCCAGGCCGGGTAGACTGATGACGTCAGCTTCAGTTTGTTGTCAGACAAGTCCAGGTTGATCAGCCTGTCCAGCCCTGTCATGGCGCCAGTCTCCAGTCTCTGCAAGCGGTTGGACCCCAGCCCCAGCCAGTTGAGGTGAGCGAGACTGGAGAAGATGTTGTTGTACAAGACCTGCAGGTGATTGTGGCCTAGATCCAGGTGACGGAGGTGAGTCAGGTTCTCAAAGACGTCCTCCTCGAGGCTGGACACCTGATTGTGGTCAAGCAACAGTCGTTGTAGGTGCGGAAGGTTGGCAAAGGTCCGGCTGGTTAGTGCGGTCAGGTTGTTATAGCTCAGGTCCAAAGTCTCCAACTCTTCCAGTCCATGAAACGCGTGCTGGTCTAGTTCCTGCAGATCGTTGTGACTGAGGTTCAAGTGACGTAAGCAGGAGAAACCAGAAAGGGAACCGGAACGCCACTCTAACTGCTGGTTATAACTCAAGTCCAGAAGTATGACGTCAGAGACATCTACACCGGAGATACCTACGTCAGAGAGTGACGTAACTTGCGTGTGACTGCAGTCCACCAGGGTTCCGTTTTGAGCTCTGCTCCTCGACCGACAAACCACATCCCTGGAAGATGCACAGCTTGCGACAAGAAACCAAACCAACACAAACCCCATTCTATTCATCATTTTCATTTCGCACGTTGCTTCTTATGAAGTTTTCTCTCCAAACATGTATGGCTATAACACGATGTATTTCAACATTTCTTTTCACGAGGACTGTGTCATAAATTATGCATGTGATCTGGCTGTCTGTACTGAAGTCGGGGCCTTTATACCAAGCAAGGAGGAAGAACGTGCCAGGTAGGTGATGGACACCAAAGGAGGGGAATTCCCTGCGTGGTTACATCCCAACTTACCACAGCCACCCGGTGACATTGCATTGGGCAGGAAAGGAAAAGAGAATGATTTTGCGTTTGAACAAAATACTTGTGTTTCAACACTTGACGAACGCGTTTCAATAGAAGTCATAACAAAAACAATGCATTAATGCAGATTTGTTTTTTAAGGGTGCAGTACTACCTAGCGGACGGTACATTTTTTCTCTTTTTAATATACCCCTTAAATAGTATCATATTTGTTCAAAGTGTTGACTGTATATAGCTAAATGGCATAGTGTTCTAATAAAAAAGAATTTGTTGAATAGCATAGGATTTTGGTTTTTTGTGAAGCTGTGTGTGACTGTGACGGAAAATCGCATAGTCTGATTTTAAAATGATAGCAGAAAAAGTATGTGATAAAGGTGTTCGACAACATTTAATTAAAAAACAAAAGAGTTTAAAAAAACCGTATATTTTATACCAGTTGTACTAGCCACAAAAACGTCGGTTTGGCTCCCTGTAATTGCTTTAGAGAACTTCTGTGGAAAACTGGAACTTTCTATCTAAAATATGTTTTGAGATACCTTTAAAAAACAAGACAAAAAATATTAAAATTTCGTTAACTTTTTTTACCACAAAATTATGAATATTTGCACATCAACTTGAAGACACATTCCCAATCAGCACTGTCATAGCGAGGCTTATAATTATTGCCTTCTGCTAAAATGTTGTACCTAAAAAGTGGCATATCGCGAAACGAAACACACAAAAAAGTGATTTTTCATGAAATCTCAGGTAGTACTGCCCCCTCAAGAGAAAATGTAGAATTATAACTAAAAAAAAGAAATTTAAAACTTAATCATCATTCAGTGAAGCAGTTCAAGAGGAAAAACAAAGTGTAATCAAAACACAAACAAAGCTTTTGTTAACATGAGAGCAAGAAAAATATACGAAGCATGCATCCCCCGAAAGCGGCGCAGGGTTGCCTAATTGGCGAGATAAGAACGGTTATACACGTAAAAACCGTATTAGTTTCAGCCCATACACGAAGAAAAAGAAAGACTACAGGGCAGGTACCTGTGAAGACCAGGGCGTATCAAGGTAGACAGGGAAGTGCGGTCACGGTTGGGAGACTGAGCAGCCTCACCTTCTCACACACTGCAAGCTCAGTCTTTTCCCGGGTGCAACCAACACAAAGCATAGGTCACGCTTAATTGGTGTTACTTACCGAGCCGTGTTTGAGGACAGGATCTTTCGAGAAAAGGTTTTATTACACTGAGGAAAATGGGTTCACAATGAAGACGTTCAGGTTTGGGGAAACTAATGTTTGAAAATAATGTGTGTGTGTGTGTGTGTGTGTGTGTGTGTGTGTGTGTGTGTGTGTGTGTGTGTGTGTGTGTGCGTGAGTGTTTGTGTGTGGGAGTGTTTGTGTGTGTGTGTCAGTGCGTTCCGCGTCTGTCTGTCTGTCTGTGCGCGCGCCTAAACATAAAAACTATATCTTCGAATCACCACGGAGTGTTAGGCATCCGGGCCTCGTCATAACCTAGGTATACCCTTCACACTGATTGGACAGTTGAACGTGTGTTCTGGCTTTGATGTTCAAATATGTGTGTAGGTGGTTTTAAGTGGCAGAATTCTAATATTACCTAACACGCTGTGTTGCCTTTTGTGCTGTTTTCCTATTTCTTTTCACAACTAACAACAATGAACGAAGTCACCCGCAAGTCACCCTCAACTCGCAGCGTAAATGGGATCTATTCAACAAAACTCTCTCATGCTTCCAAGTATACTGTATTCTGTGCACGGTGTGAATTACGTTCCGGAATTGTGAATGGGAAAAAAGGACAGCTCAACAGAACAACGTGTTGAGGCTTGTGCTGAGACTCTCAAAATGAATTTACCATCGGTGCACTTTTTGTTCTGCACCCTCGTTGCTTTCTTCAATGCAGTTGGTAAGTCTTCTTTCGTTTATGGGTGTGGTTTGTGTGTTAATGCTGTCTGCTGTTACAGTGTGCAAACTTCCTTGTCGGGAAATGCGTCGATACAATAGTCTAGCGCACCAATGTTTTGTAGCCGCCGGCTATTTATAGCCCGGAAACTTAGGTTTCGCTCTTGTTTAAGTGGACTTGTAAGTTCTGAATTGTGTTGCGAAAAATATTGTTGGGAAAAATACACAACTACTATCTTTTGGGGGGTTTTGTGGAGTCGTTAGTAGTTTACTGTGTCGCTGTCACTTATACTGTCGAGGCCATTTCAGCGCGGCAGTTTCTTAGGTAAAATGATTATCATAGTGTGTAGTATACTGGGAATAACTTGACTGGCTTGTATACCGAAAGTGTATTTTTACACAACTATGTAGCTAGCGTCTAGTCTCGTCATTGTAAAGTGTTGCTTCAAGAAGCTTGTATTTTGAATATGTCAAGTTGAAGTGTCATCGTTACAATTGTTTACTGACACTGTAGCCAACTCAAAGACCAGAAACTATGCAGTCTTCAAGAGAACACGACATACACAGTTCTATTTTATTTGTTCTAGTTTTTTTCTTTTATTAACAGAGGCCTGTGGTCGCGGCACAAGCGAGAAACAAACACAAAACGGGGCCTCCGTCTCGCAACTACAGCACAAAAAATCGACCATCAAATTGAGTCACCGACACGAATGTACTGCAGCAGAGAAGGATTCCGCAGCATGTCTCAACAGCGGAGTGTGTTACGCCGTGGACTTGGAAGGGAATGGAGACCGTAGCGCTTTTTGTTAGTAAGTATGGAGTACACGCAATCCGTCTTTCAACTTTTAAAAACCTGAGAGGGCCCCAAAGGGTTTAAAATCGTGATCGTGATTGGCGTTTTTTTTACCTTTCTGTGACCGTGATTGCCGAAATTTCCATTTCTGTGATCGTGATGGGACTTTGCCCGTGATCCGTGATGACAAAAAAATCAAGTCTCGTGATCGTGATCGTCATTTGTTTTCGTGATCGTGATGGGCATTATTGCAAAGCATTTTATTTTCAACGTACATTTTTCACAGCTGTATCACTCTATGATCCTCTATTCGTCAAGGTGTTTGTGATCGTGAAAACAAAAATCAAGGTAACTGTGATCGTGAAAGCTAAAATTTCCCTTCCCGTGATCGTGATGATACCCCCCCTTTGGGGCCTTCAACCTGACATAACTGTTATTGAAAGAGGTCGCTGTATAGATTCACCAGTATGGTATGCACTGGGAAAGTTTACCCAGAGTATCGTCTCTTGTGACTTGCGGTGTAATGCCGTACCCCCCCCCCCCCCCCCACCACAACCCCTCCTTTGAGGTCTCCCAAAATCTGAGAAAAATCAGCCCTTAAAACAAGGGGAGTCTTAAAATGCAGGTAAACTTACAGAGGTTTAGAACATAACCTATAAGAAAACAGGGTATTAAAAGATAGGGAGTCTAAAATTGGGGGGGGGGGTAAAGTGAGGTTTCACTGTACTCGCGTTGTTACCCATGTCAGTGCGCTCTCGACGGGCGCTGTGGCGGAGTGGTAAGACGTCGGCCTCTTAATCAGAAGGTCGTGGGTTCAAATCCCGGCCGCTACCGCCTGGTGGGTTAAGAGTGGAGATTGTTCCGATCTCCCAGGTCAACTTATGTGCAGACCTGCTAGTGCCTTATCCCCCTTCGTGTGTACACGCAAGCACAAGACTAAGTGCGCACGGAAAAGATCCTGTGATCCATGTCGGATTTCGGTGGGTTATGGAAACACGAAAATACCAAGCATATGCTTCCTCTGAAAGCGGCGTATGGCTGCCTAAATGGCGGGGTAAAAACGGTCATACACGTAAAATTCCACTCGTGCAAAACACGTGTGTACGTGGGAGTTTCAGCCCACGAACGCAGAAGAAGAAGTGCGCTCTTATTTGCATTGTCTATGCTTCTCAGTGCTCATTGCTAGCATTTCGTGCACCGTAAGTCGCTTAAATGGCCGAGTATAATATTCTATACAGGTGCGTGTTTTAGTTCGATCTCAGCAACTCAGCAGGGAGTCTTTAGGCCACACAAAAAATAGGTGTGGTTAAGGTAACATAGCCAAACAAATAATTATAGGGTAGGAAGGTAGGCAATCACTGTTTTTTTTAAACTTTTTTTTCTTATGTGTACAAATTAAACCTACTTGACAGGGAAATAAGTGTGCGACTCGAGCGTTTTCGCTTTCATTGCGTTTTCTGCACTCGTTTTCTTGGTTTTTTTGGGTTTGTTTTTTTGACAAATGTAATAAAAAGTTATAGGGTCGGCCCCTAAAAATAGGGTAGGTCGGGTTACCGTAACCACACCTTTTTTTTGTTTTTAGGCCTTACCTAACCTGAAAGAGTGAGTAGAACATAAAATGAACATGTTTTCGAGTAAACAGTGAGGGTTTAATTTTTTCACTGGCGAATGCGTTATCGGCGAGAGAATTCACTCCATACATGTGCGAAAATCATGCCTTTGTATGTCGTTTAGTGGTTATCTATCATCTGTACGTTTCAGTAGACGGTACGACATGGTGAGAGCTCTCAGAAAGTATATACTATAGTCAGTTCAAAGGGGTATTAGATCGCTAGGTACGAAGAGAAGATAATCACAGCAAACTCTGCCTGTGTGGGTAAAACTTCAGAAGGCAATGTTGGTAAATTTAACGTGTCACAGTCAAGATACAAATCTAGGCCCTCGTTATGCAGTCGTTCACACAACGCAAAGAGGCTAATTTGAAGGGAACTCTAATTACACAGTCAAGCGGATGTCTTCTCAAACCTAATTTGTGACCCTCCACCACGGAATGAGTCACCTTTGCATGATTTTCATAGTTTTACATTTTCATAAAGAGTTTTGTATGCTCTATCCAGTGGTGAAACCCGTTTTAGAAAAGAGCAAAAACTGTTTGAGTTATAAGCCTGTGACTAAGGTGACCCACACACTGTTACCAGACACTCCCCGGACTTACAGCCTAGCGCAGAACCGCGCAAGGTGACATGCGACTCATTTCGTGGTGGAGGGTCACAATATTATCAGTTACACCGCTGATAATAGACAAATGTTTCAGTTTCCTGTTTCTCTGTGCCGCCGCGGCCTCCACTTCCGAGAAATGTTTCGCTCAAAAAGTGTGAAGTTAGCAATGTACGCAAAAGGCATGAACATTCCTGAGGATTGAGTGTGGAGGTAAATCCTGTTCCAAAAACCGTGTCGTTAAATTACCCTGTACTTTGTGTGTATGGGCTTCTCTTTGGTAAAAACGACAAAAAGTGTCGACGAAGCCAATAGTCAATAGATAATATTGCACATAGATATATATAATGGTCGATTGATAAAAAAAAAAAAAAGAATAGATGTATGGCTTCTTCAAATATACCTTCCTGCGGATCCCTGTATCCATGATTTGTCGACCCTTCTATTCAGTAATTGTCGGATCTTTTGACCCTTGTATCTGTGGGTCTTTGGATTTGTCTACCCTTGTACCCATATATCTTGATATGTCGACCTTTGTTTCCGTAAACCTTGCATCTGTAGACATTTGTATTCATCAACCCTGGATCTGTGAACACATGGACCTTTTGACACTTGTGTCCATAGAATCTGCATCTGTCGACCTTGTATCGATGGATCGGTCGATTCTTAAATTCATGCATCAGTCGGCCTCAGGATCCACAGATCTGTCGACCCATGTGTCCAGGATCCTTGTATATGTCTACCCTTTAATCGTCGGATCGGTTTACCCTTGTATCTACAGATCCCTGGATCTGCCGATCCTTGTATATATGGATCCCTGGATCTACCGACCCTTGTATTTATGGATCCCTGGATCTGCCGACCCTTGTATCTATGGCTCCTTGGATCTGCCAACCATTGTGTCTATGGATCCCTGGATCTGCCGACCCTTGCATCTATGGATCCCTGGATCTGCCGACCCTTGTATCTATGGATCCCTGAATGTGCCGACCCTTGTATCTATGGATCCCTGGATCTACCGACCCTTCCATCTATGGATTCCTGGATCTGAAGACCCTTGTATCTATGGATCCCTGAATGTGCCGACCCTTGTATTTATGGATCCCTGAATGTGCCGACCCTTGTATTTATAGCTCTCTGGATCTATCGACCATTGCATCTACGGATCCCTGGATCCATCGACCATTGTGTCTACGGATCCCTGGATCTATCGACCATTGTATCTATGGATCCCTGGATCTACCGACCCTTGTATCTATGGATCCTTGGATCTACCGACCCTTGGATTCATGGAGCCAATCCCATGGTGTATACTGCATGATAATATCCTGTTCATTTGTTTTGCAGCTGTGTTGAAAAAGAGACGGGGTCACGCTGTGAACAGTCTGTCTACACAGGTACCTCGATCAGCATCGAAGCTTACTGTCTTTTCTGCTTACCTACTCTTTCAATCCTTTCCTTCTAATCTGCTTGAGCCACTTTTTTCTGTTCTGTGTATTCATTCCTTCAGTCGGTAAGTTAATCATCTGTGGGTAGATAATTCGCCCAGGGATCAATCTTGCCAGGACCTGTAGCCAGTTACATTGATTCAGTTAAGCCAAACCACTAAGCCATGTTGTGCATCACTGCAACAATCAGTGAGTAAGTTGATTGAACTAGAAAATAATTGTAAAGTCATTACCGCTATTTTATCAATGATTACATATGTTTTCTCGAATTGACTCAACTCAGTGTTAAATTACTTACCGACACGGAGATTTTAATCATATAGATATATATGGTTGACACATGTACGGAAAATCAAAACACGCACACCCGGCACAGGTGTTTGTGCTTAAATGATGAAAACAATTTTTGCCTTCGTCAAAACGTTTCTTGTTTTTGTAAGTTGCAATTTTTAAACAAAACAAATTATGTGTATGGACAAGTATGTGTTATTTCAAAAGATGCACTCACCAGAATGTTAGTACTGACCAGACAGAAAATAGAACTAGACAGAAGCAAACAGGTGACTATGTTGAAGTCTTGGTTTGATTTTGTGTTTGCAGGTCAGGTTTTGACGGCGGACGCGGCATCTGAGTATCGCATTGCTACCATCGTGGTCTTGTCGCTAAATGGATTGATACTTGTTGCAGTTCTCCTCATGGTTTTAGGTGTGTATATTTGTTATTACTCCTCCTCCCAATCAATCTTCAACTCATGTTGAGTTTTTCGGAATGCTAAACATTCACAAAGTACAAAGATACTCATTTGTTTTAATAACTTCTAACGCTACTAGTTCATTCTATTGCAACAACAAAATGTATGTGTACTTGATACTGCCGATTGCATATTCCAAAGTTTCTAAATTTCTTGAGAACACACACACACACACACACACACACACACACACACACACACACACACACACACACACACACACACATACACACACACACTCACACTCACACACACATATATTTAGGAATAGTATTTAATCAAAATGGTTCTTTACAAAAAGCTCAAGAACATCAATGTAAACAAGCCAATAAAGCAAGCCATTTGCTTGTTTAGAAAAGAAAATATTCAAATTGATACTGCTTTAAATTTATTTGATTCTTTAGTGAATCCAATCTTGACATATGGATCAAGTATTTGGTTCCCATACAATTATTCCAACAAGTCAATCGATAACATCGATAAGTTTTTTGAATCATGTTTTTCAAGAAATTCTACGAGTGAAGACATCCATATAACATTTTGTCGTTGTCTGCTAGGTGTACACAGAAAAACCATGTGTATACCAGTGCTGGCAGCATTAGGTAGATTCCCATTAGCACTAAGAATGTTAACACAAACCATTTCCTATTGGACTCATATTTTACAATCTAAACGAGATTCATTTGTTCATCAAGTATATGATGACATGTTTAATAACCCTAAAGAAGATTCTTGGCTCATATTCATTAAAAGTTCACTTTCAAGACTTGGCTTTAATCATGTTTGGCAAAATCAATCTACTTTTGATACGAGAAAGTTACAATTTGCCATACAAATGAAATTACAAAGTGAATACATACGTTTTTGGAATAAAGCTAAATCAAAAGGAAGTGCAAGATTAAGATTCTATTCAAATATATGTGATACATATGAAATTCAGTCATATCTGACAATGATAGAAAATCGAAATCACAGGACAGCTTTAAGTCGATTAAGAACCAGTAGTCACAATCTAAAAATAGAAACTGGAAGACATCATAACATCCAAAGAGAAAATCGTTTGTGTATGGTATGTAACATTGTTGAAGATGAATATCATCTTCTGGATGAATGCGTAAAATTCCATGAAAGTAGAGAAAAGTTTAAAAAAGACGTGACTAATATTGATGTAGATTATATTAATTATAAACCAAGTGAAATATTTATGGACAAAGATGTTCAAATATGTCTCGGAAGGTTTGTCGCAGAATGCTTTAGAATTCATAGCAATGTGTCAATAACCTTTTTGGTTTGAGGACAATAAACATTTGTTCTTGTTCTTGTTCTTGTTGTTCTTGTTCACACACACGCACACGCACACACACACACAAACACACACACACACACACACTCACCACACACACACACACTCACCACACACACACACACACACACACTGAAACACACTCACGCAAACATATACACTAACACGCGCAGACTTTTACACAAACGCACACATGTAAACACACAAACAACCTTGACCTACTATGTTCTCTCTGATATAATGATAAACAAATCTGCATGCATAACATTTTGTCTTTGTGTCTTTGTCTGCAGTTCGTCGAAAGTTCAAGACCGAGAAAAAGACGATTCTGTGAAACGCTCCACTATGATAGGCAAATACATCAAGAAAGCGCAGAAACGTTGTTGCGACTGTGCTTCTTCAAGTTTTTCTGTGTGATCCAGTGTCGATGTACATATCTCGCTACAACTGTTCTCCAAAAGGTGGCAAATGACACAAGCCTACCTGACCAACACGTGAAGTAGACTTCGAGCGTCGACGGAAAATAACATGTGGTTACCAGAACAGAAATGGCCACGCTAATGTTAAAAGAATCATCTTGCCACTGAACACAATCATGATTACCGTCATATATCAGCCTCGGTATTTGCAGGACATAAAAGCATCCTTCCACTTGGACATATACTCAAGTGTAACAGCTGTCTGTGTAGATTTGGCTGAATTTATTTCGTAAACGACAGTGACACTATGTCTATTTGCAAAATAAATGTAACGAGAAATTGCCACTCTGCACTGACAGGAAACAGTCATGCTGTGGAGGTTTGGTCTGAGTCTGAGTTGAAGGATGCTCTGGTCCCAAGATCATCATTCTGCTTGGACACATACCAACATGTAACAGCTCTGGGCATACCTGAGATGATGAGATAACATTAACTTCACGGGAAGGAATGCGCCTTTTACCAGTAGTAACCCTTGAAAGGATGATACCTTCCAGACAGAAATTCAGAAGTCTGCCGTGAGCTGCTTGTCAGCATCGGAATCATTGATGTCTTGTAAATATACGACGTTGAAAAATGGCATGGCACAGTATTTTTAATCATGAAGCATTATTTGTATAGATTATTTAGAGACTTAGTGTACTGTCCAGTACAGAATGTCTCAGTTTGACATGGAACATGTCATGCTTCTAGCAACTCTCGACACGGGACTACTGTCAACTAGTGGTGCTTGTGCTAGCAAGATGACGGAATAAGGGATAAAGAGACCCCAACAAGGGAGACAACCGTCAGTTGCCTGAATGCCGGGGCGAAACGGTCGTACACGTGCAAACCCACTCGTGCAAACACATGAGTGAACGTGGGAGTTTCATCCCATGATCGAAAAAGAAGAACAGATATGATACTCTCTGATGTGTAAATCTCCTGCAAAAAGCATCGTCTCCCACCCGTCAGGTATTGACAGCGTTGAGTTGTCAGTGTTCTGTGGTAATGAGGTCAGCCAGTGTCTTCCACACCTGGTGCTGTGGCGGCGTGTCTCTGTGCACGTGCAAAATGTTCCTCTCTGGCACCATGCGCAGCAGCAGCTGTAGCGAAGGCATGGCGGGCAGGTCACGCGGCTCCTCGAAGAAGACGACGATGACACGGTCCGGCATGGTGTCTGTGATGTTGCGCTGTGCTTGCTGGACCGTGAAGCCGCACGCCCACTCGTCCTTAGAGAAGTCAAGCGTCACCAGCAGCACCACCTGGACACACAATGCACATCCTCTCTATGAATTGTTTAAAGGTATAAACATATCACACCCGAAACTAAATTATGTTAATGTAATTTTCAATGTTTTGTACTTGTACAGTCAATAAACTTTACTTTCACTGTCAAAAAACTCCTTTTTTTCTCGATGATGCGAGTTCTCATTTAACAACATAGAGAGATCACCACACAAAATTATGTATGTGTTATGTAAATACTCAATGCACAAAGTCGTATGTGATCTGAACCGAAAGTGTTTATTGGATCAGAAAATGTCATTTGAAAAGCGAAAATGTTACAGGTTTCCAGAATATCACTGGCACACAAAAAAACCAGTTGGCACCAGACACATTAACATAATTCCATTAACCTCGTTTACATTGGTATTGTCTTCTTCTTCAGCGTTCGACGGTTTACATTGGTATCACATTATGTGTTATCGTATGTTGTTGTTGTGTTGTTCTTATCTATGTACATACACAATCATTTGTAAAGTGAGAAAAAAAGAGGAAAAATCTATTTGCCCCTACCCAGCAGCATCCATGTACATAAAGTATTTAGCATTTTTTAGTACACTTTGCGTCGACCGCTAAAGAAGAAGAAGAGTACACTTTGCATCGACCGCTAAAGAAGAAGAAGAGTACACTTTGCACAAACCTGGATACCGGGACCCTATGCATTGAGCAGCTCCAAAGTTCACAACTGGGAACTATTTATAGTGATAGTTTTTTCATCTTCTGCATCCATTCTTTGCTCTTGCCATGTCTTACATTTGTTTTTCAATAAAAGTAAATATTTAGGGTGGTGTGCATTGCCACATTACGCGTTCGGATGACGTGAGAACGAACCGAGGTTTTATCTGTGTGCACGTGTCGCCTACCTTCCAGCTGTCATCAATGTGCTGCACGACGGTCTCCGCCCTCACAGACCCAGGCAGCTCCTCCCGGTCACGCAGCAAGAGACGCACGCCGTACCGCTCCTCCACAGCCTCACGCAGCGTCACGCACGCCAGAATGACGTCATCCTGAGCCTCGGAGTACACGACGTAAGCGTCTCGGTGAAAGTGGTGACGTCTCGGCAGACGGTACCGTCGGATGGCTTTCCAGGCGTAGCAGAGTTGGGTCCAGGAGCGTACAACGATGAATGTCACGACGATGGCCAGGAGTTGGAGAAGTAAGGCGGACAGGGCGATTCCAAACATCTGTACCCCCACACAGCGCCGCCAGTGACTCATCCACTGCGCCATCACGCGCTCTGTGCTGGTGATCTCCCCTGTCTCCGTGGTGCACGTGTAGTTAGCTTGGCGTCCTTCGCCATCAAGCGACACGGGGGTGTGCCACAGCCACTGTACCACGTCCAGGTTGAAGCAAGCGCACTCCAGTGGATTTCCCAATAGTTTGAGGCTGAAGCAGGAATGTTTTCAATTATAACCAATCTAACAATTCCCTATTCATTAGCAGTTTTCGTAATAGAACACAGTTCTGTTTCGCACGCATAATCAGGATTAACACAAATTTGCGCAACAAAGACGCTCATGATTTTTAGCCGAGATTGTAACCGGATAGTTATCCGCCTTGTACAATGTCATCTGCTGCACGCCTGCTCAAGATACACAGCTTTTGTGTGACACGTTTCAAGCCGCCTTATGTGCTTTGAGTGCACACTTCAGTAACCTTACGTCTTTTGATGTCGCGAAGCAATGATGACTCCTTCAGGGGTAAAAGGGTGAAGGAAATATCGGACTTTCTGCTGCATGCGGAGAAAACAAATTCTAATGAAACACCAAACAATCTCTGCCTCATAAATTCAAGATACGAATCACTCTACACAAAGCAAAACTAAATCTGTAACGCTTGATGTGTAGAAGTGACGCTTACACATAACTTCCGCTCTTAAGCTCCTAACACATATGGCCTACTTTGCTCTTGAGCTCAACAACGATGTCCATGCTTTTCATTGATATTATTTTGTTTTTAAACTGGAATACATCATAAATCATAAGTGCACCATATTTATGCATGGACAGGCAAACGCAAGCTAAATTTACTTTGCCATTTGAGAAAAGTGTTTCATTTGTGAAATCAAATCAGCAAAAGAATTGCCACCCTGTTCAGAAAGGAGCCATGGCAGCTATCAGTTTGTGAATGGAAGAATGCTCTTATCGCAACTTTAAAATGTCGGGTGGTGTAGATTTTCTTATGCAATGGACTGATAGTGTCTTTAGATCAGTCATGCCCACAGAAAGACACACATACAACCTGAATGCAAGGCAGAAAAGAAGGCAACATTAAACCAATTATAGGATACTAGCTCACAGACAGACATACAGACATTTACTTGTTTAAAAAAAATGTCCTCATTGCATTATGTATGATCATGTTTCAATACAATCATAGAGTACTGATGTTTTATCAGCTGCACAAAAGTAGTAGTGCTTACAAGTTTTGCAAGAGAAACAGCATGTAGTGTTCCTTGAATGATGTTCACTGACTTGTATTTTAATTATGCAAGGAATGGAGTTCCACAATAGGGTGCCAGAATAAGAGAGACTTGACTTGTACCTGTCATTTCTGGGGGTTGGGGTAATTACATTGTTTAGTTTTCTTGAATCATTCATCCTAAACGCATGGCAAATAAGAAGGCATTGTTAAACCAATTATTCCCACAGACATGGACCCATACAACCTGAATGCATGGCTGGAAAGAAGGCTTCATTAAAACAATTATTCTTTCTCTCAAACAGACACGCATACAACCTAGATGCATTGCGAGAAAGAAGGCATCGTTAAACCAATTGTTCTCACAGACAGAAACACATACAACCTGAATGCATGGCGGCGGGCCAGACTGTCCAACGCTGATCGTTCTGATGACGTCAGAGTGCCCAGAGAGTTGTGGGAAAGGTCAAGCATCCGCAGGTCACCATGGTTATCCAGATTGACAGGCATTTTCTGGAATCGGTTGTAGGAGAAGTCTAGTTCTTTCAGACGGCGCTGTACACGTAACATGTCAGGATCTGTGAAGGGCAGGTCGTTCCGGGACAGGTCCACAAACTGCAGCTGATCCACGTTTTCAAACAAGCGCCAACCACGTGACTTCAAGAACAGCGGGTTGAATCCAAAGTTTGACAAACTCAGTTTCGTCAGACTGTCCAGAAAATCTAACATCTTTTCCGTCATGTTGTAACAATAGTTTCCATTCAAGCTGAGTGTTTCAAGATTTTCGAGACCATAAAATGTCATGCGACAGTTGGCAAATCCAAGATAGGACAGATCCAAAATCTTTAAATGCTTCGCAGAGGGAAACGTCCAATTCACTGGCAATGGATTCAGGTGTGGGAAGATTGATGACATGTTTAGATATGAAATATTCATTGGGGTTCGAAACCCCATCGTGTATGTGTTTTCATCGTAACCACCATCACGGAAATAGTCTTTGCATCGAAAATCTTGACTGACTAAACACTGAGCTCCTGTGATGGTAAACCTAATCTGATCCTGCAGTGCCAGAGATCGTAAGGGACCATCTGACGTCATCATTTTGAGCAAAGTAGATGAATCTCCAATAATCGCATTCATCGAAACATCTAAGTGTTCCACGCATCTGAAGAAAGGGGTGTTTTGTACTGTCAAGGCGTTTCCTGCTACTCGCTGAATATTGCAGCTTGACATTGTGAAGTTCTTAACACAGATGTTTCGTAAGTATCTGGCCGAATGACTGTCGATGACGTGGTAAAAAGGCAAGGAATCTCCAATGCCTTGCAATTTGATTTCAGTCATAGTCTGGTGCTGGAGGCCGTACAGAGATTCCAGAATGTGGTTTGGAGTCTGAAAGTGCGAGCCCATGAACCACAATCTGTCCAACGCAGGAAGTTCACAGAATGCACACGCTTCAATTTGAAGTGAGCAAAACTTAAAGTTGATGAAAGAGAGTGTCGAGTTTTTGAAGCCCTCGAAGGACGTGTTCGCAATATAATTGATTTTACAGTTCTTGCTCAAGTCCAGGGTATGGATAGAGCGAAGAGCTGCAAAGTCCCGCCCAAAGTGCACCTCACTAAACGTATCGATGGAAAACAACGTCAGAGAGACGAGGTCACTGAACACGTTGTCAGGATATTCACCGTCAGGATCGTCATCGTTGTACTCCAGATGCAGAAGCTGCAGCTGCCCCAGCGAGGCGAAGACCCAGGCCGGGTAGACTGATGACGTCAGCTTCAGTTTGTTGTCAGACAAGTCCAGGTTGATCAGCCTGTCCAGCCCTGTCATGGCGCCAGTCTCCAGTCTCTGCAAGCGGTTGGACCCCAGCCCCAGCCAGTTGAGGTGAGCGAGACTGGAGAAGATGTTGTTGTACAAGACCTGCAGGTGATTGTGGCCTAGATCCAGGTGACGGAGGTGAGTCAGGTTCTCAAAGACGTCCTCCTCGAGGCTGGACACCTGATTGTGGTCAAGCAACAGTCGTTGTAGGTGCGGAAGGTTGGCAAAGGTCCGGCTGGTCAGTGCGGTCAGGTTGTTATAGCTCAGGTCCAAAGTCTCCAACTCTTCCAGTCCATGAAACGCGTGCCGGTCTAGTTCCTGCAGATCGTTGTGACTGAGGTTCAAGTGACGTAAGCAGGAGAAACCAGAAAGGGAACCGGAACGCCACTCTAACTGCTGGTTATAACTCAAGTCCAGAAGTATGACGTCAGAGACATCTACACCGGAGATACCTACGTCAGAGAGTGACGTAACTTGCGTGTGACTGCAGTCCACCAGGGTTCCGTTTTGAGCTCTGCTCCTCGACCGACATACCACATCCCTGGAAGATGCACAGCTTGCGACAAGAAACCAAACCAACACAAACCCCATTCTATTCATCATTTTCATTTCGCACGTTGCTTCTTATGAAGTTTTCTCTCCAAACATGTATGGCTATAACACGATGTATTTCAACATTTCTTTTCGCGAGGACTGTGTCATAAATTATGCATGTGATCTGGCTGTCTGTACTGAAGTCAGGGCCTTTATACCAAGCAAGGAGGAAGAACGTGCCAGGAAGGTGATGGACACCAAAGGAGGGGAATTCCCTGCGTGGTTACATCCCAACTTACCACAGCCACCCGGTGACAATGCATTGGGCAGGAAAGGAAAAGAGAATGATTTTGCGTTTGAACAAAATACTAGTGTTTTCAACACTTGACGAACGCGTTTCAATAGAAGTCATAACAAAAACAATGCATTAATGCAGATTTGTTTTTTAAGGGGGCAGTACTACCTAGCGGACGGTACATGTTTTGTCTTTTTAATACACCCCTTAAATATTATCATATTTGTTCAAAGTGTTGACTGTATATAGCTAAATGGCATAGTGTTCTTATAAAAAAGAATTTGTTGAATAGCATAGGATTTTGTTTTTTGTGAAGCTGTGTGTGACTGTGACGGAAAATCGCATAGTCTGATTTTAAAATGATAGCAGAAAAAGTATGTGATAAAGGTGTTCGACAACATTTAATTAAAAAACAAAAGAGTTTAAAAAAACGTATCTTTTATACCATTTGCACTAGCCACAAAAACATCGGTTTGGCTCCCTGTAAATGCTTTAGATAACTTCTGCGGAAAACTAGAACATTCTATCTTAAATAGTTTTTTGAGATATCTTTAAAAAACAAGACACAATATTAAAATTTCGTTTCGTTTTTTTAACACAAAATTATGAATATTTTCACATCAACTGTGAAGACACATTCTCATTCAGCACTTTCATAGCGAGGGTTATATTGCCTTCTCCTGAAATGTCAGCCATTTGGCATCTTAACAGTGGCATCGCGAAACGAAACACAAACAAGTGATTTTTCATGAAATCTCAGGTAGTACTGCCCCCTCAAGAGAAAATGTAGAATTATAACTAAAAAAAGAAATGTAAAACTTAATCATCATTCAGTGAAGCAGTTCAAGAGGAAAAACAAAGTGTAATCAAAACACAAACAAAGCTTTTGTTAACATGAGAGCAACACAAATATACGAAGCATGCATCCCCCGAAAGCGGCGCAGGGTTGCCTAATTGGCGGGATAAGAACGGTTATACACGTAAAAACCGTGTGAGTTTCAGCCCATACACGAAGAAAAAAAAAGACTACTGGCAGGTACCTGTGAAGACAGGACGTATCAAGGTAGACAGGGAAGTGCGGTCACGGTCGGGAGAGCAGCCTCACCCATGGAAAGCCGTTTGGCTCATAACCTATACGCGCGTAATAAATAATTCATACGCGCGTAATAAATAATTCATACGCGCGTAAGAAATGATTCATACGCGCGTACTAAATAATTAATACGCGCGTAATGATTGATTCATACACGTGTAATAAATAATTCATACACGTGTAAGAAATGATTAAATACACGTGTAATAAATAATTACACGTGTATTTAAACATTTCTTACACGCGCATGAAATGTTAATTACACGTGTATTTAATCATTTCTTACACGAGTATGAAATATTTATTACACGTGTATTTAATCATTATGCTATTCCATAGCATAAGAAAAAAGATAAATTACACGTGCAATAAGAAATAAATACACGTGTATTAATCATTTATTACGCGTGTATTTATGTTTTATTACACGTGTAATGGTTATGAGCCAAACGGCTTTCCATACTCACCTTCTCACACACTAGTAGCGCTAAGAACTGTACAAGCGCTTAGAACTGTACCCACGGAATACGCGCTATATAAGCTTCATATTGATTGATTGAGTAGCTACATTTAGAGAGAAAAAAAGCCCATCACTTTCTCTTCGCCACCTCATTTTCTTTTGCCCGCTGGGATGCGCGCGCACAACGAAACTCAACAGTGCGTGTTAAAAAGTGTCGCCGTTTAGACTGACGCCGGCAGAGAAGTTCTGTTCGCAGAAGAAGCGCGATCTGCAATGTGTAGTATGTGCGATTAATTTGCAACCCGAAGCTCTACTCATACAATTTATAACTGTTCAAAGTGAGACAGTTCACAAATTAAGGTCTGCCCTATGAATATACGTATTCTATTTATATTAGGGAAGAAATAGAACTCTAAAGTCGTGAAGCGGCAACCGGCTCCGGGCCGCCATCTTTGATTTTCCCAAGCGCAACCTTGGCAAATGTATGCTACAGAAATTCAGTGAATGATCGACTTTAGCGTCCACTCCAGACCTTAAAGTAGGAAGATATGAAATATAAAATAACAATCAGATAACCTATATCCAATAGATTAAAGGTTTCCATACAGAAATAACCAAAACATAACTTACAAAGTCAACGAAAGTAGATTCGTAGAATCGCCCAAATCAACGCGAAAGTCGTTTGTGTTGTTGGTGTGAACTTCGTTTCACCGCCAACCGGAAATGACGTGTACGCAACATTTGTGATGTAGCACTTTCTTATATGGCACGAAACGAATGTGGTTGCATGGTTGAAAAAAGCCTGTACTAAATAAGCCTACTGCAAGCCGGCTCAGTCTTTTCCCGGGTGCAACCAACACAAAGCATAGGTAACGCTTTGGTGTTACTTACCGAGCCTTGTTTGAGGACAGGATCTTACGACAAAAGGTTTTATTACACTGAGGAAAATGGGTTCAAAATGAAGACGTTCAGGTTGGGGGAAACTAATGTTTGAAAATAATGTGTGTGTGTGTGTGTGTGTGTGTGTGTGTGTGTGTGTGTGTGTGTGTGTGTGTGTGTGTGTGTGTGTGTGTGTGTGCGTGTGTTTGTGTGGGGGAGTGTTTGTGTGTGGGAGTGTTTGTGTGTGGGAGTGTTTGTGTGTGTGTGTGTCAGTGCGTTCCGCGTCTGTCTGTCTGTCTGTGCGCGCGCCTGCACATAAAAACTATATCTTCGAATCACCACGGAGTGTTAGGCATCCGGGCCTCGTCATAACCTACGTATACCCTTCACACGGAATGGACAGTTGAACGTGTGTTCTGACTTTGCTGTTCAAATATGTGTGTAGGTGGTTTTAAGTGGCAGAATTCTAATATTACCTAACACGCTGTGTTGCCTTTTGTGCTGTTTTCTTATTTCTTTTCACAACTAACAACAATGAATGAAGCCACCCGCAAGTCACCCTCAACTCGCAGCGTAAATGGGACGTGAATTACGTTCCGGAATTGTGAATGGGAACAACAGAACAAAGTGTTGAGGCTTGTGCTGAGACTCTGAAAATGAATTTACCATCGGTGCACTTTTTGTTCTGCACCCTCGTTGCTTTCTTCAATGCAGTTGGTAAGTCTTCTTTCGTTTATGGGTGTGGTTTGTGTGTTAATGCTGTCTGCTGTTACAGTGTGCAAACTTCCTTGTCGGGAAATGCGTCGATACAATAGTCTAGCGCACCAATGTTTTGTAGCCGCCGGCTATTTATAGCCCGGAAACTTAGGTTTCGCTCTTGTTTAAGTGGACTTGTAAGTTCTGAATTGTGTTGCGAAAAATATTGTTGGGAAAAATACACAACAGACTACTATCTTTTTGGGGGTTTTGTGGAGTCGTTAGTAGTTTACTGTGTCGCTGTCACTTATACTGTCGAGGCCATTTCAGCACGGCAGTTTCTTAGGTAAAATGATTATCATAGTGTGTAGTATACTGGGAATAACTTGACTGGCTTGTATACCGAAAGTGTATTTTTACACAACTATGTAGCTAGCGTCTAGTCTCGTCGTTGTAAAGTGTTGCTTCAAGAGGCTTGTATATTGAATATGTCAAGTTGAAGTGTCATCGTTGCAATTGTTTACTGATACTGTAGCCAACTCAAAGACAGAAACTATGCAGTCTTCAAGAGAACACGACATACACAGTTTCATTTAGTTCTAGTTTTTTATATTTAGTCAAGTTTTGACTAAATATTTTAACATCGAGGGGGAATCGAAACGAGGGTCGTGGTGTATGTGCGTGTGTGCGTGCGTGTGTGCGTGCGTGTGTGCGTGTGTGTGTGTGTGTGTAGAGCGATTCAGACTAAACTACTGGACCGATCTTTATGAAATTTGACATGAGAGTTCCTGGGTATGAAATCCCCGAACTTTGTTTTCATTTTTTTGATAAATGTCTTTGATGACGTCATATCCGGCTTTTCGTGAAAGTTGAGGCGGCACTGTCACGCCCTCATTTTTCAACCAAATTGGTTGAAATTTTGGTCACGTAATCTTCGACGAAGCTCGGACTTCGGTATTGCATTTCAGCTTGGTGGCTTAAAAATTAATTAATGACTTTGGTCATTAAAAATCTGAAAATTGTAAAAAAAAATAAAAATTTATAAAACGATCCAAATTTACGTTTATCTTATTCTCCATCATTTGCTGATTCCAAATACATATAAATATGTTATATTCGGATTAAAAACAAGCTCTGAAAATTAAATATATAAAAATTATTATCAAATTTTTTTTTTCGAAATCAATTTAAAAACACTTTCATCTTATTCCTTGTCGGTTCCTGATTCCAAAATATATAGATATGATATGTTTGGATTAAAAACACGCTCAGAAAGTTAAAACGAAGAGAGGTACAGAAAAGCGTGCTATCCTTCTCAGCGCAACGAATACCCCGCTCTTCTTGTCAATTCCACGGGCACTGCCTTTGCCACGGGCGGTGGAGTAACGATGCTACGAGTATACGGTCTTGCTGCGTTGCGTTGCGTTCAGTTTCATTCTGTGAGTTCGACACCTACTTGACTAAATATTGTATTTTCGCCTTACGCGACTTGTTTTCTTTTATTAACAGAGGCCTGTGGTCGCGGCACAAGCGAGCAACAAACACAAAACGGGGCCTCCGTCTCGCAACTACAGCACAAAAAATCTACCATCAAATTGAGTCACCGACACGAATGTACCGCAGCAGAGAAGGATTCCGCAGCATGTCTCAACAGCGGAGTGTGTTACGCCGTGGACTTGGAAGGGAATGGAGACCGTAGCGCTTTTTGTTAGTAAGTATGGAGTACACGCAATCCGTCTTTCAACCTTTAAAAACCTGACATAGCTGTTATTGAAAGAGGTCGCTGTATAGATTCACCAGTATGGTATGCACTGGGAAAGTTTACCCAGAGTATCGTCTCTTGTGACTTGCGGTGTAAAATTGGGGGGGGGGGGGGGGGAAAAATGAGGTTTCACTGTACTCGCGTTGTTACCAATGTCAGTGCGCTCTCGACGGGCGCTGTGGCGGAGTGGTAAGACGTCGGCCTCTTAATTAGAAGGTCGTGGGTTCAAATCCCGGCCGCTACCGCCTGGTAGGTTAAGTGTGGAGATTTTTCCAATCTCCCAGGTCTTATGTGCAGACCTGCTGGTGCCTCAAGTTATTTCCCTTC
The DNA here is from genome assembly GCF_037325665.1 of Littorina saxatilis. Taxonomy (NCBI): domain Eukaryota; kingdom Metazoa; phylum Mollusca; class Gastropoda; order Littorinimorpha; family Littorinidae; genus Littorina; species Littorina saxatilis. The sequence goes on from NC_090246.1 coordinate 16,221,198, forward strand.
ATGTGTACACACAAGCACAAGACCAAGTGCGTACGGAAAAGATCCTGTAATCCATGTCAGAGTTCGGTGGGTTATAGAAACACGAATATACCCAGCATATGCTTCCACTGAAAGCGGCGTATGGCTGCCTAAATGGCGGGGTAAAAACGGTCATACACGTAAAATTTCACTCGTGCAAAACACGAGTGTACGTGGGAGTTTCTGCCCACGAACGCAGAAGAAGAAGTGCGCTCTCATTTGCATTGTCTTTGCTTCTCAGTGCTCATTGCTAGCATTTCGTGCACCGTAAGTCGCTTAAATGGCCGAGTATTATATTCTATACAGGTGCGTGTTTTAGTTCGATCTCAGCAACTCAGCAGGGAGTCTTTTGGCCCCCCAAAAAAGGTGTGGTTAAGGTAACATAACCACACAAAAAAATAGGGTAGGAAGGTAGGCAATCACTTTATTTTTGTTCAAAGGGGTATTAGATCGCTAGGTACGAAGAGAAGATAATCACAGCAAACTCTGCCTGTGTGGGTAAAACTTCAGAAGGCTATGTTGGTAAATGTAACGTGTCACAGTCAAGATAAAAATCTAGGCCATCGTTATGCGGTCGTTCACACAACGCAAAGAGACTAATTTGAAGGGAACTCTAATTACACAGTCAAGCGGATGTCTTCTCACACCTAATACTATCAGTTACACCGCTGATAATAGACAAATGTGACCCTCCACCACGAAATGAGTCGCATGTCACCTCGCGCGGTTCTGGGCTAGGCTTTATATAAGTCCGGGGAGTGTCTGGTAACAGTGGGAGGGTCACCTTAGTCACAGGCTTATAACTCAAACCGTGTTCGATCTTTTCTAAAACGGTTTTCACCACTGGATAGAGCATACAAAACTGTTTATGAAAATGTACAAATATGAAAATCATGCAAAGGTGACATTCGACTCATTCCGTGGTGGAGGGTCACAAATGTTTCAGTTTCCTGTTTCTCTGTGCCGCCGCGGCCTCCACTTCCGAGAAATGTTTCGCTCAAAAAGTGTGAAGTTAGCAATGTACGCAAAAGGCATGGACATTCCTGAGGATTGAGTTTGGAGGTAAATCCTGTTCCAAAAACCGTGTCGTTAAATTACCCTATACTTTGTGTGTATGGGCTTCTCTTTGGTAAAAACGACAAAAAGTGTCGACGAAACCAATAGTCGATAGATAATATTGCACATAGATATATAATGGTGGATTGATAAAAAAAAAAAAAAAAGAATAGATGGATGGCTTCTTCAAATACCTTCCTGCGGATCCCTGTATCCATGATTTGTCGACCCTTGTATTCAGTAATTGTCGGATCTTTTGACCCTTCTATCTGTGGGTCTTTGGATTTGTCTACCCTTGCACCCATAGACCTGGATATGTCGACCTTTGTTTCCGTAAACCTTGCATCTGTAGACATTTGTATTCATCAACCCTGGATCTGTGAACACATGGACCTTTTGACACTTGTGTCCATAGAATCTGCATCTGTTGACCTTGTATCTATGGATCGGTCGATTCTTAAATCCATGAATCAGTCGACCTCAGGATCCACTTATCTGTCGACCCATATGTCTTGGATCTTTGTATATATATGTCTACCCTTTAATCGTCGGATCGGTTTACCCTTGTATCTATGGATCCCTCGGTCTGCCGACCCTCGTATCTACGGATCCCTGGATCTGCTGACCCTTGTATATGTGGATCCCTCGATCTACCGACCCTTGTATTTATGGATCCTTGGATCTGACGACCCTTGTATCTATGGATCCCTGAATGTGCCGAACCTTGTATTTATGGATCTCTGAATGTGCCGAACCTTGCATCTACGGATCCCTGGATCTATCGACCATTGTGTCCACGGAGCCCTGGATCTATCGACCATTGTATCTATGGATCCCTAAATCTACCGACCCTTGTATCAATGGATCCTTGGATCTACCGACCCTTGGATTCATGGAGCCAATCCCATGGAGTATACTGCATTATAATATCCTGTTCATTTGTTTTGCAGCTGTGTTGAAAAAGAGACGGGGGCGCGTTGTGAGCAGTTTGTATACACAGGTAATTTAGCATTGAAGCTTACCGTCTCTACTGCTTTCATTATCTTTTAATCTTTTCCGTCTAATCTGTTTGACTTTTTTCTGTCCTGTTTATCATTTTATGTTTCAATTATGTCCTTCAACTTTATCCAGTCGTTTAGTAATATATCGATGAAGTGATCATTGAGTTTAAGTATACCACTGTGGGTAGATCACTCGACCAGGTGGTCAATCTTCCTGGGACATTTATCCAGTTAGATTGATTCAGTTAAGTCAATTCTCCAAGCCATTTTGTGCATCACTGCAAAACATCAGCAAGTCAGTCAGCCAGTCAGTTGAATTTGAAATGTTACGGTAGACGGGCGCAGTGGTAAGACGTCGGCCTCCTAATCGGGAGGTCGTGAGTTCGAATCCCGGTCGCTGCTGCCTGGTGGGTTAAGAGTGGAGATTTTTCCGATCTCCCAGGTCAACGTATGTGCAGACCTGCTAGTGACTTAACCCCCTTCGTGTGTACACGCAAGCACAAGACCCAGTGCGCACGGAAAAGATCCTGTAACCCATGTCAGAGTTCGGTAGGGTATAGAAACACGAACATACCCCGCATGCCTCCCCCGAAATCGGCGTATGCTGCCAGAATGGCGGGGTGAAAACGGTCATACACGTAAAACTCCACTCGTGCTAAAAACATGAGTGAACGTGGGAGTCTAAGCCCATGAACGAAGAAGAAGAAGAAGAAGAAGAATGTTACGGTCATTACCGCTCGTTTATAAATGATTATGCATTGGTTCACAAATTGACTCATTTGAGTGTTAAATTACTGAGATTTTACTTACAATAGATAGATATGCGAAAAATCAAAACACGGAAATTCGGCACAGCAGGACTTTGTGCTGTAATGATTAAAACAATTGTGTGTTGTTGTTGTTGTTGATGTTGTTGTAATTTGTCATCTCTAAAACAAAGCTAACAAAATATACGGACAATTGTATCTTCTTTCTTTCTTCTTCTTCTTCTTCTTCTTCTTCTTCTTCTTCTTCTTCTTCTTCTTCTTCTTCTTCTTCTTCTTCTTCTTCTTCTTCTTCTTCTTCTTCTTCTTCTTCTTCTTCTTCTTCTTCTTCTTCTTCTTCTTCTTCTTCTTCTTCTTCTTCTTCTTCTTCTTCTTCTTCTTCTTCTTCTTCTTCTTCTTCTTCTTCTTCTTCTTCTTCTTCTTCTTCTCTTTCATTCTTCTTCTTCTTCTTCTTCGTTCATGGGCTGAAACTCCCATGTTCACTTATGTTTTCGCACGAGTAGGTTTTTACGTGACGTGTACGGCCGTTTTTACCCCGCCATTCAGGCAGCCATACGCCGCTTTCGGGGGAAGCATGCTGGGTATTTTTGTGTTTCTATAAAGCCTGTCCTTAATTGGACGAAGTCGACTTCGCGTAGCTCACTTCGCGAAGCTTCCAGAACGAGAATTCGTCCCTTAATTGATCTACTTTCAGCATAGCTTCGTGAAGTCCAAGGGAATGCATTCTGCTCTTTCGAGTGTGATTTCTACGTCCATCTTGAATCAAAAAGCACTCTTCTGACAAAAAGAACAACTTCATCACAGCTACGGCGCAACTTTGCATGTCAAAACTTGCGAAGCGATGTAGTGGACGAAGAACTCCGCCGCAGCTGCGGGTTTTCGGTATAAAGACTTCGCGAAGTTGACTTCGTGCTCAACTAAGGCCGGGCGTTACCCACCGAATTCTGACACGGATCAAATGATCTTTATCATGCGCACTTGGTTTTGTGCTTGCGTGTACACACGAAGGGGGATACGGCACTTGCAGGTTTGCTCATAAGTTGAGCTGGGAGATTTGAAACAATCTTCACCCTTAACCCACCGAGATTTGACCTTCCGATTAGGAGGTATCTTCTTTCAAATGTCGCACCCACCTGCTGCAATACTAGACAAAAGACTAGGTACGAGCAAACATAGACATATAACTATGTTGAAGTCTTGGTTTGATTTTGTGTTTGCAGGTCAGGGTTTGGTGGCGGAAGCGGCGTTTGACTATCGCCTTGCTACCATCGTGGTCTTGTCGCTTGCTGGATTGATACTTGCTGTATTTCTTCTCGTGGTCTTAGGTGTGTACAAGAAAGGAAGGTGATCAGAGATCAACAGGGCGCAATCATGTTGGTGAACATTGTTTCCATTGGGGTTATTATATAATTATTATTATTATATATTCCAAACAAATATGGAAAAAATAACCAAAACAAGCCTTCACGTTTTCACCTATATATCTGTGTGTATGTGTGCGTTTTGTGTGCAATAACTGATTTGCAAAAGGTAGTACATGTACATTGTATCTTCATGCATGGTAAGAAGGATTGTAAGCATGTGTATGAGACATTGACAGGCAGAATGTTTGTAGGAAGCTGTTTGAGGAACCGAGGAGCATTTTGTTGAAATTGTGATCAAAGTGATAAATTCAACGAAGCAGCACAGATGTCGACCTGATGTACATGTCATGAGAGTAGTGGCTAATTGATGCCGGTGCTAGTATGTGAATGCACAAAAGTGTGTTTGTAATCATGAATAATAATATTGATAGGGAGGAATGACTGAGGAAAATCGAAATGTGTTTTTCTTTTAGACAAAAGTACCCCTTAATATACATTTTAAAGTCCGTTTTAACTTAGTCATTACATAGGTTCAGTTCCCAGTGCGTGTAGGCAAGTCATACATGTATATCACCGGTACACGTATTAGAAACTTTATCCAGATTGACCATGCATGGAACTACTACGAATAGCAGACGATCTAATTGCCGAAAGTCACTCTGTGTTGTTTTGGTGGAGATTTTTTGTGTGATAAGGAACGCATACCTAATCAAGTTGAAATTGCTCAATTCAATATGACTAAAACGTTTGTTACTGCGATAAGATATGTCTCTCTTTGGCGCAATAATCCAACCCAAGCTTCCAGTTCCTTGAAACAGAACATACAATTCCGCCGTTGCTTACCCTTCGCCTTTTCGTGATAGTTTACAATGATGCTGCGATTGTACAGATGGGGAACCTTTAGAAGCAAAGGAATTCGTCTTCAGCTCGATCGTTCTCTAAAATCCATTTCCAGGTACTTTTAAGAATGTCGGAACTCTACAACATTGTAGAAAACAAAAGTTACAAACGACATAAGGGACCTTACTTCCCATGCATTATACATGGTGGCCACCAAAACAAATGCCACTTTCTGTCATTCTGTGAGTGTGAGAAAGCCCGGATGAAATCGACAGTGAAGGCTGATTTGACAATCGCAGTTAAAAATGTAACATATCATTTTTTAAAGAACTTGAGAAGTAAACATGTGCAAGGTATATGAAAAGAAACTGTTCAAAACAAAACAAAACAAAACGAGCATCCACTGATTGATAATCAACATTATGGAAAGTAAATAATAAGGATGGGTATATATATGAGTGCATAGTTTGTGCACGAGATCACATGTAAACTTCGCAGAAAGGGAATCAAAGGAGTGGGCAACAATCACGGCACACAAACACTCTCTTTTCTATCCTGTTGAATACATACGACCAAACATGATTAAGGTTTCAGTGTTTCAAGGTTTTATAGTCGTGATTAGATCCTTAGGGTTTTTAGCTAACACAAGAAACAACTAACCCAAACCAATAAAATGAAAATGCACGCAGACACAGCCAACAATGAAAACAAGAAATTCCTCCGAGGTAGGAAAAACACCCCCGTCAAAGGGAAATAACCTTCTCAGTTGGTGGCAGTGAGAATGGTTATTTCCCTTTGACCATTAATATGTCCCTCTATAAGTCCTTGTATAATTTTAATCCACCAATAACTCACTAACCGTGTGTTTGACTGGTCCCAATTTTTGTAAGGACCGTCTCAGGAATGTATAGAACCTGTTCACCAAGTTTGGTGACGATCGGTCCGTTCATTCTTGAGATCTATATGCGAACACAAACACACAAACACACAAACACATCGACCGAAACCTACACACACCACTATACCGGTGTGTAGCTAAACAACATGAATCAAAACAAAGAACGGTACGTCACGTGAAGGATGACCTACTCAGCCATACCTCTGTTTTCCTCTCTACCGCCCCTTCACCTCACGGCTTCACAACAATCATCTACCCTATACTTTCCCGGTCATGTGTGTGACCAGCCGACAGCGCGGCTTCCTTGTTATGTATCGCAGAGAGAGAGAGAGAGAGAGAGAGAGAGAGAGAGAGACAGGGACAGAGACAGAGACAGAGACAGACTGAGAGACACAGAGACAGAGAGAGAGATACACAGAGACAGAGAGAGATACAGACAGAGAGACACAGACAGGGAGACACGGACAGAGAGACGGACAGATAGACAGACACAAAGACAGAGAGAGACACACACAGAGACAGTGAGAGAAACAGAGACAGAGACACAGTGAGAGACAGAGAGAGACAGAGAGACACAGACACAGAGAGACACAGACAGACAGACAGACACTGCAGAGAGAGACAGACAGAGAGAGAGAGACAGAGAGAGAGAGACAGAGAAAGACAAAGAGAGACAGACATACACTGCAGAGAGAGAGACAGACAGAGAGAGAGAGAGAGAGAAAGACAAAGACAGACAGACAGACAGACAGAGAGTGACTAAGACGGAGAAACAAATGAATACCGGGTGAGGGAAAAAAGACTCGAGAGAGAGCGCCTGAGATCGAGAGAGAGACATAGTGAGAGAAAGAGGTAGAGAATGAACGAATGAATGAACGAACGAACTTTATTACTCAAGGAGAGAGACAGATAGACAGGACAGACACTTAGACAGAGCGAGAGACTGAGAGACTTGGGGTGTATGTGACAGACAGCGTGTGTAGTGTTACACCGCATTTAATCTACGAGCAGCAGAATTCTCACTATGCGCGCCGGATACATTTCTGGAATCGCGTAGCACAAAGTTGGAATTCCTAAAATAGCGGCCATTGTTGGAGCACCATCGATTTCCATAATAGCGCACATGACGAGGTGCAGCTCATTTTCGGAACAGCGCAGATGACGAGATGGGCCACAACACATGATAGTTTGATTTCCAAAAAAGCGCAGCTCATTTCCGGAACAGCGCAGATGACGAGCTGCGTCACAACAAAATGGAAGCCGCCAGTGGCATAGAAGCCTCCAGTGGCAAGCTCAATCGCGACCTTTAGTACTAGGGCGCACATAGCGCCCTAGAATAATCTTCTCATTCCTGCTCGTCTTAATCCTCCCAACCAGCCCTTTTCTTCTTCTGTAGGATCTCCGGAAGATGAACATTCAGACATAATAGAGATACGCTTTTTAAATTTTGAATTTCTTGCATGCGCGCACACACACACACACACACACACACACACACACACACACACACACACACACAAACACATATCTACTTAAACACGCGCGCGCGCGTACATCTATCTTTATATATATACGACTAGTGTCTGTGTGTCTGTCTGTCTGTGTGTCTATGCGCGATGCACGGCCAAAGTTCTCGATGGATCTGCTTCAAATTTGGTGGGCATATTCAGGTACACCCGGGACACAACCTGGTCGGGTATTCGGATCGACCTCTTCCCGGCGCAGCCGTACACCGGCGAAGCGGGTATTCATCTAGTCCATATCTATATATATATACGACTTGTGTCTGTCTGTGTGTGTGTGTGTGTGTGTGTGTGTTCGCGATGCACGGCCAAAGTTCTCGATGGATCTGCTTCAAATTTGGTGGGCATATTCAGGTAGACCCCGGACACAACCTGGTCGATGAGAATTTTCAACACGTGCTCTCAGCGCGCAGCGCTGAACCGATTTTGGTTCCACCTCAGCTACCCGGGCCCCCATACCGACACACCAAAGCCGCTACACCACATCACAACGCCAAAGTTCTCGGTGGATCTTTTTCAAATTTGGACACCGTATTCAGCTACACCCCGGACACAATATCATCGATGAGATATTTCAACACGTGCTCTCAGCGCGCAGCGCTGAACCGATTTTGGTTTTTGTGTTCATTTCACCATTACAAGTAACTCTTCCTTATCTTCTCCAGTGTTTTCCGTTTATCTCCCTTCCTTCGTGTGGCTTCAATCCATATTCCCGTTTCTAAGTTACTATTTTTAGGGGGACACCCCAAAGCGTCCCGGTACCAAAGCGTCCCGGTACCGAAGCGTCCCGGTACCAAAGCGTCCCGGTACCGAAGCGTCCCGGTACCAAAGCGTCCCGGTACCGAAGCGTCCCACTATAACGCGTCACAGGACTTAGACTTTTTTTTTTTTTAAACCTTGACCAAGGGCGGATCAATTCGCTTTGGAGGAGGGGTTACAAAATGACTGCGAAGATACAAGTTAACGGCGCCGAAGGCGCCTAAGCCTCTTGGGGGGTCCGGGGGCATGCCCCCCCCGAAATTTTTGTTTATCCAAAGAAGCAAAATAGAGCTAACTGGTGCATCCTGAGCCAATAAATTACCTCTTTTTTGGGGGGGGGTGGGGGGAGGGGTTACGTAACCCGTGTAACCCCCCCCCCCCAGATCCGCCCTTGTTGACCTTGATTTGACCTTGACTTGACTAACCATATTTATTTATTTTTTAAATTTAATCTTGACCTTGATTTGACCTTGACTTCACTGATTTTCTTAATTTTGCACAGACCTTGATTTGCTTTCGGTAAAAAAAATCACTTTTTGTCCAACTTTTCCCCAATTTTACTTTAGATCTGTACTCACAACACACCAATTTGGAAATACTGTACCCGTGTGGACAAGTTCGGGGGAAAAGTCCGTAGGCTTCCGTTCACAAGAGGGATATGTCTGTTATCACACACGCTTTCTGGCTTCACTAAGCGTGAGCGTCGGAAAAAGTCTTTTCAGTTCTGCCTCCGACTTTTAAATTGTATCATTTGGGTTAATTTGGGTTTGTTTGGGTTCATTTGGGTAATAAAAAACGCTCGCACTGGACCCGAGTACTCTTCAGACTGGCTCGCTCCCCCAGTATGAAAGTTTTTGTCTTGTGCACGTTTAAGACCAAGTGATTGCTCTGTGTGAATTACAGGCATTCCCTTTGCTTTATAAATACATTGGCATGCGAGCCGAGGATGTGCGTGGTGACTGGTACCGGGACGCTTCGGCACCGGGACGCTTCGGTACCGGGACGCTTCGTGCCCTACTGCGCGGGAGCGTCCCGAAGCGTCCCGGTACCAAAGCGTCCCGGTACCCCTGTGACGCGTTATAGTGGGACGCTTCGGTACCGGGACGCTTCGGCACCGGGACGCTTCGGTACCGGGACGCTTCGGTACTGGGACGCTTCGGTACCGGGACGCTTCGGTACCGGGACGCTTCGTGATGTACCCATTTTTAGAATGTCACTGCGCTGTCCAGAACGCTTCCCTTGCACCCGTAAGTTGTTCTTACTGTCAAAGTGAAAAGGTCGAATCAATTTATAGCCACGCGAAAAATACACTGTCACCTATCTCTATATATTTATAGATATAGATATACATATATATATATACGGCTTCTCTGTGTGTATGTGTGTTTGTGTGTGTGTGTGGGCAAAAACCTGTGTATTGTAGAGTTCTGTTTGTGATGTGGTCTAGCGGCTTTTGTCTGTCTGTATGTTCTGGCATTTGAGAAGCCACAACAGATAATATAGGGCTAAGAAATAAGCTCTAAAAATCTCAAACCCGTTTGACAGGACTTCGCCTTCAAAGGTGATTGTGGTGAACCGCCACGCTGTCTGTCTCTGTCTCGCGATTCACCCCGGCGAATTCACCATTCCCAGTAACTCTTCCTTATCTTCTCCAGTGTTTTGCGCCTTCGTGTGGCTTCAATCCATATTCCCGTTTCTAAGTTACTATTTTTAGAATGTCACTGCGCTGTCCAGAACGCTTCCCTTGCACCCGTAAGTTGTTCTTACTGTCAAAGTGAAAAGGTCGAATCAATTTATAGCCACGCGAAAAATACACTGTCACCTATCTCTATATATTTATAGATATAGATATACATATATATATACGGCTTCTCTGTGTGTGTGTGTGTGTGTTTGTGTGTGTGTGTGGGCAAAAACCTGTGGATTGTAGAGTTCTGTTTGTGATGGGGTCTAGCGGTTTTTGTCTGTCTGTATGTTCTGGCATTTGAGAAGCCACAACAGATAATATAGGGCTAAGAAATAAGCTCTAAAATTCTCAAACCCGTTTGACAGGACTTCGCCTTCAAAGGTGATTGTGGTGAACCGCCACGCTGTCTGTCTCTGTCTCGCGATTCACCCCGGCGAAGCCGGGTATTCCTCTAGTATATATATATATATATCCCATGAGCTGCTTCTTTGTCTCGCTACTATGGGTATATATGTTGTATTTTTCGGCTTCAATAAATACATAATGGGATCAAAAAAATATATCATAGTACCGATTCCGGTTTGGCCGAGGAACTATACTTCTGCCTACACTTGACACTGCACCGAACATGTTTCAGTGGATTGATGAAGAGCATTGCTCACATGGCTAAACAAAAGAAAACACAACATTCACAGAGGACAAAACCATGATACGTATCTGTGGTATGCGATACAATAAACAAAGCGTTTATCTTTACACTTTGGGTGCAGGTCGAGTAAAAAAAGAACAAAAGCGAAGAATCAACTGATAGTGACAGCAAACGAACCTCGCTGTTCATTTGAGGTGAAGCTAGAGTAACCTCCCTTCCTCCGTGTGTTCCAACAAGCAAAGATGCACTGTTACGAGTGTACCTTTTTGACTGGCCGCTTCGCTTCGTCATCCAGCACAGGCTGTTTCATCCATTTTTCGAGCATGTCCAACTTTTTTGCTTTACACTGACGTAAGTTCATGGTTATATGAAAGTATCCAAGAGCTCAGCAAACGTGTATTTCATCCTGATGGAGTAAAATCAGTCCAAACGGTATTCAACACGCAGTTTCAAGGAGCAGCCATTACACCGTTTTAGACAGAATTGACGCTACCGGTATGGGTTGATTAACGCAAGCACGATCGAACAAATTAACTAAGAGATATATTTCACGAACATGAAATGACTGCTTAAATCTAAAGGAAGTTATTCAGTAAAATGTTAGTTTATTTTCGCAATTCTACACTCCAACACAAAAATTAAACTAGAATTGGGATCCAAGTTAACCAAACCGGTGTTGGCAACGGTAGCCTGGCACTGTGACCTTGGACGGACTCAGAACCTAAATCGAAACTGTCTTTGATTCAATGAAAACTTTCATTGTGTGTGTGCTTTCTTTACTATCTTGAAACTAAAATGCATTCAAAAGCAAATCGAACAGTGGTTTGAATGTAGATTTAACACACATTTACGGATGCACTTGTTTGCACTTCATTTCTTCGGCGACGTGGCTTTAGCATGGGGTAGTGAAGAGGAACACACCTCGCTGGCTCACCTATTTTACACACCACAGACAACTACAGTGCTTTATTGTGGTCCACGTTGTCTTTGGTGTACGCATGGGATATACAGCTTACAACACTCGTGTTTTTTTATATGGCTTGTATTTCAGTCAAGACCCAGCGGATGAATATCATAGGGATTCACGAGCCTCGATGGATCTGTTTCAAATTTGGTGGGCATATTCAGGTACACCCCGGACATAACCTGGTCGATGAGATATTTCAACACGTGCTCTCAGCGCGCAGCGCTGAACCGATTTTGGTTTTTCTCTGGATCCATTCCCAGTAACTCTTCCTTATCTTCTCCAGTGTTTTCAGCGTTTATCTCCCTTTCTTCGTGTGGCGTCAATCCATATTCCCGTTTCTATTTTTAGAAGGTCACTGTCGACAACGCTCAATCCATATTCCAGTTATACTATTTTTAGACTCTTCTCCAGTGTTTTGCGCGTTTATCTCCCTTCCTTCGTGCGGTGCGCCGGCAAAGCCGGCGTACACCCGGCAAAGCCGGGTCCCCCGCTCGACTTCTTCCCGGCGAAGCCGTACCCGGCGAAGCGGGTATTCATCTAGTTTATATATTTATATACAAGTCAATCTTGTAGTTATTGACCTACTGTGCTCTCTCTGATATAATGATGTCAAAATATGTATGCATAATAGTGTCTCCTTGCTTTTCAATTGCAGTTCTAAAGATAAAGGCCAAGCGGAAGTCGAGCAATTGTAAAAATTGCATGGGCGATTGCAACAAGAGTGCGAAGCACTGTGTTACGACTGCCCTTCTGTGACTTCGAGCGGCGACCGAAAGAGAAATGTGGATACCAGAACAGAAAATATCTGAGTCTGAGGTAAACAGGGGCGGATCCAGGGGGATTTTCTTGAGCTTCCGGAAACCCCCCCTCCCCCCCCCCCCCCCTAGCCTAAAAAAAAAGAAGGAAAAGAAAAAGGAAAACAAATAAGAAATAAATACATTTTAAAAATAAAGAAAAACTTATGGCTCAGATTTCTCCAATTTATCATGGTTTTTATGAACATTTTTTGGGGAGGCATGCCCCCGGACCCCCCTATTAGCCGGCCTTTGTCTTCTAAGTGGCGGTTTGAGAAAGTAGTTAGATAATTTGTTGGCTTAGGTTACACCAGTTCGGTCAATTGTCCTTGTTTTGATCCAAATTTGTCTTTTTCAAATTTACTTGTTGGAAGGTGTATTAGGGAAAGTTTCTTGGCTCAGATTGCACCATTTTGCTCCGATTTTCTTGTTTTTATCAACAATTCCCCCTAGGAGGTTCGAACTCTTCGCGCCCCGAACTAAACGCTTCGCGTTGACGAATTGTCCCTAAAAAAAATTGGAACCCTCACCCCGCCCCCCCCCCCACCCCACCCCCCGCCCCTAAAAATGCCCCTGGTAAAGGATGCTCTGGTCCCAAGAGCATCCATTTGGTTGGACATATACCAAAATGTAACAGCTCTGGGCATTTCTGAGATGATGAGATAAAATTAACTGTGAAGGAATGTGCCTTTCGCCGGTATAATCCTTTACAGGATGAGACCTTTTAGACAGACATTCAGAAGTCTGCCTTGAGCTGCTTGACAGCAACGAAATCATTGATGTATTGTAAATACAAACGACGTTGCAAAATGGCATGGCACAGTATTTGTTATCATGAAGCATTTTCATAGATCAGTATTTAAGGACTGTGTGTACTGTATATTTCAGTGTGTGTCAGTTTGACAAGGAACATGTCATGCTTCAACCCACGACACGGGACTACTGTCCACTTGTGTTGCGTGTGCTAGTCAGAGCATGAACAGAATATGGGATAAAGAGACCCCAACGAATTGTCCTCGTCATAGGACAAGGGGGACAACCTTTAGTTGGCTTGTCGCTGAATCCTGAACAGAGTTAACCTAACTTTAGAATTCTGCAAGTGCCATCGGTTGGCAGTTTCCCGATTTGCATGTACGGAACTAGCTTGGGTTCGGCCTCCTAGAACAAACGGAACGCAGTTTCTGTGTGATGTTTTTTTGTGAAAGAATATAAAAGAAGTGGCTTTTATTAAGTTGTAAACGTGTGTGTATGTGTGTGTGTGTGTGTGTGTGTGTGTCTGTGTGTCTGTGTGTGTGTGTGTATGGGTCTGTGTCTGTGTGTCTGTGTGTGGGTGTGTCTGTGTGTGTGAGAGAGAGAGAGAGATAAAGAGAGAGAGATGTGAAGAGAAGAGGATAAAAGTCGCTTTCCTATGTCAATGCTATACTGTTCAAAAAAAGAAACGCATAGTTGCTACTTGCCAAATTTGTTTTATTTTTCGAAAAAATTAACAGAAAATCCAATATTTTGATTATTTCTTTGAAATTTGGTATGGACACAGTTGAATGCACACACAGTTCATTTGCATCTTCAAATCAATCAGTCAATCAATACGATTGGGTGCCGAGGCTGTCAAGTCAGTAGGGGGTGTGACTGCCTTGAGCAGCAACAACTGCCCGGCACCTTCTGGGCATGGACTGGATCAGATGCCGGATATCTTGCTGTGGGATGGTGTCCCACTCCTCCTGAAGTGCCTGCAATAGATCGCGGTGATTTGCCGGCGCTTCTTCTCGCCTGCGCACACGTACGTCTGTCCAATTCATCCCAGAGGTGTTCTATCGGGTTCATGTCTGGCGACATGGATGGCCAGGGAAGCACCTGGACATGGTGGTCGGTGAGGAACTGGGTGGTGAGTCGTGCTGTGTGCGGGCGAGCGTTGTCCTGCTGGAATATGGCATCCTGGTCAGCCAGAAGAGGAAGGGCGTGTGGGCGCAGAATTTCCTCCACGTATCGCTGGGCAGTTATGCGCCCTTGGACGTGCACCAGGGTGCTCCTTCCAGCGGTATTGATCGCCCCCCACACCATGACGCCTCCACCACCATGAACGGGTGCCTCATCCACACAGTTGGGCGCGTAGCGTTCGTTTACTCTCCGGTAGACCCTCCTCCGACCATCATGTCGCTGGAGCAGGAAGTAGGACTCGTCGCTGAACCACACGTGTCTCCAGTGATTCCGGACGGTCCAGCGAAGGTGCTGGTTGCCCCACTGCACTCGGTTCTGGCGATGGCGGCGGGTGAGGACAGCTCCTCTGTGAGGTCTGCGAGCTCTCAAACCAGCTTCATGCAGGCGGTTCCGCACGGTCTGGTCCGATAATCGGTGTGGCCCGGGGAGAGCCTGGACAGAAGATGAGGCCGACAGGAAACGATTCCGGAGGTGGCGGAGCCGTATGAAGCGGTCGTGAGCAGCCGTTGTCGCCCTTGGTCTTCCCGCTCGTGGCAAGTCAGCAACGGAGCCAGTGGCTTGAAACCTGACCCACAGTCTACTGATGGTGCTCTGGGACACGTGGAAGTGCCTGGCGATTGCACTTTGACTTTGGCCTGCTTGTAAACGACCCAATGCAATTTGGCGGTCTTCTCTGCTCAATCGGGCCATCTTTCGTCGCTGAATTGTCGTCTGATTTCTTTGTGGCGAACAATCCGCTTTTATGGGTTTTGGAAGACATGGTGAGAGCTCAATATTCCCCGAGTTTCACGAGATTACACTGAAGCATGACGAGTGGTCATGCCAAATGAGCAATTTTGACATTGTAGCCACTGATAACGCATGCGTCACGTGCAGAGCTCACTTGTGGCAATGGACGAAAGGTCGACGACCAGATAAACATTTTCTGCAGTTTGGTGGATATCCTTGTAGCCATATAACTAAATTAACCAAATATTACAAGCTATGCGTATCTTTTTTTGAACAGTATAGTTGTTATCTAGGTGCCCAGGCGACTGGTTCCACACAGCTCTCACTTATACTCGTGTTGCAAATGCCGAGAGCATGTAAACCGCTAACGGTCTGTTGTTACCATTAACATGATCCCGTTGAATGAAATTAGGTATTCGGTGTTAGCAGAAAATAATGAATGGCATGTCGACAAAAGTTATGAAATATATTCTTCACTGTTTTTGTGTTTGTGTGAGTGTGTCAGTATGTGTGCGTGCGTGTGTGAGTACGTTCGCTTGCGCTTGCGCGTGTATGCGTGGGTGTGGGTGTGGGTGTGTGCCACGGTGTTTGTGTGTGTGTGTGTGTGTGTGTGTGTGTTTGTGTTTGTGTTTATGTGTGTGTACACACACGCACGCACACACACACACACACACACACACACACACACACACACACACACACACACACACACGTACATACCTTCGCGCGGGCATGCGGCAAGAGAGCAAATAAGGTAAAACATAGCATGAAAGGAAAAGAAAGATCAATTATTAAGAAAAGTACACGTTAACAAATCAAACAGAGTTACCTGCATTGTAAAACATATCTTGCCCACATGACATCAGTATGGTTGGAATAAACCTACATGTTCAAAAATGTAGAGAATAAAACACAACAACAGGAAGAAAAAGAACACGAACAAATGTTTAATTATCGACCACATTTGGACAGCAACTGAATGAATTCTTCTGTAATTGCAACATGTAACTCACGTAAAAGCATGTTTCTATTTCTTTACCAGGGAAAAAAGAATGTTTCCCAATCAGATCATAGTATTTCTGCCATAAAAAAAGTGTAACCATCCCTCCTCCACACACACACACATACACGCACTCACACACACACACACACACACACACACACACACACACACACACACACACACACACACACACAAACAGGCGCACCCTACCCATTACACTTTCATAAAAACCAAACGGAAAGAATAATTTATTGTTGAATTTTTTTTTTACTCTGCTGGCTAAAATTGCCCGAACAAACGGAATAGAGCCAAGTTAAGAATCACGGCATCTTAGTACACAAGGTCAGATCGTGCATTTCCTGGCATGACGCGACAGCTGTGCTCTAAACTTGAACTGTGCCGAACATTTGGCACAAGAATACCCCAGATTAAAGTGCACGCGCTTTTCATGATCATGCAGGCTTTTTCTGCTGCTGTAGGTCTTGGAACAATGTTCACAAGCGGTCCGAGCATCTATAGCTGTGCACCTGTGCCTCTTGGGGTTGACATTACGCTTGTCAGCAAATTTTTTGTTGCGCTGAAAACAAGAGTATGGCTTGGTTTTTAGGTGGACAGAGTTTGTATGTGCGTGCAAATTACTCGCTTCTCTGAAGCGCTTGTGGCAGATTTAGCACTCAACACTACAATTGTCTTCATGGTGCAGTCTTTTATGTCTCAGTTAAAGCTCTGGTGTTACCGTAGCTCTTTCCACAGTGCGGACAAAGATGGCCAGTAGGTTCCGGTTGTGACCGCTTAGGGGTTGACGTCAGTGGCAGACCAGCACTTGTGCTTGAGGCAACCTCTACTTCACTGCTGATATCCAGAAAGCTATCCAGGGTAACAGCTGACACCTCCATCTGTTGAGAAAATCCCTCAAAACGCGTTAAATTTGGCTACAAGAAATGCGAATCTCATCTAAGAAGTGGTCCCAGCGCGGAACACTTTCAGTTGATATGATGTCCCAGCTCGGAACACATGGGTGTCCAGCGCGGAACGAAACTCGACTGACATGGGTTTTGGTTTTACTTCTCTTGCCTCAACGCCTTAAAGCAGGTTCGGGAAAATGCATCAGCATAGCAGCAAGAAACAATAGAACAAACTTATGATACAGAAAAGCCATAACATGATACCGTTGCTTATCATTTCTTCATTTTGATCAGTTTGTGAGCCCAAAAAGCGACATCCCGCAAGTATTTCAAGCCGATGCGGGTCACATACTAAACCTAGTCAGATAATAAAAAAAAACAGCAATAGAGAGACAAATCATTTAGGTTAGTGCAAAAACCATCCGTTTTCGGATGTGAGTTTTCTAGAAGACATAGTTTGTACTTTAGTGCAGACACTTACGTTTGTGTGACACCAAGCCCGGCTGAAAACGGAGGAACAACGAGCCCGGCTGAAATAAGGCGGAACACAGCCCCCGGTGTGAGACATGTAAAACAATCTCACACAGCCACACTAATGAGATCAAAGAGGAGTAGCCCCTATCGTGGAGAGAAATGCCTGGAATTGGCAAGATCCCAGCAAAGCTCTTTTCCCAGTCTGTACGTGATCCTTTCTCTATCAGTGGAGGGCTGCTGGGATGATGAGGCGAGGCGGATGCAGGAATCATTTATTAACTTGCGATAAGGATAACGCTCTGCCCATAAAATCAGATTTTTTTTATGGATAGAGATAAGGGAAATAAAAATCTATTTGCGGAAAAGAGGTCAGCGTACACCCCAACAGCTCGCTTATTGATTTCATTTTATCTAACTATTTATTCATTTATGTATATACTTATTTATTTTATTGATTGATTGATTTATTAATTTTGGCAGAGTCAAAGCCAGTTTGATCCTGTCTGCCTAGTTCACATTAGTCAACAGTGTTCTGTCGAGACTGCATACATGTGCATTCACTTAAACACAAGCACACACATTTCCTTGCGAACCGCTGCTTACGAGGAATACAGGATGTTCCTTCTGGAATGCGGATATTAACCAGAAACAAAAGTGTTTGATAGAAACGTAGAATGTTCAACTTTGCCTGCAGGTGGAGATTAATCTTAATTGTCATGATTGTGTGTGAGGGTCGCACTGGATTTAAAAACCAATCAGTAATATACGAAATCAGCATTTGAGCAAACGGGTCCGCTCTCGAACAAAGCAGCAATTAACGCTGACAACAACAACGCTGACAACAACAACAACGATGACAACAACAACAACAACGCTGACAACAACAACAACTACAATAACAACAACAACAACAACAACAACGCTGACAACAACAACTACAATAACAACAACAAAAACGCTGACAACAACAACTACAATAACAACAACAACAACGCTGACAACAACAACAACAACGATGACAACAACAACAGCAACAACAACAACAACAACAACAACAACGATGACAACAACAACAACAACAACGATGACAACAACAACAACAACGCTGACAACAACAACAACAACAACAACGATGACAACAACAACAACTACAACATGAGAACAACAACAACTACAATAACAACAACAACGCTGACAACAACAAAGCTGACAACAACAACAACGATGACAACAACAACAACTACAACAACTCTGACAACAACAACAACAACAACAACAACAACAACTACAACAACAACTACAACAACGCTGACAACAACAACAACAACAGCGCTGACAACAACAACTACAATAACAACAACAACAGCAACAACTTGACAACAGCAAAAAACAACAACATATCAAACAAAAGAAGCAGCAGCAACGACAGTAAGTACAACAAGTTGTAATATTTACATCAGCAAGAAAACCTGTTGATTGCAGTAGAAACCCTTTCTGTTGTTGAACAACGTACGATCACATGGTCATGTCCGGTGTAATGGCCTGGCCAAATCGGAAATAGTGAGCCGAATCGTTTCTACAGGAACTACTGTTTTGTGTGGTGTGTTGTGTGTCGTGTGTGTGTGTGTGTGTGTGTGTGTGTGTGTGTGTGCGTGTGTGTTTTGTGTGTCGCTGCAACGATAGCTTACCCTGGTATGTCTGGAGTAGAGCAAGAAACAAAGATTAGTCCCACGTTCGCACTGTACTTTCAGAAGCAAAACACTGAACTTCGATTCGCTCTTATGATATACCCACGCAACAATTGCACATGACAGAGCGCTGAGACACCCACAGAACAACTTAACCTATTGACCTTAATGTTTTATCACAGATTTGCCACCTGCGGAATGTACACTGCAATCGTGCGAGCACAGACGCAGGTGTATCAGTCTACCGTGAGAAAAGGCGTAATGAAAACATCGTTAGAATGATGGTCAATAAATCACGTTGCAGTTACGTGTTTGATTACCGTCAGTGTCTGAATTGTACATGTCAGTTTGCAGCCCTTTATAGCTTTATACAGGTGCCAATTTCCCTTTGGAAATGAATCAGCAGGTCAGTAGGCCTACGTTTTCCTGTTGTTGTTGTTTTTTTAACTTGTTCTTTGACACTGATGTTGTACACATTCATTAAACAGACAGACTCTGCATCGATACACTACTTGTATATCCGGAAATGAATCACGATCATTAAAGAGTTACGGAACCGTGTTTAGGTAAAAAGTGAATATCGTGAATCACGAGGCTTTGCAACATGCACCCACACATTCATATAAGGCCCACAAGAATATAGCGCCATTCGTGAGACACACAACAATTAAGTTATGTGCGCACAGTCACGGACAGCCCGACAGCTAGCCAGCCAGCCAGCCAGCCAGCCAGCCAGCTAGACAGAAAGACTCAGACACACCAACGCACGCACGCACGCACACACACACACACACAGCCACACGCGCACGCACGCACGCACACACATTCACATACACACACACACACACGCACGCAAGCACACACACACACATTGACACACACAAGACAACCCGTCCCACCCTGCCACAACCACCCCTTTCCCCGCCCACCCTATCCTCCTCTCTGCGCACATCACCCACACACCCACCACACACATACACCCCACCCCTCACACACCCACCACACACATACACCCCACCCCTCACACATCCACCACACTGACACATACACCCCCACCCCTGACACACCCACCACACACATACACCCCCACCCCTCACACACCCACACTTGTCGACCATTGATCTTTAAAAAGAGGCGACACTAACAACTCTTCTCAGTTATTCATTTCAGAGGCGTCTTATCGTCGTGTACACGGCACACGTGTTGCATTGTCTGCGAGCAAGGCCTTTATTCCAGGTGTGTTCTGGAATCGGTGTGGAAGGCGCCAGGACTGACTTGAAAAGTCAGTGCATTCCTCATGGTCAAAGTGCAACGTGGATTGCATGTGAGTTAGGAGGTTTAAAAGGCTTTGCCGGTGTGTCCGAGTTTGTGTGTATGTATATATGTGTCGGTATATGTGCGGCTTTCTATGACCCTGGTGACCGGATTATATGCGTGCTTGCATGGTGGCTAAACTGACTCCTGCACTTTTCTTATCAGTATCGTGCTTGTAAAAGCCATATAAAACGAAGGACATGATTAACCAAAACTGTGTTCACAGAGCAGGCTTCAAATCTTAATTAGTGGTGGGTGTTTTTTTTTAAAGCTAAAAGAGTTTTAGAGGCACGTTTCATGAAGAAAATAAACGTACTAACAATCGGTTAGGAATAGATCTTGAACAAAAGTGTGAGATAGTTGCAGTAATTGTTGCTGCTCTGAACTTTACTTTTGTACCGTATCATCGAAATGTCACTATTGCAACCAAAGTAAATCCCTGCTAGTGCTACCGGTGAAATTCTACCGCCAAGCCGGTGTAACACGAGAAAATTACTACCACGAGATTTTTACTCCGGAGTAAACATTTCGTTCGAAAAAGTTACTCCCTTATATAACGAAAAAAGCACTCCCCCATTGCACGAGAAAATTACTCCCCTTTCTTACAAAAATGTTACTTCCCTGAGAGAGAAAATGAAAGTTTTACGCCCTCACGGCAAAGCCATTAGGGGCATGTTACACGGGAAATCCCGGCTTTGTATGAAAATAAAAAATAAAAATGCGGGGGGGGGGGGCGGGGGGATGTAGACAGCTGGCTGCCGGCTGCTAGAGGAGACCTGAAATGGGCTAGGGACCGGGTTGGGTCGTCTTGGGTCAGTGCTGAAATGGTTACTTTTTTGGCTGTTGGCCGAACGGACACCCGGGCTTCATATTTTTGCATGCATGTATTCGTGTTTCCAAGGCCTGAGGCTTTCGCTGTGACCCTGGGATATTTATTGTGCGCATGTGTATGCGTGCACACGGGGGTGTTCGGACACCGAGGAGAGTCTGCACAAAGTTGACTCTGGGACACACATCCCGCGCCGAACTTGGGGGTTGAACCCACGCTGATAGTAACAACCGGTTTTAAAGCCAGCGCCTCTACCGACTGGGCATGCTCCCCCCCCCCCCCCCCCAATTTGTTGGGGTCAAGAAGTTCCATGGAGGGCGGGGGGTATGGAGTAACACATAGTGTTTTGCTCAGAACATTCCCACCCAAGCAGAGCCGCGCTAGGGGTACGCATTATCGTGAAGCTGGCAGTCAGTCCTACCAGATTTTTATTGGAAGTGAAAACAAGTCGCGTAAGGCGAAAATACAATATTTAGTCAAGTAGCTGCCATTTTTCAGCAAGACCGTATACTCGTAGCATCGTCAGTCCACCGCTCACGGCAAAGGCAGTGAAATTGACAAGAAGAGCGGGGTAGTAGTTGCGCTAAGAAGGATAGCACGCTTTTCTGTACCTCTCTTTGTTTTAACTTTCTGAGCGTGTTTTTAATCCAAACATATCATATCTATATGTTTTTGGAATCAGGAACCGACAAGGAATAAGATGAAAGTGTTTTTAAATTGATTTGGACAATTTAATTTTGATAATAATTTTTATATATTTAATTTTCAGAGCTTGTTTTTAATCCGAATATAACATATTTATATGTTTTTGGAATCAGCAAATGATGGAGAATAAGATAAACGTAAATTTGGATCGTTTTATAAATTTTTAGTTTTTTTTACAATTTTCAGATTTTTAATGACCAAAGTCATTAATTAATTTTTAAGCCACCAAGCTGAAATGCAATGCCGAACCCCGGGCTTCGTCGAAGATTACTTGACCAAAATTTCAACCAATTTGGTTGAAAAATGAGGGCGTGACAGTGCCGCCTCAACTTTCACGAAAAGCCGGATATGACGTCATCAAAGACATTTATCAAAAAAATGAAAAAAACGTTCGGGGATTTCATACCCAGGAACTCTCATGTCAAATTTCATAAAGATCGGTCCAGTAGTTTAGTCTGAATCGCTCTACACACACACACACACACACACACACACACACACACACACACACACACACACACACACACACACGCACATACACCACGACCCTCGTTTCGATTCCCCCTCGATGTTAAAATATTTAGTCAAAACTTGACTAAATATAAAAATGGGGAGTAAAAATTTCGTGGAGGGAGTAATTTTTTCGTGCCTTGGGGAGTTCTTTTCTCGTACGAAAAGTGTACTCGGAGTAAGAATTTCGTACGAAATATTTACTCCGGAGTAAATTTTTCGTGGAGTAAAAATTTCGTGTTACACCGGCCTGTCAATTAAAAAGCTCTACCCCCACAAAAGCATTCAAGTGGTTTAGCTTATCGACTTTTTGGACAGGTTGTTGTTTCTCCACGGAGTGAACAACGCAACAGGCCCGTGTAGCTTATACGTTGCATCGTCTCACACCAGTGATTTAGCCTCCAACAGATTGCTATTATTAGGCCAGCGGTTCAGGATTCACTACGGATGTGATTTGCCATTTACCCCGCACAGAGTCCATGAGCATACCTTCAGCCTTCACGTTGCACCACATGCAATCACATGATCTTACCGGTGATTTATAGCTCGACGTTGACTAGAATTACGTGAGTAGTGTAGTGTACCCTGTTGTGTGAATGAACAGACCTAGCTGTCGCCTAGATACGTTGTGCGTATAACAGTGTTACAGGCCTACACGCCAGTGGTTTCGCTTTCTTTCTGTTTTGATCATACATCCATAATGTATAATGCCTCGCCGAATGAATGGACGTACCTGAGAATGTAGACTGTATCCGCACGTGTGATATATATGTCAACATGTTGGCGTTAACACGCCAGTGGTGTAGCTTGTCTGGCTGTTTTGCTTTATCATTCACTTCGCGTCACGTACCTGCAGCCTATACATTGAATTCATATCATATCAGCGTTATACATAGATATCAGTACACGTCCCCCAGCCAGCATGATTCTGCGTGACGCATGCGTTATTTCTGCGTTTTTCATGCGGGGATGCGTACGGCCTCGTGACACCTTCGCTTCGCGCGCGTTACTTTTCGCCAACTTTTACGCAGATTGTCGCATTCGAAACGACTTCACCACGCAGTGTTTAGCACGCATGGATTCAATGAAAAGGTGATTGCAATTTTTGTTTTTCCTAATTTTATACCGTGGGTTTATGCATTTACTTCATGAAATAATTTATTATATTTTATGTTATTAAAAAATATTTACTTTTAAATTTTGGTTATGAATAGTTATTCTTCTTCAAAAACTTCTTTTTTTTTTTTTTTTAGAAAAAAAATTGCATAAAAACTTTCAATCCGTTATTTTTCAGTTTATCTTAAGACAGTTTCGGTTAAAAAAAAAATGCATTTAAAAGTTTAATAAAAATATTTTTATTTTATGTAATGGTTTTCTCATTTAATTTTTATTTAATCATTTTGTTATTACCAACATGTATTTGCTTAATTGTTATCCTGATTATTTTTATCTTAAAATAAATATGATTATTTTAATTTGTATTATCATTATAATTGTTTTAGCATGTAATATAATTATTGTAATGGGGATTTGGTAATGTTGTAGGAATCAGCTTTCCACAAAATAATGTCGTGGAAAAATCTAGGCAAAGCATAATAAAAATATTATATGAACAGAAAAGATAACTGAAATCTATATGAACACCCATAACAAAACGATAAAAACATTTAAAAAATTCAGATTAAACAAAAAAATGTAAACTAAAGTAACTTTGAAACTAATTATCTACTCAAAATAAAGGCTGATGTTAATGGTTACATAAAATTTGTTCTCAGCATATTTTCATTTTATTTTATTTTGCTTTGGAAGAAAATCTCTATGAAAGTTCAATTTCAGGGGAGACAGTTACCTTGACTGAAAAGAGCAATTTATTGAAGTTATTTCCCTTGTCTGTCAGACAATCTCCAACTTCCTGTTGGCAAGAAGTCTGTCAAATCCACATTGTATCGGCGTTTTTTTGCTTTTTCTTCATATTGACTTGTATTTTTGACTTGCTTATTGGATGCAAGGTAATCTTATCCTTCTCTCTGAAATGAAGATTGACTTCTTTCAAGAATAGGTAAGTTGATCAACTGAAGGAAAGATTTGGGAATTTGAATTTTTGATAGCTCGCGGCTTCGGCTTCCGAGTTTGATGGCAGAGAGAATTTCTCACACTTTCGATTTTTTTTTCGCCTAGAAGAACACTGTTCTATTCATTCATGTTTGTTTTGTCTGAAAGATGGATGAATGAACTAACTTTTCCAAAAACATAAAGTTGATTGATGCAGTGGTTTGTTTTTAAGGAGTTGTGGAAGAGTGAAAATACCATCCGAATCCCGATTCGCGGGTCGCTCACGGCACCATAAAAACTGAATTTTCGTTTATCATTTTATGTCTGTTTCTTGGTGAACTTTGGTTGGTTCCTAATCTGGTCGAGTCATTGCGGCAGCAATTGTCAGGAGCTTTAGTAGTAATACTAATAGGCTCTTCATATATCTGTTTGTTTTTTTATTTGTATCTTTTTATTTTTCCACAGATGTTCAACTTTCAGTTCCGCATACTGACATAGACTCATAGTCATAGTGGAATATTCTGTGTCTGAGTCTCGGAAAAGAGAAAAATTACCCTTGTTCCCGAGGCATGCATAGACTAGAGAGGCATGCATAGACTAGAGAGGCAGGCAGAGGCTGTGTCAGCGTGTGCAGTGATAAAGTTGAAAAACAGATTTTTTTTAAATAAAAATAAAAAATACATCACAGAGAAAATAAATATACTAATTTAGTGAAATTGAGATGCTTATATTTAATAATTAATATTCCAGTTTTGATGTTTGCGTGTTACTGTTACTGTTAGGTTTGGGAATCAATGTGATCCTATTTAACTTCCAAGTATTTATTTTTTCAGAAAGCTTTGACTTGAGTATGACGGTGCTCACTGCTTGTTTGAACTGAAGGTGAAGAAAGCTGAGATGGACAGTGACCTTAACACCGCCACCGATGCCAGTAACGCAGACTGTCGTTCCGTCCCGGCAAGGTGAAGATGAACAGGTATGGCTCGATAGTGCTCAATGAGTGTCTCATTCAGAGTCATTGATAGTGACACTGACAGCGTCTTTTTGTTCTGTGACTTTGGCTTATTTTGTGTTTTATTCTTTTAGTTATAACCAGATGTGTCAAACAAATTCAGCTGATCTCTTTTACTGTTTTAGTGAAACAAATGTATTGTTTCCAGCAAAGGGAAAAAAATCGGGTGGGGGCGGTTGGTCGATTTTATTTTTATATTTAAATTTTTATTTTATTTTAATAGTTTTATTGATGTTTGTTTTTAATTAACACAGGCATCTCATTGATGAGAAAGTGTGAACTGTGTCCGCGGGATGCCAGAGAAGAGTAACTTTTCATCCAAAGTCTGCAAAATTGAATTTAAAATTTAACCTTTTTGATGAATATTTTTGAATGAATACAAAAAGTTCTAGTGTTTGGAGGAAAAGTTAAGGTCAGTTCAACTTTAAACAAGGATTTTTAGTGTGTGTTTGTTCTTCTGTCTAAAAAAAAAAAAAAAAAATCTGCTTGAAGTAAATAAAATACACACAAAAATTTTCATCTCCAACTGCTGAGTCCCTACATCTTTTTACCCCATCAAATGCCACTCTGTATGCCCCTTTAAAAATTGATTGCAATATATATATTCCTCATCTTCTCCTGAATTCAAAAATATAGAGATGTCACGTTTACTTTGAACATTTGCTCAGATTGTTTTTTAGTGCTGATGGTTTCTTTTCAGGCCGACAGATTGTCTAAAATATGTATTGCTTCATGTAAATGACTTTTTGTTCTTCTTTTCTTCCATTCAGCGGACACAAGACTACGAGCAGAGCAGAGCGGCAAGATAAACATCAGTTCTTGCTGCTGGAGAAGGTTCTACAGGAGCAGATGGACCTGATGAGACTAATTTAGTAATTGGTCGCCAAAGAATCATGGTGGAGCCAGAGCCTGTGCTACTGTTCGATGGAGTCATCTTTTTACTGTTGAGTGTGGAAGATGTTGAAGGCACATGATGGATCTGTCGAAGGAGTGATCACTGGTAGGTGGCTTTGAATGCTATTGTTGAAGCAGACCAGTCATGCCTGTGCTATTTTCCCCAGATAACTGTAGCAAGATCTTGTGAGAGTGACATGTTATTGTTAGGCTTTAAATGTTACCTTGCGTGTGTGCTTTTTGGAGGATGCCAGATGTCATCACGGTTCACGGGTGTATCTTAACTGTTCATCAGTTCTCAGTCATGACCAGTTTCCCATTATCCTGGGAATTCATGCAAGGTTTATGCGTATTGGTCACATTTGTGAATTTAACCAACACATTTTGATGATAAAACTATGCTTATGGGTACGCACAATGATGGGCCTCTTTTTCTCATGTGGGGTGCGGAAAATGCATGCACCACTTTGTTTTCTGTGATCATTGCATCTGTGAGAAATAATGCAAATATTGCTCTGTGGCCAGAGCTGCCATCTGCTAGGTTTTCAGGGATGTAACAGAAATTGCTACGCTGTTTCCTCAAGTTCAAAATTGCAAGTGCTACACTCAAGCAAATAATCACAAACATGCAACAGTGCCTTCTTGTGAGTTCTGATTCTCACTTTGTGTAGGCATCGGATTATGGGTCAGAAAAAAATTGTCCACACTGAATAGTATCACGGTTGACGCTCTCTTCTAACTATGTTTGTGCTTTCCAAATGAAGATTTGTGAGATAGTATTGAATGATTGATGCAGGTCACCTGAGGTGTGTGATTACATTTTATGACAATGCTACACTCAATCACCATTTGCTCTTCTGAAAACTTTTTTTTTTAAAGCAAGTGCGATTATTGATTTTTTGTTCCAGGTGACAGTATGATGCTTCCAGATTGAATTGTTTGTATGTGAAGAAGAGCTGTCTGAATATTTGATTTTTGGAATTCAGTTGGCTTGTTTTGTTTGTTTCAGATCCATGACCATGAGCTCGGTGTGGTTGGTGGACATGAACTAAAGACGACTACTGATGCTGTGATGACGAAGGTGTTCCATAGGCTACACGGTTGCTGACAGGGGGCTCTGGGGGAGGGCAGGGAAAGAGACCATGGTGTACGCTGCGACTAAAAGCCATCGACAGTGAGTTGTTTTTCATAATTTGTAAAATCATCCTGGTCCTTTTAGGAAGAAGATAAAATCCATGTCTACAAAACAACAAGTTATTTCTGTCTCAAATTTTGTTCTTTGGAATCAATTTTAAATTTGCCATGTTTCACATGTGAATGATAGTTGTCAAAGCTTTTACGCTTAACATTAAATTGCTAGAAGCCAAGTTCCTGAGCTCATTTGTCAGTGTCATGGATTTTCGACTACATACGAAATAAGGATGTTAGCAAACGGTATGATGTCGTCACATATGCGTCTGCACGTCACAGTACATGTATTATGAATTTCCGAAGGCCCCCAAAGAAAAAGTCATAGTAAAGGTAACTTTAACCACTTGACTGCCTTATGACGGTTATACCAGTCATGCGCTTGTGCAGCCGCAGCGCCTTAGGACGGGTAAACCCGTCTTCTCCGTTCCGGGATTTTCCAGAAATGCTACGTCACTGCTGACACACAAATAGCAGCCAATGGCTTGGTAGGATACCTCATTCTCATGAATAAACAAAAATGGTGACGCGGTTTTGCGTTTGAAGGCTATTTTCGGCCTTGTCGACAGGGTATGGGAGAGAAATCTCGACTCGTCAAAATGGCTAACGGTGACTGTCGACCGGGCCCTAGTAGGGAAAAACAAAGCCGGACTGACGCTACAGGCGGTGCAAATGATTATGGATACTGACAGGGGAAGGGGGAGATCTTCTTTCGGACAATTCGTTGGAAACAGGTAGATGACAGTGATTATAATCCTTTCTTGGAGCGAGCAAAACAGCCACCTGTGTTTGATCCACAGGCACCGGAAGATGCGCCGGGCTGATTTTTCAAAAGTTCATATTTAAACATCATTATAAGCCAAACTAATTATCATTTCCATGATTAGACACTAAAAACAGATTCTTGGTTCAATTTTCTTTAAAAACAACATAGGTTTTACTTACCTACCTACTGCCAGTTTGAAGCTAGATTTTTTTGTGAATTATTACACCCCAAACTCCAATATTCCCTGGCAGTCAGGAATGCACATACCCAAGTTTTGATTGGCAGCGAAAGGGTTAAAACAAATATTAGGGTAGGTATTTTTTTTTACTTCTCTTCTACAAGGATTACAATGTGTTGTAATTTCCTAACTCAAGTATAGTTGGTGTGTTGTAAAAGCGTATGGTGTGTATGCAAGTTTGTGTGTCTGTATGATTTTTAGCAAGTTTACAGGCGTCAGGAAATAAACTTGAGACTTTTCTCAAATCAGTGATAGTTGTTTGATGATCTAAGTTCATGTTATTTTTTGTTTTGTCATGCAGAGGCTGTTCCGTGAAGCTGTACGGGTGCCACAGGTCAAGACCTTGAAGACGGCCGTTCAAGACTGGTTTTTGGAAGCCTGTGATAAAAGAAAGAGACAACAGGCCATGGAAGAGCCTTCATGATTTGGTTTGCAGTAATTGAACTTTGTAATCTCTGTAGGCTTATTTACAATGCTAGTTGCAAAAATTTGATGAATGTAAGATTTGACTCGCCTGAGAAATTGCTAGTGAGTAATTGTATTTCACAGTTCAGGTCTGTGTGGCTGATGGGTAATGTACAGAAGAGTCTGGGGTTTTGTTGGACATTATTTAAGCTAAGCTTTAAACTTCACACTCTTCTACAGACATTTTATATCTTTGACAAAGTTCATCGGATGTGATTGAAACTTTGTAGGATTATTCTTTACATCAAAGTATTTACATCTGTAGCCTTTTACGAACGTTATCAGAAAAACAAGGGAGATAACTAGCCTTTTCTGTTCGGCAACACACAACTTAACGTTGGGCTTTTCTCGGAAACTATAAAAGTGACCGGGCTCAAATTTTATGTGAACGTGACTCCCAGTGACCTCTACACTTTGACGTCTGCTTTGGTGACCTTTGACCTTTTTCAAGGTCACAGGTATGTCTTGAAGGAAAAAAATTGAAATATCATATCTCTGAAACTATTCATCGGATTTGATTCAAACTTTATAGGATTATTCTTTACATCAAATTATTTACATTATGGGGGCGAGGACGCCCCCATTCTATACGGATAGTTTCGAGGTTGACCATGGGCAGCGCCATTTTGTTGTGAAATACGTCATCAGTTTGTGTACACAGGAAGTTGTGACATCCGTCACCCTATGGGAGGGGTGACGTCAAAATTGTTCATCTGTAGAAAGTTGTGAAATCCGTCACCCTATGGGAGGGGTGACGTCAAAATTGGTCATCACAGAGTTTGTGTAACACAGGAAGTTGTGAAATACGTCACCCTATGGGAGGGGTGACGTCAAAATTGTTCAACAAAAACATGATATGTCGCATTGTGCAGGGTCAACTGCAACAAACTCAAACCGAGCCATTCATACCTAGCTGTATTTGAGTGACTTATATACCCGACATTTTTATTTCTTATTTTTAGCACAGGTGTAGGAAAAATCATGAACCAAAATGTTATTTATTTTCTAATTTAACATTTTTTTTACAAATATGACCATGGTCTTTTAAACATACAGTGACATTAAACATTGTTATGTTAAAAAAAAGAAAAAAGAAAAAAAGCTTTTGTGCACAAATCAGAAAATACATTGTACATTTTACCTACAGGCCAAACCGTGAGTGTCTGTGGCAAAGCCCGACCCAGGAAATTGCACTGATTTTATATTTAGATCAGAGAGAAATTGTCAAGAACAGGCGCTTGCATTTGGATGTGTCCAATGATAGTAGGTTTGGTTGTGATCAATCAGAATAATGTAGGAATAAAAATGTATGACAGTTTAGTATGATGACATGTAATTCACATATGCTGAAATATGATATTATACATCATGTAATATTATTATGGCTGTTGCCATGACCATGAAACCCAACAAAGGTTTAATGTAATGTAATTCAAAATACCAAAACCGAGCACCTATTAATCTCGTCTTTGCGCGTGAAGATTGAGGCCGTCTGCCAGCAGCGGTTAGGTCATACAGTGGAACCCCTCTCTAGCGACCTTTAAAATGTTGACAAAAATCGGTCCTTGTGGAGGGGGGTCCTTACAGAGGGAGGGGGGCGGAGTCAGGGGGCCACAAAGAAAGTCAGATTTAAAAAAAAAAAGAAAACAGAGAAGTTTGAGTTGCTGACGACCGTTCTCTCTGAAAGCAAACTGCTTCGATTTCATGTTTGTCCTTGGTGTCCACCAGTTCTGGTGCATGTACTACCCTGGCCAAGTTTCCTCTCAAGACATCAAAGAGACCGCCCCAGTATACTCTACAGCCTCTGGGCGAACCACCTCTCATAGCTAAAACTGGGTCAATGACCCCTGGGAAGAAGGTCAGTGTCTATAAAATTTTACTCCTAGGCCTGCGGCCAGGGGGGGGGGGGGGGAGTATACCGGTACCATTTGAGAATCAGACCAAATGAGAATTGAACCATTTGAGAACATCCTTTTTTTTCAATCACTACATCGAAGGCCTGCGGCCCGGGGTTCACAAGGGTTGGTTTGTTTGTTTGTTTCAAACCCACACCCATATACACACATTTCCCATTTAAACCATTTGTCGGCCCCCTGTCGATATTTATCGACTAAGTTCCTTGTCTGTATTGTGTTGTGAATAGCAATTTCTTCCTGTCCATCTGATGCCTCATATAATATTCAGAACTGCGAAAGTGACTCGATCGAGCGTTTGCTCTTCTTGTTTATTTGTTTACATCAATGTGATATAGTGACGAGTGTACATCAAAATTCTCTCTTATAAGTTATACTGGATTCTTCACTGCATGTACTACGGCGTATCGATGATGACTATCAGGGTTTTGTTCTATTTATTCTTTGTTCTGCCAATTTGAATTCTGCTTTGAATAGTATTTTGATCATTTTTGTTTCCGTGCTGCTGGTATGTCAAAATGCAGTGAAATTAAAACCTGGAAGTCACAATGGCAATAAGCGAGATTCAAATCTCTCCTTTGTTTTAATCAATTTATTTGACTGCATTTTTGTTTTAGAACTTGTACATAATTATGATCATCTCTGTTATCGAACCTGCACGCTTGACCTTTGTCTTTCTGGATCAATACAATGTTGTGCACTGCCCATTATTTGTTTGTGAGTGCGTAAAGCGGTTGTGTGGTCTGCGTAAAATTGTGTAGGTCAATCGTGACATCTGCGTGGAGAGTGCGTCAAATGCGTGAGAATGCGTAAAGCAATTGTGACATCTGCGTGGAGAGTGCGTCAAATGCGTGAGAATGCGTACAGCAATTGTGACATCTGCGTGAAGAGAGCGTAAAAAGCGCGTAATGCCTGAGAATGCGTCAATAATTCGTGACATCTGCGTGGAGAGTGCGTAAGATTATCAGGACATCTGCGTCAAGAGCGCGTTAAATGCGTAAAGCAATCGTGTCGTCTGCGTGGAGAGCGCGTTAATAGCGTGAGAATGCGTAAAGCAATCGTGACGTCTGCGTGGAGAGTGCGAATTTGTCTTGGTGTCAAATAAGCGTGCGCTGGAGGTGCGTATGGTCTGCGTAATCTGAGGGAAAACGAGTGTGTCACGCATGTATTTCGCTTTGCAAAATCGCGCGCGTTACGCATGCGTCCAGTGCAGTTGTTACGCAGAGTTTGGCGACTGCGACACGCATTCGCTGCGCAAAATTTTGCTGGCTGGGCCATTGTTTAAGCGTTATGTCTGTTTTTGTGTGTTTCCAAATGCCTCACTGAGTTATGCCCATACACTGTACGCAAACCATTGATTCTGACTTTCCCCACCATACAATTACTGGCTGAGCTTTTTAGCTGTTTCGATGTGCCTTTTGGCAGTGTAACCGAGTGCCGAAACACTACGATCACCTCGGGAGGCGAAGTGCAATCAAACAGGATTGAAAATGTTAGGGCTAATTTCTTAGCCCTATATAAACTGTTATGCAAACCCGAAGGTTTCCATGAACATACAGACAATCGGAAACCACCAGACCCCATCACAAACAGAATTCCACAATCCACCGGTGTTGACTTAAAGGCCAACAACTCGGGTGCAGAGTCTGCTGTGAAAGGAGCGGTAGTCTCCCCTGTCACATATACACTGCTAGGGAACAGTGGAAACCTTTTTTTACCAAAACATTAATTCCTAACTCTGAGAAAGTCAGGTCGTAAAAAAGAGGAAGAGTCATTAAATGGGGGTAGATTTTGAAGAGGCCGGTTACGATAAGGAAATCTGATCAAGCAATGGATTGAGGAAGTCTTCCAACAGGTGGGCCTTTAAAGGGAGGTTCCACTGTACCGGTGATTTAGGGGGGCCCGGGTAGCTCAGGTGGTAGAGCACTGGACTTGTGATCGAGAGGTCGCTGGTTCGAATCCGGGCTGTGACGGACACGGGTCAACTTTATGTGCAGACCCACAGAGACGGTATCCATCTCCCACCCCCGTGTCACCTCAAAAGCACGTTAAAGATCTTGGTCATTCTACCATAAGTGCAGATGGCTGATACCACCTAAACACGCATAGGCCTACATCAAAAAGCCGTGAGGGCGTAAAACTCGAATCGTACAAACCAATTCATGTCCAGTATAGGCAATGATTAAGACCTGACGAACAATAAGCCCCTTAAAATTTACTCTTTTTTTACCGGTGATTTAGGCCCAACACGCCCGTGGTTTAGCTTGTCCTGCTGTTTTGATTTGGCATGTAGTTCGCCAGAGAACATACAATTCGCTTGTAAAAAAAATACCAGGCTTTGCATGCAATCACATCACATCACATAGGCTTACATGTTGGCTCCATTACCACTGGTTTAGCTTATCCACCTTCTCTGACTTGCCAGTTTTGCTGCACCCAGTGAATGAACATACCCATTGCACTTTACAACGGCGATTTAGGCCCAGACGGCAGTCGTTTAGCTTGCCCGCCGGCCGGTTTCCATTTCCCCTTTACGTCTCAACTTGAATGAACACACCTGTAACCTGTATAGTGTACTCACTGTCTACAAACCCCGCAGTGGTTTAGCTATAATCGGATGTTTTGATTTGCTATTTTTGTCGCACTGACTGAATGGACTTACCTGTAGGCTAAACACTACAACCATACTAGTGGTATAGGCCCACAAACCCCGCAGTGGTTTAGCTAATTGGATGTTTTGATTTGCTATTTTTGTCGCACTGACTGAATGGACTTACCTGTAGGCTAAACACTACAACCATACTAGTGGTATAGGCCCACAAACCCCGCAGTGGTTTAGCTAATTGGATGTTTTGATTTGCTATTTTTGTCGCACTGACTGAATGGACTTACCTGTAGGCTAAACACTACAACCATACTAGTGCTCTGGGCCTACATACAGCAGTACACGCTGCACTCATACCGATGACTTTTTTTGGAACTATACACGTGGGCTGTAGGTGCAATAAACCCAAAACCGTACCTGGCACGTTTTTGACCTTTGCGTCGTAGGATCAACCGCAAATATGCAAGCGGGTTATATCTAATGATATCACCCACGAGCGTAGGACTATCCTGTTCCGGTTTTCCTGCCATCTCAAACCGGACTATCCACTGCGATAAACAGAGCACGACTGTGTCTCTTGACTCTTTCGAGGTGAGGAAATACTGTGCGTTTTGGGGTGTGTTTCAGTGTAAATTCATCATTTTTCCTGGTGTTGAGACTTTTAACCCCCCTCGTCAGTTTAGCTCGGAACGATTATCTCCGTGTCTCGTCAGTGTTTGCTGTCTACGCGGTGCAAATTGTGTGTTTGCTGAATGATAGCCAGCGATCTCGAGGTTTGTGGAGCGGTTAGTAAAACATTCTCTGTGTGTTTGGGTCGATAATTTGAAACGGGTTCAATGTGTGCCGGCTACCTTCTGCATACAAGGCTGTTCGTGGTGTGCGGTTCAGTATGCCGGTGTGTGTGTGTAGTGGGGGGGGGGAGGGGGGAGGGGGGAGGGGGGGGGGAGAGACTGAGACTGCGGAATTACTTGTCAATTTAATTTCAAGCAACCTCACGTTATTGCCGTGTTTATGACACTGACCTAAATGTGTGACAGTAAGCGTTGGAGAATATGGATGACGCATGTACTGAATTCTGGAAAATTATGGAGGTGTTTTGATGTCTCACTAGTTAACTGGGCCACAGTGAGCCGTATGCGATACATTAATTACGCATAATTATTTTGAATTCTTGTGTTCTGGAGAATAATGGAGGTGTTTTGATGTCTCACTAGCAACTAACAGTGCCACTGTGAGTTTGTTAAATGACGCATGTTTTGAATTCGTAACGATATCCGAGTATGTTGATGAAGCTGTGTTCTTGTGAGTCCCCGGCTTGAGAAACTAAATGTGCTGCAGTGTGTGTTTAATATACATTTTGAATTGCGTGTATTGGCTGGTTTCTATGGTGCGCCAAATTGATATTACTATCGTTAACTGTTATATAGGGTTTTGAAACTATCGTTAACTGTTATACAGAGTTTTGAAACTATCGTTAACTGTTATGTAGAGTTTCGAAACTATCGTTATCTGTTAGATAGAGTTTCAGAAACTCTATATAACAGCTAACGATAGTTTTATCAAAAGCGCGTCGGTATCGTTCCCAAATGGGAAAACCCTGAAACTGTCATTGCAAAACTGTCTTTTTGCTACGAAATGTACATTTTAACTAGAAACACAATTTAAAAAACTACAACATTAGTTATTGACCGTTCTTCTGTTGTCGTCTTCTCAAATCATTGTTGAGTTTGTTTAATATTAGCTCATATCATTTGTACTTTCGGCCGTACCGTTTTCCACGTGTGCGGTTTGAAGACGGTAGGCCTACTGAATATTCGCGGAAAAGACCATGACAGACGCACGGCTACACAAAACAGTGGGTTTTTTTTTTCAAAACAAACACAAAACAACGTGACATTCCCCACGACGCGTTTTGGAAAACACTGCATGCTTTCGCATCGTGTTTTTGGTACTGACACTGACCGTTGCACACTGCATGCATGCCAGCCGTATGTGTACAAACTGACACGCACACAGCGCGGTAGCTAGAACGGGTCAAGCTGACACTGACAAATATTTCTGTGAAAACAGGAAGCGTGCTAGCTGTAACGAAGATTTGATTACTTGATTAAACGAAGCAGCGAAATGATGGACTTATCAGACGACAGTTAGTTGAATATGATCTACTAAATGTTGTAGTAATTTAGTGCAAATTCGCTCGAACGAAACGTTCAGCAGCCATTTTGCCTCGAAACATCCGACCACGCCATCGCTATTTTTAGAAACTCTATATAGAGCTTAAACAATGACCACGAGTTGATTACTGGAAAATAAACCACGAGTGGGTATTTGCAGCCGCTTGGTAATTCACGAGTGTGCGGAGCACACGAGTGAATTACCAAGCGGCTGCAAATAACCACGAGTGGTTTATTTTCCAGTAATCAACGAGTTGTCATTGTTTAAGCTATTTATACAACGAACAACACGGGTCGAACATGCAGTCATGCAGACGACATTTTGTAGGCAATTTCATTTCAGCCTAATCACTCAGAGTGTCAAATGCGCGTCATTCAAATAGTCCCTATTCTTTTACTTTATTCTTAGTCTCCGACTCGTCGGCATTATACTTGTCTCGTCTAAATATCGGACCCCGTTGCTACGATTAAAACACAATAGCGTTTATGTAGCTATTCTGACATTACATTCTGTGTTAAAATCATGTTTTTGTCAGCAGCAAGGACCAGAATGGTCCATGTCGTTGATTGCAGACGACGGTTCCCTTTCCGCATGAAGCCACGGAAATAACCGAACATTGAAAAAACCCACGGACATGTATTACGGAGAAAACTCGGGATAACCGGATGTTTAGCATTACGTCAATATGCTAGGAATCATATGACGTCATGACGTATCATGCTTGCCTACGTAGATTGTATACATACATGTTCGAAAGTCTGACTGTTGTGAATTCGCGTGGTGAAGACTGAGGTAAATCTGTAGATGATAAGAGAACAAGGATTGTCTCAGAAGAAACGACTAAATGTTTCAGACCGGTAACTTCATTTCAACATTGCACTATATAATGGACGTTCTATGTGACAGGAGAGTTTGCTGATTTTGTGTTAAACATTGGAGAGATCGTCTGCTAGAATCAGAGATAGGTCGCTTCAGATTGCAGCTTCTGGAAATTTGCAAGGTTTGTTGCCTGTTAAAGAACTGGATTTTACACATAATGTATGTCATGTACAGTAAACAACAACAAAAACACACACAAAGCAAATGTTCGTCAAAAATTTAGACGTTCGGATGAACCCAGTCCACATCAAGAAAGAAGAAGAAGAAGAAGGAAAAAAATGGCATCGTCTGTCGACTAGTCATACACGTCAGCCATTGTTGTTACAGTTTTGAGTCAACATTGTACGTATTCTTCCGCAACAGGGTCCAATCGTCTGGGATTGAAATGTTCTAAAAATAAATTCTAGTGTTGATTATTTTTTAGCCCTCTTTATTCTTACTTCGAATAATCCACGTGTGATTTTTGGGTTTAATCAAAGTAGTTCGTTCTAATTTCTCACTTGTCTAAAAATAATCAACTAGATTTAATCCACCCCTCGGTTGCATTGCAGGAGTTGTATAAATAACAGTTAACGATAGTAATATCACTTGCGCGCACCATGCCGCCGTTTTGCGAAACCCTCGTTATCTGTTATTCATAGTTTTAGCAATAGCGCGCACAAACGCGCTATTGATATAACTCTAAATAACAGTTAACGATAGTTTCGAAACTCTATTTAACAGTTAACGATAGTTTCGAAACTCTTTATAACAGATAACGATAGTTTCGAAACTCTATATAACAGTTAACGATAGTTTCAAAACCCTTTATAACTGTTAACGATAGTAATATCAATTTGGCGCACCATAGGTTTCGCTCAGACGGTTTGATAAAGACTATCTATGGATGAGAGAAATGCAAACAGCCACTTTGGAGCACGCGTTGTGCTCACTCATTTGGGAAACCAGTAGCTCGGTTGATAGACTGAGCACTGTCCTGTGATCAGTCCTAGAGTCGCAGGTTCGAATCTGGGGCGGGACGGAAACGAGTCAACTTTATGTGCAGACTCAGAGACGGTATCCATGTTCCACCCCCGTGTCACCACTGTGGAACGTAAAAGACCTCGGTCATTCTGCCCGTAATCCAGGTGGCTGACTCATACACCTGGGTAGCGTGACTCTGTTGTTGCTACACCTGGGTAGCGTGACTCTGTTGTTGTTAGCTTTCCACTAGGAGGAAGTGACCCGAATTTCCCAGCGATGGGGCAAAAACGTAACGAAAATGATTTTGTAAGACTCCCTATTTTAGACTTATTTTGACCTTGAAGTAAACAAATTTCCTATTAGTAATTTGTAAACTCTTAAATAACCTCAAAATCATGTCACAATCATGAACTACGGTTTTGGAGAATAACCACCAGCGGTCGTCAGTTTGGAATTGTGAAAAGTGTGAAAGAAATGAGAACATCATAGTGGTTCACACAGCCATTTTATCAACAAGTCAAGGTGAAGATAATCAATAATGAGGCTTATATCGCGCGTATTCCGTGGGTACAGTTCTAAGCGCAGGGATTTTTTTTAATTTTTTAATTTTTTATTTTTTTTAATGCAATTCATATCGCGCACATATTCAAGGCGCAGGGATTTATACGCCACATGTGTTTAATGAATCATGGTTCGATGCATGGCTGTGATATATTATGTTGAGTAACTTCACGCATCACGGTCCGATTGGGATAACATAACATCAACTGCTTGTTCTCTTTCACCTACAGGGATCACAACACGTAATGCTTACTCGGACTTTGTTACTCAATCTGTATTAGTCACCTTGGTTTCCGCTCTGTGAACAGATTGACTAGCAGTCCAAATTATTACATTATTACAGTGGACGTCCCCCCACCCACCCCACCCCCCTTGAAAAGCTCGACAAATCTGAGACAATTAGGTTTTGAACAGGAAATTGTCTTAAAATTGAGGTAGCTCACAGAGGTTTTGAAAGGAAACCTTCTTGTTCTTGTTCCTGTTCTTGTTCTTGTTCTTCTTTTTCTTCCTCGTTCGCTAACAGGAAATCTAAGTTAGCTAGTTCTTCAAAGGGGAGAAGTCTTAGGCCTAAAAAAAAAATAGGTGTGGTTACGGTAACCCGA
This sequence comes from Littorina saxatilis, assembly GCF_037325665.1. Lineage (NCBI taxonomy): Eukaryota > Metazoa > Mollusca > Gastropoda > Littorinimorpha > Littorinidae > Littorina > Littorina saxatilis. The sequence continues at coordinate 16,259,926 of NC_090246.1, forward strand.
CCTACCCTATTTTTTGGGGCCGACCCTATAACTTTTTATTACATTTGTCAAAAAAATACCCCCAAAAACAAGTAAACGAGTGCAGAAAACGCAATGAAAGCGAAAGCGCCCGAGTCGCACACTTATTTCCCTGTCAAGTAGGTTTTATTTGTACACATTAGAAAAAGAAAAAAAAAGTAAAAAAAAAAAAAAGTGATTGCCTACCTTCCTACCCTATTTTTTTTAGGCTATGTTACCGTAACCACACCTATTATTTTTTTGGCCTTACAACGGGTGGGGGGGTGGGGGGGGGTGCTTCTGAAGGAGGTTTCACCGTGTACTCACGTTTTACCAAAGCCGCTAGAACCGTGACACTTTGTGGATTAACTGTGTAACTTTGACCAAAGCCGCTAGAACCGTGACACTTTGTGGATTAACTGTGTAACTTTGACCAAAGCCGCTAGAACCGTGACACTTTGTGGATTAACTGTGTAACTTTGACCAAAGCCGCTAGAACCGTGACACTTTGTGGATTAACTGTGTAACTTTGACCAAAGCCGCTAGAACCGTGACACTTTGTGGATTAACTGTGTAACTTTGACCAAAGCCGCTAGAACCGTGACACTTTGTGGATTAACTGTGTAACTTTGACCAAAGCCGCTAGAACCGTGACACTTTGTGGATTAACTGTGTAACTTTGACCAAAGCCGCTAGAACCGTGACACTTTGTGGATTAACTGTGTAACTTTGACCAAAGCCGCTAGAACCGTGACACTTTGTGGATTAACTGTGTAACTTTGACCAAAGCCGCTAGAACCGTGACACTTTGTGGATTAACTGTGTAACTTTGACCAAAGCCGCTAGAACCGTGACACTTTGTGGATTAACTGTGTAACTTTGACCAAAGCCGCTAGAACCGTGACACTTTGTGGATTAACTGTGTAACTTTGACCAAAGCCGCTAGAACCGTGACACTTTGTGGATTAACTGTGTAACTTTGACCAAAGCCGCTAGAACCGTGACACTTTGTGGATTAACTGTGTAACTTTGACCAAAGCCGCTAGAACCGTGACACTTTGTGGATTAACTGTGTAACTTTGACCAAAGCCGCTAGAACCGTGACACTTTGTGGATTAACTGTGTAACTTTGACCAAAGCCGCTAGAACCGTGACACTTTGTGGATTAACTGTG
>NC_090246.1:16268596-16276096 GCF_037325665.1 Littorina saxatilis
CATACACACACACACGTACGCGCGCAAACACACGCACACGCACACACACACACACGCAGGCACGTACGTACACACACACACACACTCTCTCTCACACACACACACACACACACACACACACAATCACACACTGACACACACACACACACACAGTCACACACTGACACACACACACACACACACACACACACACACACATACACACACACACACAAAACACCTGCAAGCCGTACAACATCGTTTTAATTGTTTTATGTTCTCATAATGACAGTTCATCTCCACACCTTTTATTAATTAACAAAGAACAAACAAAGGCGACGAATACAAAATAACAACTTTTTAAGTTCTTAGAGACTGGACTGTTATACCGGTTTCTTCAGAAAAAATGGGTTTTCGCCAGGTATGCAAGTAGGCGAAAAACAATCATGCGCTCTGAGTTGATAAGATCCTGTTTACTGTTTTCGGAGCACACCCACACACACACACCCACACACACACCCACACACACACCCACACACACACACCCACACACACACACACACCCACACACACACACACACACACATACACACACACACACATACACACACACACATACACGGCACACACACACACACACACACACACACACACACTCACATAGCAGACACACAGAATGATACATGTTGGATAGACAGACAGACAGAGAAGGGGCAGGGGAATTAGGGATGGATATTGTGGCCCAAGCCCGCAGTATCACCACTCAAAAAAGGGCGTGCCTTTCGATAAAAGTGTAATGATTTCCATCATAACATCGTCAAACAGAACGTGTCAGCAAAGGTATCGACGCATCTCATGTCAGCCTAGAAATGTGTCACTGTTACCGGTGCATTTGAATTCCCTTTTGCTTCCTCATAATAACTTCAGATCAACCCCTTTCATAAACTCAAGACTCAAGTCTCAAGATGTTATTGTCCTTATATAAACAAGGAAAAGTGCCTTGCAGTGTGGGACGGTTTCAGACATCATATGCAAACCCCTTCAGCCCGGCCCGGCGTTCACCCACACCCCCACCCCCACCACCCCTCGCCCCAAGAGTGCACGTGTTCTTTGCATTGAATGGGAACGCACTTACTTGCATGTCTGGTTGTAAAGTTGTATGTCTAGCAAGGTGTCTTTGCCTTCTCGAGGGACGCCTCTGATATCGAATTCTTGTTTGTAAATGTGTTCTAACTGACATTTGCCTAGAAGATTTTGTTGTTTTGCTTTCGTAAGTCATACACTCACCGCCGGAAATGAGAAGATACATCAAGACGGGTACAGGTAACAAGGAAAAAGAAAGGTCATCGACAAAATGATTATCGAAATCACTGATTTTAATTAAAAAGACAAACAGACATGCAGACAGACAAACAGACAGACAGACAGACACATTCACAGACACATAAAAACACGCGGCTCACGCATACCGTCACACAGATACACGCGCCACTCTACTACGTTGTTATAAGTGGCATAGGTTCTTTGATTGTGTGTGTGCGTGTGTGTGTGTGTGTGTGTGCGTGTGTGTGCATGCGTGTGTGCGTGTGTGTATTGCAGGGCCGGACCCAGGGGGGGGTTCCAGGGGTTCCGGAACCCCACCCCTGGAAAAAGCATGTACCTTGCTTTGACTTTTACTAGTTTTAGCACCAAAACAATGCTGCCCTTAACCCTCAAAACAAGGCCCAGAATGCACCAGATTGTACAGATTTTAACCGTTTTTCAAAAAATTTCCGGGGGAGCATGCCCCCGGACCCCCCTAGTTCGCGCGCCTGCTTTGCAGGCGCGCGCTTGTGGCTTCGCCACTTCGCTGATTTGCCCCCCCCCCCCCCAAAAGGAGGAACCCCCCCCCCTTACAACTCATTTGGTCCGGCCCTGTATTGTGTGTATGGGTTGTGGGGGGGGGGGGGGGGTAGTAGTATGGGTGGTGTCATCCCCACTCAATAACACAGTTTTCCCCTTTGTTCAAGATACTCCTATTTTTGACCCTATGATCTCTTTGTTCTTTTATCAGAATGCTTACACAGAGCGGCAGAGATTCCAGCGAGTCAGAGCTCCCCCTCCCGTGAACGGCGCCAGACAGTGGAGGCCCGAGACCCTCCCTCTCACCGTGTCCCCTGCACAAGGGCCGAGAAGAGACAGACGGCCTGCATCAACGGTCAGTGCTTCGCGCTGGACTTGGGAGAACTAAGGAATCCGTTCTGCCAGTAAGTGTGTAAAACTGATGCCCAAGTTTGGTGTTTTGTTTTGGTTCGTGTGATTATTTGTTTAAGTGGTGGGCAGTGGGCAATGGGTGTGTGTGTGTGTGTGTGTGTGTGTGAGGGGGGGGGGGGTGGTGGTCTGATAGGGGAAGATAAGAGACAAGCGGTCTATCTGACGGTCAGTTATATAGGCTTATGTTACAGTAGATTCTCAACGGCATTGTTTAGTTGTGTGTGTGTTTGTATTGAACTTTGATTGTCAGCTACCTCACTGCGCTAGAGCTTGTAGTTACTGACGCCTGTTTTAAGTACGTTCAAAACAAACAATTACTTATAAACAGAACTGCTTGCTGTCCAACGTTGTCTGTGTACTTGACACTCAGTGTAGCAGATTTTCTATCGAATCGAGCAAAGTGACATCGGTAAAAAACTAAAAAATAAATTAAAGTGTATGATTGACGATTCCCGTTTGTTGCAGATGTCCAGCAAAATGGGAGGGGGACCGCTGCGAAGCACTGTCACTCTACTACTTCCTGTGTAAGAACTCTCTATGTCTCTCTCTGGCTACCTTTATCCGCCTTCTGAAATAAAGTTCCATCATCATCATCTCTGTCTGTCTGTCTCACTCTGCCTGTCTGTCTGTCAGTCTCTCTATATGTCTGTCGCTGAGTCTGTCTGTATATCTCTGTCTGTTTGTGTCTCTGTTTTCTGCCTCAGTGTCTGGCTCTCTGACTGTCTGTTTGCCTGTCTGTCAGTCTGTCTGTCTGTCTGTCTGTCTGTCTGTCTGTCTGTCTGTCTGTCTGTCTGTCTCTGTCCGTCTCTGTCTGTCTGTATTTGCCTATCTGTCTCTATCTCGTTCTCTATCTGTCTATCTGTCTGCCTTTGCCTGTCTGTATATCTGTCTAAATATATTTTACTCTCTGTCTATCTGTCTGTCAAATAAGTATGTGTATTCTTCAGAGCCGTAATATCGTCTGCACACGAGTCGTGTTTAAAAGAAATAAGTGTTTTATTTATCGGCAAAACTGGGTAGCTGGAGCCTTGCAACACGGCAGACAGAACGTCAGTTATAAATCCAATGGTAAAGAACAGATACAACTCACACCAGGATATGTTAAGCCTATGTCTCGCTTTGGGGGCGAAATAAAAGACATTCACAGGAGTCAATGAGTAGGCTGTTTGAGTCTTTTCCACAGACAATATTCTGCTTTAATTACACATCAAATTTCTCTGTTTCAGCGTACTCTGCCGAATTCCAAAAAGCGATGATCATCGGCGCCGTTGTCATCGGAATCATCATCATCATTGTTGTAATCAGCATATACTGCAGCTTCAAGAAAGGGTGAGCCATGCATATTTGAACGACTGCATAAGCAAACGAATGATTAAACAAGTAAGCCAGCCAGCATGGTTTTTTTAACGCCCTCAATGTTAAACTTAAATGGGTATCAGCCAGCCAGCAAGCAAGCACATATGAATTTCTATTCGGAGCGTGGTATATTTTAAATAATGAAAACTTCACAGAGTACCCTTTACATCAAGGCAAATATTTTCCATTCACTTGAAATACTTGCATATATCTACGCATCCACAATATTAGAACCCCACTGTGGAACGTAGAAACTCAAAATTGAAAGGGATATAAATACTTATGAGACACTAATTCTCGCCATCTCAGATCTGCCAAGGCTTTTACGGGGGACAAGACCATCCCTCCACTTGGTCACATACAACAAAATGAACAGCCTGAGCGGGCTCTGTTCACAGTTGGACATTGTTGATGAATTAGTGATTTTGTTTGTTTTAAAAGCCACTCAACATAGCAAGCAGTCAGGGTGTTGATTTTTGGTATGTGACCAAGTGGAAGGATGGTCCTTTCCCATGTAAAAGCCTGACTGACTATTAGGGTTTAACGTCCTCTTAGACCAACTGGTCTATATTGGGACAGTTATTGGTAATACGCTGAAGATATGGTGTGATACTTTGATTCGAACAAGCCCGCTGTACGTGGCTGTCTTCTTCGACACACCAGCATTGGCTTTGTCTCGTCAAAGTATCGAAATACGATCATGATAATTGGAGACGAGAGATGATGCATGCGTGTCTTCGTGTTTTCCAAGCCCTGAGACTTTCGCTGTGAACGTGGGATCTTTTTCGTGCGCACGTGTGCACACGGGGGTGTTCGGACACCGAAGAGAGTCTGCACAAAGTTGACTCCGAGAAATAAATCTCTCGCCGAACGTGGGGATCGAACCCACGCTGATAGCGACCAACTGGCTACAAAGCCAGCGCGCTACCAACAGTGAGCTACGTCCCCGCCCAGTGTAAAACCTGGCCAGATATAATAATAATAATAATAACGGGCATTTATAAAGCGCCTTATCAAAAGTTCAAAGCGCGGGACAACAATACATGTATACAAAAATCATACAATCACTGTCAGATTCAAACAACACATCTTGCACATCTCACATCCCCAGACTCTATACTAAGGAACTATCCGTAGTGTTGTTGGAACAAGTGAGTTTTCAAATTGGACTTAAAAGATGAAATGGATGGAGAGTGACGTAATTGAAAGGGGAGTGAATTCCATAACTGAGGTCCATAATACGAAAACGTGCGGAAGCCATGAGCCTTGCGTTTAAAGCGACCTTGACAGAGAAGTCGAGCATCATCAGAAGAACGAAGGGTGCGAGAGGGAGTGTAGAGAGAGACCAGTTCAGAAAGATAGGCAGGTGCCGATTCAGAGATGATATTGTAGCAGAAGCAGGCAGCTTTATACCTAATACGTTCAGATACAGGAAGCCAGTGAAGTTCTTTCATGAGAGGAGTGCAGGGTTGTCGATGCTGTGCTCTGAAAATGAGACGTGCAGCAGAGTGTTGTACTTTTTGCAAGGGTTGGAGAGTGTATTTATGAGCATATTTATTTATTTATTTACGAGGAATTATCTCGCGCACGTATCTCACCACACAAGGCGACTCAAGGCGCATGTTACCTATTAATGCCGTGTGAGATGGAATTTTTTACACAATATATCACGCATTCACATCGGCCAGTAGATCGACTGCCTTTAGGCGCTGCATCCACCTTTCACGGCCTATTATTCCAGGTCACACGGGTATTTTGGTGGACATTTTTATCTACGCCTATACAATTTTGCCAGGAAAGACCCTTTTGTCAATCGTGGGATAATGGTGAGCCGAACTGTCTATACAAATTAGAGTGTGTTTTACAAAGCTTCTTTTTTTTTTTTTTTTAAACTGTACAGACATCACAAGCATAAACTGCTACACACAAAGACATTCGTCGCTATTGACCTTGTCTCCAACACCAAAGATGAACACAACTTCCAAGTAACTGCAATTTCTCGTGTTTGTGTAGTTCTTCTGTCTTCCCGACCTACTTTGTTTTCTGCAGTTAAAACACCTGTTACGAACAAAAGGGAGGAAACTTCCGCTCAGAAAAAATATTTTCTATGGACATTTTCGTCAGTAGTCTCCCTTTCAACGAGTTCAAGCAGGCTTCTCTATCCGAACTCTGAAATGTCAGAATACGATATTACATTGCAGTGACATGAGTTATTTTTGCAATTTGTATTTTTCATTACATTTTTTGTGTGTACACGCTTTCTGTTTGACAGAAAGAAGAAACGAAAAGCAGCCAAAAAAGCCACAGACACCGTGGATGGCGTTGGCGAGGGGAAAGATGAAGGGTGAGCCTTATTTTGTCGCCTTTTGTTTTGTATGTCTTGCGTATTCATGTTTGCTAAGGACAGCCAGCCAGACAGACAGACAGACAGAGACTGATGAAATGAAACGGACACGGACTTAGACACGCGGACAAATACGGCATAGACATAGACACAGCCGGATATACACAAAGACACAAAAGACACTCACGCCCACACTCACACACACACACACACATACACACACACACACACACACACACACACACACACACACACACACACACATCACATTGACACACGCACTATTACTTCAAGCACTTGAAGCCTGTTTAACGCTTATTATATTTCGTGTGATTGTCACGCCCACGGTTTTCTATCCATTTCAGGGACGCAATGATGGTCAATGGAGACAGCCGTGTCTGACGTCATTAAGTGACGTCATCAAGACTATGACGTGTGATGAAATCGAGCAGCGAGCAAGCGGCCATTATGGTAACTGAAACGGTCTCAGAATCTCAAGGTCAAGCATGGGATCAACACTCCAATGGACCATCGATAACCGCCTTGCGAAAGACTCAGTATTCACGATTTGCAGGAACCGTGACGTGACCCAACAGAATTAACAGGCCAAAGGTCTTCTCGATCGCTCAGATATCAGGCCAAAGGTGAAGGTCATACTTTTGTTGGGGGAGGGGGCGGAGACTTGTCAGGGGAACATGACCTGCCGATTAGAAAACACGTGGTGAGACACGTAGACTGCAACATGGATTACTTTGAAAGACTAATCAACACACAGAAGCCCTGTACGCCGTAACCTAGTTGCAGCCACTCACTGGCTTAGCAAAAGTAAATCCTCAGTGAAACGTTTTACTGTGCCACAAAATTGTCACACATTAATCCGCTCAGGAAATAGGGTTTACCCTTTCCGATTTTTCTTATGACGCGATTGTGACGACATGTAATCCCTTTTTTAAAAGAACCGGAATTTTGAGCGATTTTTTTACGAATTAATTTCGTACTCGGGCCTATTTTTGGATCTAAATTTAGATCAGGTAGATCACCACATCATGCACAAAAAGACACGTCACTAGCAAACTATGTCAGACGTCATCATGAGTTTGTGTAAAACAAAATGGAGGCCGGAATGACACCACGTAATAACTAGGTTAATTTATGCACTCGCGTGAAGAAGAAACTGTCGTCGTTGGGTAGTTTTGGGTTTGTTTTACTACCATAGGAGGATTTTTGAACTGTAAATGCACTCAGCTGCAACAAAAACGCAAGACGAAGGCTGTGAGCTGCACTGTGCCGTTAAGTAGCTCCGAATCAAAGCCAAGTGAAGCTGCAAAGCGGCCAGCGGGATACAATCTGAGAAACGAAGGGAAGTAATACAGACGTCAACAGTATGTGACAGTTATGTGGAATCAGTGTCCTGAAACTTGAAAGACTTTGGGGTAAAAGTTGCTTGGTCATGTCAATTCTTCTGGTTCTCTCGTGTGTCAGGGTACTGATTCCGCATTATTTACACTTTTGTTTTAAGTCTATTTTTAGAGCGCTTATACGTATACGTATACGTATACGTCCCTTTG
>NC_090246.1:16281096-16316596 GCF_037325665.1 Littorina saxatilis
GTAGGGTAGAGAAGAGTCAATGTACTTCTCGCCTCGGTGATATAATAGTCTCGATTAGTGGTGGTTATTTACTGGCGCTCCTATTATGCTAGTCTTGGCAAACCTTGTCTCGTTCTTTCTTGTTTCCTGTTCGGGGTTTTGTGCTGAATAAGCGAGATGTTCCGTTCGACTTCAGTGAGATGTTCGACTTTGCTACTTACCGTAAGTATAATAAATCTTTTCCGCTGTTTGACTACTTCATTTGTTATTTACTCAAATATACGCCGTTCTCTGTTACAGTTGTTACCCTCAATGCTTTAAGACATACGCTGTCTGTAGTCTGGAAATCAGTTCTGTCGTCTCACGTTTGCTTTGGTAAATTTGTCAAATTTGTCAAATTTTAAATAAAGGTCTATTTTTCTCATTTTGCATTCTGATTTTAACAGATTTGACTATTGGGAAATTTAAGAAAAGAAAGGAAAAAAAAGTTATTTAAGCAGGACCTGAACCGAAGACTTTCAGATTTTGGTTCTGACACACACTAGCTACCAAATTCACTAGACAGGATTATCAGACTTTGTTAAATGATTATTTTTTCACGACTATTTTTCAATTCTAATTTGATATCCTTTACATTTAAAGATTGTTTATGAAGATTATTATTTGTAATTATGTCACATTCTTCACATTTCTAGGAAATTTGTCAATTACCTCTACAGTTTCATAGGAAATTTGTATATTTTGCATGCAAATTTTGACTCGTTTTCCTTGAAATATGATTTTAGTGCATTTGCAAATTTCTTGGCCCTTCAAACCAGGAAATTTACAAATTTTCTCGAATTTTTAGGACATTTACAAAATCCCTGAGTGAAACAGGAAATTACCAAATTTACTGAAATTTTCAGGGATTTTGTAAATGTCCCGGTTTTGAGAATTTACTGCAACATATACAATCATATGCACCATCACAGATCTACATGTTCAGGCTTTTACATGTGACAAGAGCACCCTTCAACGTGGACAACACCAACAGCTTGGCCGCTCTCTCTGTGCGCACCCGCATTTTCGGGGCTGTATAGGTTTCAGTTTGTTTGTTTGTTTGTTTGTTTGTTTGTTTAGACGGGCGCAGTGGCCTAGTGGTAAGACGCCGGCCTCCCTAGCGGAAGGTCGTGGGTTCGAATCCCGGCGCGGCAGCTGCCGCCTGGTGGGTTAAGGGTGGAGATTTGTCCGATCTCCCAGGTCAACTTATGTGGAGGTAGTGCCTTATCCCCCTTCGTGTGTACACGCAAGCACAAGACCAACTGCTCACGGAAAAGATCCTGTAATCCATGTCAGAGTTCGGTGGGTTATAGAAACACGAAATACCCAGCATGCTTCCTCCGAAAGCGGCGTATGGCTGCCTAAATGGCGGGGTAAAAACGGTCATACACGTAAAAATCCACTCGTGCCAAAACACGAGTGAACGTGAGAGTTTCAGCCCATGAACGCAGAAGAAGAAGAAGAAGTTTGCTTGTTTGTTCGCTCCTGGAGCTCTGGTGTTAATGTGTCGATTAAGCTGAAATTTCATGTGTAGCTTGGAAGTGGAGTGCACACGGTCGTAGAAAAAAAGTTCCTTGGTTCCTACCTATAACGGAAGAGGCAATAAACATACGACACGGTCTACTTTTTGGAGACATTTTGCAGAATGACAAACATGTCACTAACGAAATTAAATCAGCAAAAAAATCGTACTGTGCACCTGGAACATAGTCGGTCAGGCTGTTAATGTGTATCATGTGTTCAATGTAAGGACGCTGCAAAGGTGTATCATGTGTTCAATGTAAGGATGCTGTAAAGGTGTATCATGTGTTCAATGTAAGGATGCTGTAAAGGTGTATCATGTGTTCAATGTAAGGATGCTGTAAAGGTGTATCATGTGTTCAATGTAAGGATGCTGTAAAGGTGTATCATGTGTTCAATGTAAGGATGCTGTAAAGGTGTATCATGTGTTCAATGTAAGAATGCTGTTAATGTGTATCATGTGTCCAATGTAAGGATGCTGTAAAGGTGTATCATGTGTTCAATGTAAGGATGCTGTAAAGGTGTATCATGTGTTCAATGTAAAGATGCTTTTAATTTGTATCATGTGTTCAATGTAAGGATGCTGTAAAGGTGTATCATGTGTTCAATGTAAAGATGCTGTTAATGTGTATCATGTGTTCAATGTAAAGATGCTGTTAATGTGTATCATGTGTCCAATGTAAGGATGCTGTTAATGTGTATCATGTGTTCAATGTAAGGATGCTGTAAAGGTGTATCATGTGTTCAATGTAAGCATGCTGTAAAGGTGTATCATGTGTTCAATGTAAGGATGCGTTAATCCTAAAGTACAAGCCCAGGGTCGGTATGCTCGAGTTGAGGTTAGAAACTTTAGTCCGACAAAAAACGCATTAAAGGCGCAGTTTATCTTGGACTAAAGTCTCTAATACCCCGTTCACACATAGACGCCGCTTCTTCTACGATGGAAAAATGGCCGCGAGCGTGGCAAATCGGGGCCCATCTTGGCCAAACGTGGGAGGATCTCCATGAGCGTGGTTTGGTCAGGGTGGGATCTCCTAGGTCGGTAAGCTGCACGCTCTCCCACTACGCTTATTTTGAACGTGCATAAAATGAGCCTGAGCCGGGTCGTGGCCATAATTATGCGTCGATTTAATCACTTTTTCAGATCGGGGATGATCGGAGTGATCGGAAAGGTTTTCGTAAAGTCGCAGAGCTGTGTGAACGGGGTGTAACGTCGACTCTTGCTCACCGACCCAGACAGATAAGTGGTGTTGAACCTGATCGCTCACAAGAGAAGCCGGGATTGTATCTTTACAAACATAGAAATCTCTGCACTGAGGACTTGAAACTTGTGACTTATTTACTGAGAAAACATTCCTGTCTGTTCCAGGTCGTCTCGCTTTTCATTGCCTTCGCTTCAAGTGCAGGTAAGCTATTTCGCCTATTCCCTCTCACAGACCTGCCGTGCACTTGTTGTGCTGATGAGTGTGTACAGCTAATGAGCGAATCCAAGTCGTTAAAGACTCGTCAAAACTCACAAGGCCTTGCAGTGAGCTCATGTAGGGTTTTTTTTCTTTCTCGTGGGCAGGTCCTGGAGTCATGAAATGCTACTGGGTTACTGAGACATAAAGCCGCATGAGCGAGAGAGAGAGAGAGAGAGAGAGAGAGAGAGAGAGAGAGAGAGAGAGAGAGAGAGAGAGAGAGAGAGAGAGAGAGAGAGAGAGAGAGAGAGACAATGACAATGACAATGACAATGACAATAACAATTCTTTATTTAACGAGGGTAGTAGATTAAGCAGTGGTCTGCTTTTTTACATCCAGCCCTCGCCCTAAAGAGGGACTAACTACAACAATGAAGTAAAAATACAAGATAAAAAAATAAAAAAAAAATAAAACATAAAACATAAAAATTATAAAAAAAAGAGAGAGAGAGAGACAGAGAGAGAGAGAGAGACAGAGAGAGAGAGACAGAAAGAGAGAGAGAGACGGAGAGACAGAGAGAGAGAGAGAGAGAGAGAGAGACGGAGAGACAGAGAGAGAGAGAGAGAGAGAGGGGAGAGAGAGAGAGACAGAGAGAGACACAGAGAGACACAGAGACAGAGACAGAGACACACAGACAGAGAAGGTCGGAGTAAGGGAGGAGTATCTGTCTAAAAATCGTCGGAGTTTCAGTTGACAATCATAACTGACTAATTATAAATGGCGTTTGGAAAAAGAAAAAAAACAGCGGCCACACACGTGCAAAACACGAGTGCACGTGGGAGCTATAGCCCACGAACGCAGAAGAATAATAATCATCACAGAAAAAGGCATTGCAAGTTTACGACGGAGGCACCAGGATGGGGTCCATGTGCAGCATAGCAGACATATCTTGGCCGAATCAAGGTATTGCAGGCTTTCCAGACTTAAGTGTATAAAGAGAAATTTGATCCTTCTAACCTCCTTGCACTCTGTCAAAAGAAAAATGAAATATGTGAGAAAAACTGACGGGAATTAAATGCCAACAACTTGTATTACACTCCTGAGATCACCAAGTGCGCACTTGCACTCTTTTATGATGGGTTGGATGAGACGAAGTCGCGTTTCAACAGATGTCGATGCACTCTTACTATGTTTTTGATATGCCGTGTAAAACAGCATGATCTGTTTGTCTGTGAGAAAACGCCCACGTTTTTGAAAGCAACACTGTTTTTTAAAACAATCTAGATTTATGCACTGCTGCAGTGAAATCAGTCTTCAAGTTGGAAAATGTTTTTATACGGTCATGTGGTACGGGGGCGACGACGCAATTAATACTTCTTCGACACGCGATGTTGCGAGCTTCGACAAAGTATACTTCGAATTATTTGAGAACGTTAATATAAGTGCTTATTACAGTCGTGAAACGGACAGAAAAAAATCATAGAATAGGTCTTTGTGGTATTAGTGGTAGTACACTACATTGGGTGTGCACGTTAAAGATCCCACGATTGACAAAAGGGTCTTTCCTGGCAAAATTGCTTAGGCACAGTTAATAATTGTCTACCTATACCCGTGTGACTTGGAATAATAGGCCGTGAAAGGTAAATATGCGCCGAAATGGCTGCAATCTACTGGCCGTATAAAATTTCATCTCACACGGCATCACTGCAGAGCGCCTAGAACTGTACCCACGGAATATGCGCGATATAAGCGTCATTCATTGATCATTCATTGAGTAGTATTTATATTCACAACATGAATTCAGAGCACTTGAATGTTGAGGATAGTTCTGGAAACATGACGTAACTGATTTGTATCTCAGCACTAGTAACTACTGCGAAACAAAGCTAACCCACCCACCCCACCCCACCCCCCACCCCTTTTGTATGTGTGAGAAACAAGCTCACCAGAATACGACTCCAATTTTCAGAAAGCAAAGCTGACATGAATATCCCTATAAGGGATGCAATAAATGTTTACATCTATCCATGGATTCTCAAAATGTAAAAATCAGACGTGACAAAACGGAAGCTGTTCTGTGTCTTCTTTTACCTCACATTTGTAACTAACTCAATTACCACTCTTATCGTGTACGCAATTTATTCATACATCCATCTCAAAACTAATCAAATTACTGTTCTTATCTCTTATCTCTCTTATCTCGCAGACTTACTACATCAGAGGCCATGCGAAGTCGACCGCACGGAGATTGTCTTTCCTCGATTACACACTTCCGTTCCCACAAGAGGGCGCTCATTTCATGCAAATCAGGCCGGTACAGAACTGCCCTCTACCTTCGACGTCACACTGACATGGAGGGGACGTCACCGCCGTATGACGTTATTCCAGAGTGACGTAGCATCGAAGAAGATGGTGGTGGTGTATGAAGACGTGACGCACAATGACACAGTGGTGGATACCGAACAGGAGAATTGTTACTACAATGGGTTTTTGAAGAAGGAAAGAACGTCATATGCTGCTATATCTGCTTGCGATGGATTGGTGAGTTGATGGAGTGATTATTTTCAAATAGTGAACAGTTCGCTTTTGCTCGCAGTTCAATATTTAAAAAAACTAACTCGTGTAAATCTGGTACGACACAGCAAGCCATGTAGTATTCTGTTTATTTACGTGTATTTTACTGAAAATGTCCTGCAGTCGAGGCAGCTAAATTGAAGATGCTTGTTTTGGAACCTCAATCTCTTCTAAAGCCTCGTGCAATCTATTACGTCAAAGTAAAGAAACGTCACTCTGAAAGTATGGCGTGACGTATTAGTTCTAAAAATTCATCGAGGGTAAATAGCGAGCGCAAATTTGTTTTCTATAATGACGTTTGTCTCGGTGACTTTGGCATCATAAGCAGTGGAAAAACAGGTCCCTGCCGGACTTGCTTGACATGACCTCATTTACATGATATACACACGTGTGATTTGAACGATTATTATCTCACGAGTGCCTCTCTCGCGTATACATTTTGTTTGATATTCTTTTCATTTGTAACGCACTTGTCGGTTGTTGTTGCTACTGCTTTTTACACCCCCGGTATAGGGGTGTGTATAGGATTCGGTCGATGTGTTTGTTTGTTTGTGTGTTTGTGTTCGCATATAGATCTCAAGAATGAACGGACCGATCGTCACCAAACTTGGTGAACAGGTTCTATACATTCCTGAGACGGTCCTTACAAAAATTGGGACCAGTCAAACACACGGTTAGGGAGTTATTGGTGGATTAAGATTCTACAAGGACTTATAGAGGGACATATTAATGGTCAAAGGGAAATAACCTTCTCAGTTGGTGGCAGTGAGAATGGTAAGGACGGGGGTGTTTTTCCTACCTCGGAGGAATTTCTTGTTTGTCTTCCTGTTGTTAATTCTGGAAGATTTGTAGTGGTTTTTGTATCGTTTCCTATCTTCTTTTGTGAGTTTATTTGTTCTATAGATCAATGGAGAATCTGTTTCATTCGTCAAAGTGTTATCGGTCTGAGAAACAAAAGAAAACAAGTCGCGTAAGGCAAAATTAATACATTTAGTCAAGCTGTGGAACTCACAGAATGAAACTGAACGCACTGCATTTTTTCACAATGACCGTAGTCCGCCGCTTGGGCAAAACGGAGTGAAACTGACGAGCCTGTTCAGCGCGGTAGTGGTTTCGCTGTGCTGCATAGCACGCTTTTCTGTACCTCTCTTCGTTTTAACTTCGTGAGCGTGTTTGTAATCCAAACATATCATATCTATATGTTTTTGGAATCAGGAACCGACAAGAAATAAGATGAAATTGTTTTTAAATCGATTATGGAAATTTAATTTTGATCATAATTTTTATATTTTTAATTTTCAGAGCTTGTTTTTAATCCAAATATAACATATTTATATGTTTTTGGAATCAGAAAATGATGAAAAATAAGATGAACGTAAATTTGGATCGTTTTATTAAAAAAAACATTTCAATTACAATTTTCCAATTTTTAATAACTAAAGTCATTAATTAATTTTTAAGGCACCAAGCTGAAATGCAATACCGAAGTCCGGCCTTCGTCGAAGATTGCTTTACAAAAATTTCAATCAATTTGATTGAAAAATGAGGGTGTGACAGTGCCGCCTCAACTTTTACAAAAAGCCGGATATGACGTCATCAAAAGTATTTATCGAAAAAATGAGAAACAATGTCCGGGGATATCATTCCCAGCAACTCTCATGTCAAATTTCATAAAGATCGGTCCAGTAGTTTGGTCTGAATCGCTCTACACACACACACGCACAGACACACACACACACACATACACCACGACCCTGGTCTCGATTCTCCCTCTATGTTAAAACATTTAGTCAAAACTTGACTAAATGTAAAAAGGAACCGCTGATATTTTGCTCGTTTGTTCGTTCGTTCGTTTATTTGTGTATTAGTTTGTTTTTTAGTTTGTTTTTCGTTTTGTTTCACGATTGATTGTTTGTTTGTTTCTGTATTTGGTGTGTGTCTTTATTGGTGTGTGTGTATGTGTTTGTGTGTTTGTTTGTTTGTTTGTTTGCTTGTGTGTTTGTTGTGTTTCTCGGTTGATTGTTCGTTTCTGTATTTCGTGTGTGTCTTTATTGGTGTGTTTGTTTGACACAAACCCTACTGTGGCAGGCAGGCTACATCCAGACAGACGAGGAGATGCTATTTATTGAACCAGCCGACGCCGGGAGGACGGAAGAACGACAGAGCGAACGGCGACCTCATTTGCTGTACTCGTGTAAAGATCAAGGCCTAGCTACTGGAAACTTCACAGGTAAAATCTTATTGATCTTTTACTCATGTTCAAGAGACTTTGCTGCTCTGATTGTAACGTTATTACAAACCTCAATTTGTATCTACAGCAATATGTATACGATTTCTGGAAATAACTCTGTTGGGATTGTCAAAGAGGGAGGGAAAACAATGCCGCATGCAATCACAGTAAAACATGTTGTCCGATGTGCATTTATGACCGCTCGATACGACGTCCTTTTTTCTTCGAAAATTGCACATAGTAGCGCGCTTTCACTAGCTGCTACAATGATCGCTTACCTGCACACTTAGTAGTGGCCACCTCTGTTTTGCCTACTGAACCATATATATAGAATGTCTGTAAATAACTCCGTAGAGACAGACAGAGACAGGCAGACAAACAGATAGACACAGACAGACAGACAGACAGACAGACAGACAGGCAAGCAGACACACAGACCGACAGACAGACACATAGACCGACAGACAGAGAGCCAGGTAGCAGGCAGACAGACAGACAGACATACAGACATACAGGCATACAGGCAAACATACAGACAGGCAAGCAGACAGACAGACAGACAGACAGACAAGCAGACACACAGACCGACAGAGAGAGAGCCAGGTAGCAGACAGACAGACAGACAGACAGGCAGACAGGCAGACATAGATTCAAGCAGACAGACAGACAGTCAAGCAGACAGACACCCCGACAGACAGACAGACAGACAGACAGACAGACAGGCAGCAGTCAGACAGACAGGCAGACAGACATACAGACAGACAGACAGAAATAAAGACAGACAGACAGACAGACAGAAAGTGAGACAGGTAGCAGGCAGACATAACCAGGAGACACAGTTGTTCTTTATGGGCTCTTTAATCATAATTATACGATTACTAGATCTTTTCATCTCTCTAGTCTCACATCAATACCGCAATTTCAGCTGTCGACAACGGCACGCTTGTTTACCTCACAAGTCAACAGCCAGGACCTTTGGTATTCATTCACTTCATGATTGTAGCCACTTAATTATTGTGACAGTTGTAATGGAATTTGCGTTTGTTTGATATAATTATGTGCTGCTGGAATGTCAATCAGGAGACATGTCCGTTTATGTTAATCGTATGTCGTTAATGTGGCAACTATGAACAATTTGCGGCTGTTTTCTCGTTGTTGTTGATTTTGGGTTTTTTGGTGCTATCTTGTAATGCTTTATTTTATCACAGCTTTCAGTCGTCTATCTTCGTTCTTCTCAGATCCTATAGGGTCATCGTGTAGGTCTTTCTGTCAGTCTGCGTGTCCGTCGCCCGTCTGTTCGTTTGTCCGTCCGTCTACGCGTCCATTTTTTTCTTCTATTAGATTAAGTGTCTTCTTGTATGACTATTTGGTTGGGTGGGTAGCTGGCTGTATAACCGTGTCTGTGTTTGTGTGTGAATCTGTCTGCCGTTCTGTCTATGTAAACTCAGAAATTAATAATTATTCCCGCAATTCTAAATAGCACAATTCTTCATTGTTAACCGACACAATAATCACAACCAGCAAAAGATCACAGTTACAAAGACATCTCAGTTCTCGATGAAACATGCTCTGTGGCATATCGCACAATCTGTCACAGCTGACCTATTTCACTCGCTCAGCACGTGCGCTATTTAACCACATGCAGGCGTTCACGTAATCAAAGGCAAGCGAAGAGCACTGAGTGACAACACAACAATTTCTTTGGCGTAGAAAACAACAAACACGATACTGGTTTCCCGTCGGGCTGTTCCGGCATCTGGTATTTGGACAAAGGTTACACAGGAACATTTTGAGGGCCCTTTTTTGAGACTATCATGTTTCCTGCCTCGCAAAAAGTCCTTCACGTGCACAACCAAAACACCATGCATAGTGGTTCTCGTTCGGGCTGCGATGACATCTGTAATTTTGTGGATGGTACAGAAACATAGTGCTGAAAGCCCTTCAGACTACAAATGTTTGTAACATGTTTTCTGTTACGCTACGATTCCTTCGCGTACAGAACCACAAACACGATAGCGATACCCCGTCGGGCTGCTATATGACATCTGTAAATCTGTGTGAGGTTACAGGAACATGCTGAAGTCCCTTCAGAACACAAATGTCAACATGCCCGTTTCGTTTGACAGCGGAACTGAGGAAGGGAGTCCAATTTCTGGGTGACGCTTGTTTTGTCGGAAGAGCTTGATTGGTCTTGATTTGAAACACCGGCCGAGCGTCTGTGTTTTTTTCGGTGTTAAATGTTGTGTGTAACGTAATGTATTACAGCGGTGAGAACAGATGGCTGTTTGAATGTAGACTGACATGCTTTTCTCGTGAACCGCCATATTCACACACCAGACAAAATTCCGCAACAAGCAAAAACACAAACCAAACTCGGTCAAGGTCACATTTGAAAACATTTATTTCCGGCAACTTTAGGCCTGGCCACATTTGACTTAGGCCTACTCGCCCGGCCAGACTTGCGTTACACCTTGCGAATCTCTCGCGCAGCGCCTTGCGCGAGGGCTTACGTTAAAACATCGAAACGCTAGAGCATGTTCTTCTTTTTGCGCAAAGAGGTAAGCCGGGCATGGATTGACCAATCAGAGGAGGCGAAAGTGTGACGAACATCGATTCGGTTTTCTTCAAAGCAGATTCGCTAGTAACTGACTTATTTAAAAGTCATGAAGAACTCTGAACCACATTATGTAAGCGTGTCTTAGAGTCAAGATCAAAACCATACATTAACAAGTCCAAAAACCAAACAACGCTTCTTCGAGACTGACGGTATAGCGCTGTTATGCAGCTGAACATTGCAACATTGTTTCTGTCTTTACCTCGTTTTCTTCTTTTTTCTCGAAATGCCAGGCGGCCTTTGGTGCAAATACTCAAGTGCAGATACGTTACAACAACAATCGTGGCCTTGTTTTTGTTTCCGGAGGGTTATAGACACACACAAAAGGCTGATGAGAGTAACAAAAGGCGTTTGCAAATAAAGGCTGACATCTACATCTCACGACATGGCAAATCACTTTGGCAACAGCATTGGTTTTTTCTGCGCTGAAATTCGGTCTCTGTCCGCCTTTCTTCCTGTCTGTCTGTATGTCTGTTTATCTCTCTCTGTTTATCTCTCTCTGTGTGTGTGTCTGTCTCTCTCTCTCTCTCTCTCTCTTTTTCTCTCTCCCTCCCTCCCCCTCTCTCTCTCTCTCTCTCTCCCTCCTTCTATCTCTCTCTCCCTCTCTCTCTCACACTCTCTCTCTCTCTCTCACTCTCTCTCTCACTCGCACTCTCTCTCTCTCACTCGCACTCTCTCTCTCTCTCTCACACACTCTCTCTCTATGACTCTCTCTGTGTGTGTCTCTCTCTCCCTCTCTCTCTCTCTCTCTCTCTCTCTCTCTCTCTCCCCCCTCTCCCCCCCCCCCCCCTCTCTCTCTCTCTCTCTCTCTTCCTCAAGGTTCATTACAAACAAAAAGTATGGTTTCTTCGACCAGACAAAAACACCAGGTATTTCCACTCAAACTAAATCTTACTACATCAATGGAACAAGTTTATCAAGAGCGTCTGTCTGTATGTTTGTTGATCTCTCTCTCTCTCTCTCTCTCTCTCTCTTCTCTCTCTCTCTCTCTCTCTCTCTCTCTCTCTCTCTCTCTCTCTCTCTCTCTCACCCTCTCTCACCCTCTCTCCCCTCTCTCTCTCTCTCTCTCTATCTCTCCCTCCCTCTCTCTCTCTCTTTCTCTCTCTCTCTCTCTCTCTCACTCTCTCTATCACTCTCTCTGTCTGTATGTCTGTCTCTCTCTCTCTCTCCCCCTCTCTCTCTCTCTCTCTCTCTCTCTCTCTCTCTCTCTCTCTCTCTCAAGGTTCATTACAAACAAAAAGTATGGTTACTGCGAACAGACAAAAACACCAGGAACCTCCACTCAAACTAAATCTCACTACATCAAGTTTATCAAGAGCGTGTTTTAGGAGTTAATATTGATTGTGAGTTCAAGTGACAGGCACAATTAAAGCACACTTTTCCTCCTTGGTAGACACAGGTATGATGCCCCCCCCCCCCCCCTAATACCAAACCCCCACACCAGAAGACAGAATTAGTCGCCCACATCTAGGGATCAATGGCTTTGACATTAATCCTGAACATCAATCCATCGTGATTATCGTCTTTAAAGGACACATGAGAGATGCTACCCGTCACAGCAAACCCCCACCCACGGAGACAAAAATAAGTATTCCACAGGAATTAAATGCGACTAATCTGGAGGTGGGGTTAAATGACTTTGATATACATTTTGAACATCAGTCAACCATGATTTTCCTTCTTGACAGTCACAGGTAAGATGCCACCCGTAACACCAGCCCCCACCCAGGGGACAGAATTAGTAGTCCACAGGAATAAAATGCTAAGAATCTAGGATTAAATACAGTTGTTAACTGCGTTGATGTAAATCCTGAGCATCAATCCATCTACGATGAGTTTTCTCTTGAACAGACACGGGTAAGATGCCACCGCGTAACAGCAGACCCCTGCTCCAGAAGACAGAACTAGTAGTCCACAGACAAAAATTTCTACGTATCTAGAGGTAGAGCTAAATGCCTTCGATATAAATCCTAAACATCAATGCACCATGATTTTCCTCTTCAACAGACACAGGTGAGATGCCACCCCGTAACAGCAGACCCCTGCCCCAGAAGACAGAACTAGTAGTCCACAGACAATAATTTCTACGTATCCAGAGGTAGAGCTGAATGCCTTCGATATAAATCCTAAACATCAATGCACCATGATTTTCCTTTTCAACAGACACAGGTGAGATGCCACCCCGTAACAGCAGACCCCTGCCCCAGAAGACAAAACTAGTAGTCTACAGACAATAATTTCTACGTATCTAGAGGCAGAGCTAAATGCCTTCGATATAAATCCTAAACATCAATGCACCATGATGTTCCTCTTCAACAGACACAGGTAAGATGCCACCCCGTAACAGCAGACCCCTGCCCCAGAAGACAGAACTAGTAGTCCACAGACAATAATTTCTACGTATATCTTGAGGTAGAGCTAAATGACTTTGATCTAAACCCTGAACATTATTATTAATCTACCATGATTTGTTTTCCTCTTCAACAGACACAGGTGAGATGCCCCCCGTTACAGCTGACCCCCATCCCAGGAGGAGGAGGAGGAGGTCCACAGGGAGAAAACGCTACCTGGAGGTTCAGCTGGTCGTAGATCACACCATCACTGCCATGCACTCCAGGTCACGTGTCAAGGCCTACGTCATGACCCTCATGAATATCGTAAGTTGCGATATAGACATTTTCTTTACATGCCACACATAAAAATGTGTTGCCTAGTGATGTATATCGTTAGCTGCATAAATATGCTTGAACTCGTTGGTTTGAGCACATAGGGCCACAGAGGACTCAAAACGTTTGTTGTTATTTTATGTGTGTGTTTTTTGTTATATAGTAATGTTGAAATATATTGTCTAAAATACGTGAATTTCATTTGAACATTATTTTCTTTAAAAAGTCGGACTTTTGTGCTTTAAAAAAAAATCTAAATTCGGAAATCGACAGAAGAGTAGGAGTAGAACCTGGTACCCATGCTTTGAACAAATGACGAATGTATAAGCATTTTTATGTGTGGCATTTTTGGGGGGTCACCCTGTACCAAATAAAAGCTATGCATATAATGATACAAAAAAAGGTCGTTTTACTCGTTAAAGCTTCAATGCAAAGGTTCCACCCGTGTTTCCGTTGGAATATCTGGGTAATGTGTGTTGTGCAGGCTAACGCGGTGTACCAGCATCCCTCCCTGGGTGTCAATCTCCGGGTGGTGGTCACGGAGCTCATCTTACTGGAGAAAGAACAGGCGAGTAGTGATTGTTGATAGTGTCATTCTGTGGATTCTTATTATAGCTTGTGTGTGTGTGTGTGTGTGTGTGTGTGTGTGTGTGTGTGTGTGTGTGTGTGTGTGTGTGTGTGTGTGTGCGTGCGTGCGTGTGTGTGTGTGTGTGTGTGTGTGTGTGTGTGTGTGTGTGTGTGTGTGTGTTTAAAATATTATCATGCGCCTGAGGAAATAACAAGCAGGCATTGAAATGAACAAGCGACTTTCCTCCTAATAATATGCAATACATTATGTGTTGAATTAGTTAATTTGGCAGAATGAAGCAGCTGTCATTTTCTGAATCCGTTCAGCACAAAATCTTCACAGTGCGCATAGAGAACACTGGCTGTTGTTCTTTTAACCATTTGTCTATGTGGACGGCTGC
Organism: Littorina saxatilis; assembly: GCF_037325665.1. Taxonomy (NCBI): domain Eukaryota; kingdom Metazoa; phylum Mollusca; class Gastropoda; order Littorinimorpha; family Littorinidae; genus Littorina; species Littorina saxatilis. Next base: position 16,295,089 of record NC_090246.1, read on the forward strand.
TCTAGACTATTCCCCTGAAAAAGCATCCAGGGGACACTGCTCGCACGATATCCGGTCTCATTGGAATCTATAGACATTAAACTTTCAGAAAATATACAGTTACCCAATATACAAAACATGTGCCCTAAAGTCGTACCCGGTACCAAACCTTGGCTGGCCGCTCAACCAACAGGAGCTCGTGCAGAAAGCTTGCCTCACTAGAAGCAAGAGTGTTCACTCCTTAACAAACCGTACGAGCCCGGCAGAGGTATTTCCGGAGTTGGTCTATTGGGACACTACAATTAAATGTCAGGCTGAATAAGGTTTTGTTTAAACCAACGCCAGGCTGTTTGGCTGTTAGACATGTAAGAGGACGGATTCTCAGACCGCACTGTGCAGACCAAAAACCAATGTTGACCACATAGTGTTATCTGTGTCAGCAACGGAACGTGTTGATCAAGAAGGACGCCTACCGCACAGTGCAGACCAAGAACTAATCTTCACAATATGATTAAATCTGTGTCTGCAACGAGACGTGTTGACCAAGAAGGACGCCTACCGCACAGTGCAGACCAAGAACTAATCTTCACAATATGATTAAATCTGTGTCTGCAACGAGACGTGCTGATCAAGAAGGACGCCGACCGCACAGTGCAGACCAAGAACTAATATTTACAATATGATTAAATCTGTGTCAGCAACGAGACGTGCTGATCAAGATGGACGCCTACCGCACAGTGCAGACCAAGAACTAATCCTTACAATATGATTAAATCTGTGTCAGCAACGAGACGTGCTGATCAAGAAGGACGCCTATCGCACAGTGCAGACCAATAACTAATATTTACAATATGATTAAATCTGTGTCAGCAACGAGACGTGCTGATCAAGATGGACGCCTACCGCACAGTGCAGACCAAGAACTAATCCTTACAATATGATTAAATCTGTGTCAGCAACGAGACGTGCTGGTCAAGAAGGACGCCCACCGCACAGTGCAGACCAAGAACTAATCTTTACAATATGATCAAATCTGTGTCAGCAACGAGACGTGCTGATCAAGATGGACGCCCACCGCACAGTGCAGACCAAGAACTAATCTTTACAATATGATTAAATCTGTGTCAGCAACGAGACGTGCTGATCAAGATAGACGCCTACCGCACAGTGCAGACCAAGAACTAATCTTCACAATATGATTAAATCTGTGTCTGCAACGAGACGTGCTGATCAAGAAGGACGCCGACCGCACAGTGCAGACCAAGAACTAATCTTTACAATCTGATTAAATCTGTGTCTGCAACGAGACGTGCTGATCAAGAAGGACGCCGACCGCACAGTGCAGACCAAGAACTAATCTTTACAATATGATTAAATCTGTGTCAGCAACGGGACGTGTTGATCAAGATGGACGCCCACCGCACAGTGCAGACCCAGAACTAATCTTTACAATATGATTAAATCTGTGTCAGCAACGAGACGTGCTGATCAAGATAGACGCCTACCGCACAGTGCAGACCAAGAACTAATCTTTACAATATGATTAAATCTGTGTCTGCAACGAGACGTGCTGATCAAGAAGGACGCCTACCGCACAGTGCAGACCAAGAACTAATCTTCACAATATGATTAAATCTGTGTCTGCAACGAGACGTGCTGATCAAGAAGGACGCCGACCGCACAGTGCAGACCAAGAACTAATCTTTACAATATGATTAAATCTGTGTCAGCAACGAGACGTGTTGATCAAGAAGGACGCCTACCGCACAGTGCAGAAGTTCTGCACATGGGCAATGTACCGCAAGTCCGCGTCCTTCAACGCCAAGCACGACATCTCTGTGCTCCTCACCCGAGAAAAACTCGGTCCTGCAGGTTGGTATTGTCCGTTTTGCCTTTGTTCGATTCTTTACACCCCCGGTATAGGGGTGTGTATAGGATTCGGTCGATGTGTTTGTTTGTTTGTTTGTGTGTTTGTGTTCGCATATAGATCTCAAGAATGAACGGACCGATCGTCACCAAACTTGGTGAACAGGTTCTATACATTCCTGAGACGGTCCTTACAAAAATTGGGACCAGTCAAACACACGGTTAGGGAGTTATTGGTGGATTAAGATTCTACAAGGACTTATAGAGGGACATATTAATGGTCAAAGGGAAATAACCTTCTCAGTTGGTGGCAGTGAGAATGGTAAGGACGGGGGTGTTTTTCCTACCTCGGAGGAATTTCTTGTTTTTTTCATTTCCATTACTTTATTTATCCTTTCCTTTTATAACTGAAACACTGTTTTTCGAAAATAGCCTACAATCTTCATTCACTTAAAAATAAATAAGAACAAAATCAGTTTTTCGAAAGTCTACTTAATATTATTTGCATGTTCTCCTTCATTTTTTCTCCTTCATAAAGGCTTTTTTTTTTAAGTTTTAAAAAAGTTTTCCCTTTTCCAGACCTCTGAACAAGTTATATATATCTGAAAAAAACACTGTTTCTGGCAAACCTCAAATGGTCAATAGTCAGAAGGATAACTCGCCATTCTTTGTACGCATCGTTACAAAATTGCGCCATTCACTGGTAACACACATGCATGCTAAAATATGTGTCATCAAGTGGATTTTTGACACAAAGTGAAAGGGTCGCAAAGACTTTCAGTCTGACTCAAAAAAAATCTAAAACATGGCTTAAATGTCTTTGGTTGTTTGTTTGGTTGTTTGTTTGTTTGTCTGTTTGTTTGTTCTTTATTTTCTATTTTTTTGGAGAGGGGGGGGGGTATGCATGCACTTGTCAACTAAATGGTTCATGTAACCGCCAATTTTAACTCAAATCGAGACCTTAACATTTCAACGACATGTGTCGAAGACAGAGACTTCATGCTGGACATATCATTTGATGTTGTTACATGTCAAGCTGAGAAATACGGAGACATTGGTCTTTTCCCACAATACCAGGGAACAACGCAAACTTCGTTGTTGTTTTCTTCTCATTAACATGTAATCAGGTGACCAAAAATATATTTTGTGTTGCAGGCTATGCTCCAATCACTGGTCTGTGCAATCCTTCGCGCGCGTGTGCCGCCATTACTGACGAAGGCTTCACTTCCGGTTTTATCATTGCTCATGAAATGGCCCACGTGTGAGCAAAATAATCTATCTTTTTTATAGAAGGAAAATATTATAGCCTTTCTCACAGAATACGAAAAAGATGTTTGAATTCCATGAATGTAGAACACAAAGTAGTACTCTGTAATTGAAAAAAAATGTTTATAATATATTCTGAAATCACCATTTTGACGGGGGGGGGGGGGGGGGGGGGAGAGAAAAGCATTTGCCGTTGTTAAACTTGAAAGAGAACAGTTTTTTAATGAGCCTGGACGAAATAATAATATAGTCCGATTAATGAAAGGAGACAAGGTGGCTTTTCTTACTACAGTACTAATACTCTTGCAACCGTGCATTATTTCTTTCTATTCTGTAGTTCCATCAATATTTGTCACTGAGTTGCACGTTAAAGTTATTTTTTAGTTTATTATCTGTACCATACGTTTTTGTCGGTGACGGTCTGTCCACGTTAAAGGACCTTCGGGTCGACGTACGTGTGAATGTTTTGCTTTGTCATACAGAAAAACGTTCCAGTAACTTACCTTTCTTGAGAATCTTAAACACAGGTTACTTCCCTTTGTTTATCAGATTACTTTTCTTGATTTTTTTGTTCTGAATTTTGGCATGTTACTTCCCTTTGTTTATCATATTACCTGTCTTGATTGTTTTGTTCTGAATTTTGGCATGTTACTTCCCTTTGTTTATCAGATTACCTTTCTTGATTGTTTTGTTCTGAATTTTGGCATGTTACTTCCCTTTGTTTATCAGATTACCTTTCTTGATTGTTTTGTTCTGAATTTTGGCATGTTACTTCCCTTTGTTTATCACATTACCTTTCTTGGCCCCCTTCATCCCCCCCTTCCTCGTCCTGATATGGCTCTGCGTAGTCGGCTGGACGTTAAGCAACAAATAAACAAACAAATTGTTTTGTTCTGAATTTTGGCATGTTACTTCCCTTTGTTTATCAGATTACTTTTCTTGATTTTTTTGTTCTGAATTTTTGAATGTTAGCAGTCTATCTGTTTTTGGATCGCTGAGATGAATCCCAGTGTTATGTCGTAGATTCGGACTGTTCCACGACGGTCATGGCAATGCGTGTTCAGGACGTCGCTACACGACTGCCATCATGGCGCCTCTGGTGGAAGCCAAGCTCAACCACTACTGGTGGTCCGACTGCTCCAAACAGCAAATGCAACATGTCATCAAGTAAGAAAGAACATATAACATTTTAGACATCACAGTTAAGTTGGAACTACTCTAAACAGCAAATGCAACATGTCTTCAAGTAAGAATCAACAGTTTAGTGTTGACAAGCTCAACCCCTCCTGGTGGTCCGACTGCTCCAAACAGCAAATGCAGCATGTCATCAAATAGGAACCTGATGATACATGTTGTTCAACGCTCTCACGATGAACACAGTAGAGCACTTCGAACACCACATTTAAAGGTTGACAAGCTGAACCACTACTGGTGGTCCGACTTCTCCAAACAGCAAATGCAACACGTCAGCAATGAAGAACACATTACAACGTCTAACGCGCTTAGCGTGTTATCAAGTTAGGACACTTTATAGACATCAAATGTTCTTGTCGCCAAGCTGAACCGAAACTGAGTGCAACATGTTATGGGATAAGATCACATTATTATACACCTTCTTTAGTGAAGCCAAGCTCAAGCACTGTTGATGGTCAGACAGCTTCAACCATCAAGTGCAGCGCGCTATTAAAGGACATAATTGAATATACACCCTGTGCTATAACCCAAGCAGCCAATATACTCGAATCACGTCATCGCGTCGTGACTGCCTTGATGTCGTGACATATAGGGATGACTAGCATAGCACTTTTATTGTTTCGTCTATGAACACTTGTCGAAACAAAACCTGTCAGGGAAAACGAGGGAGACGTCCACGTTAACAATGATAATGTATACAACATGCAGTGGCATTGTTTCTATTGCTAGTTGGTTTTGCCAACAAAGCCTTTACGTCAAATTTGACTATAAAGGAAACACATTGACACGAAAAAATGCACGGACGAAGGTTATCACTAAGCAAAGACTATAGGCTAACAATTGCAAGAGCGTTAAATCTGCCTCTATGTGTACATGCAGCTACCTGTACTGTTTAAACGACGACCCCGACTTTTTGTGTACAGCTACCTGTACTGTTTAAACGACGACCCCGACTTTTTGTGTACAACTACCTGTGCTGTTTAAACGAATCCCCCAACTGTGTGTGTACAGCTACCTGTACTGTTTAAACGATGAACCCGACCTGGCCAGCGACGTGGACCACTACGATCTGGACTCTGGCCACGACCTTGACGACGAGATGGGCAAGGATTACTCCCTGGACTTCCAGTGCCGCCTGGAGTTCGGCAACAGATTTGGACTCTGTTCGGCCGTAGGTTTCAGTTTCACTGTTTCAGGCAATTTTACTTTTTTTTATTTTTATAAGGACAGTAAAATCGTTGAGTCTTTGAGTCTTGAGTCTTCAGATTCATATTACATTTGTTGTTGTACATGTACGTGTATGTTTCAGTTTTACTGGTTCAGATTCCGATCACATTGTGTTTTGTGCATGACGTGTTCAATTTTGAACGATTCTCATCCAAAGAAGAGAGGGTCGAGTTATGCTGCTTAGTTTAGTACTGGGATTAGCACCAATTTACACACAAATGCTACACTCTATTGTCGGAAAATACAAAGCTACACGGTAGTTTGTTCAAATTGATTTTAGTCAGGGGCAGTAAACGTTCAAGGTTTCAAGGAGGGCAGTAATTACAGTTTGTGCTATAGAAGTATACCAACTTCATGCACATTGGTCGATAAGTAATTACATCATTACAGTTATCAAAAACATGTGATTTAGAGAACTTGATTTTAAAAGCTAGAACGATTTAAACAGTCACACTATTGAGGCATGTACACGAAAGAATTATCGACATTCATGACAGTGCAAAATCATACATGTTTCCAAACCTTGTCCTTGTAATTTTAACTTTTGTTTCATAGTATTTCCCCCTTTGTTGACAGTTCCACGCGGACTCGTGTGACATGCTGTGGTGCAGTGACAGGAACACGCCTCAGTTATGTCGCACCAAGAGAGGACCGCCCGTACCTGGCTCTCACTGTGGCTATGAGAGGGTGAGGCCATCTTTTGAGTTTCCTGTTTTCTTTGAATTTTGTAACTTGAGTGCAAGCGGGGACCAGTTTGGAAACCAAACTCAAATAGAATTAACTTCAAGTGTAACCGACATTATGTTGGCACTCCATGTACCAATTGACGTCAATTCACAAAAGGATTTTACTACCCAGAATTCCAAACGGTTGTGGAGATTTTGAAGATTTCGTTCGGGACGACGACGCCCTATAGCCGGTTTATCACATAAAGGGAAGCAAGCGGTCGACGGAGCCAATCATGGAAGGATCATAGGAACTTTCAAGATCATTCACCTAACGTCACCATGACTGATTATGCTAGAGGAATAGCATGTCGTAATCCGTATGAGCTACGACGTAGCATTTCATGGCATGAAATAAAAATGCTAATATGCATGTGCAGCAATGTAGAGACAGGCGGTGTTCGTATGTGGGCAACGAGAAGGCTGTGCACGGCGACTGGGCAGCCTGGTCATCGTGGGGCGAGTGTAGTGTCCAGTGTGGCACAGGTATCAAGCGCCGGCGACGATTCTGCACCAACCCTAAGTAAGTTGCTATCTGATCTGTGTAGCTGGTAGCATGGTAGCAAGGCTCTCTTACTCAGTCTGTCTGTCTGTCTGTCTGTCAATTTACCTGTCTGTTTCTGTCTCTGTCTCACCGTCTGTCTGTGTCTATCTGTCTGTTCGCCTGTCTCAATGTCTGTCTCAGTGTCTGCCTGCCTGCCTCCCGGCCTGCCTGCCTGCCTGTCTGTCTCTCTGTCTCTCTGTCTCTCGCTCTCTCTCTCTCTCTCTCTATCTCTCTCTCTCTCTCTCTCTCTCTCTCTCTCTCTCTCTCTCGCGTGTCAACTGCAGACATCATGTTTATTTGAAGAAAATGCCGCAATTTCCTGCTGCTTCAAAGCTCAGACACTCATGACAAAAGCACTAACAAGTCTCTCACTTTTAAACTGTCAGGTTGCGGGATATTCGTGTGTCCAAGTGGATTGATGCTCTCATATAAATCACACGCCTAAACACATATGTGGGGAGTTATATGATGTTTTACGTGAAAATAGTGCCAGTGCCGGTCAGCTTCCACCCCTCACCCCACCCACGCCCTTTGTTCCTCTTCAACATCGTAAGTTTGTCATGTTTTTCTTAATTATTTTTCGTTTTTGCGTTACCAGGCCAGCCTTTGGAGGAAGAGAGTGCGAGGGCGAAGATGAAACTTGGGATACTTGTGTGGCAGAGGTAAGACTGTTATTTCCATTGTTGTTGTTTTCTCCTCACGTACAGTAGGCAAATGCACGCGTTCAAGGAAGAGCATAGTTTATTTTTATTACACCCCCGGTATAGGGGTGTGTATAGGATTCGGTCGATGTGTTTGTTTGTTTGTTTGTGTGTTTGTGTGTTTGTGTTCGCATATAGATCTCAAGAATGAACGGACCGATCGTCACCAAACTTGGTGAACAGGTTCTATACATTCCTGAGACGGTCCTTACAAAAATTGGGACCAGTCAAACACACGGTTAGGGAGTTATTGGTGGATTAAGATTCTACAAGGACTTATAGAGGGACATATTAATGGTCAAAGGGAAATAACCTTCTCAGTTGGTGGCAGTGAGAATGGTAAGGACGGGGGTGTTTTTCCTACCTCGGAGGAATTTCTTGTTTTTGATAGTGTGTGGGTACTTAATGGGGTGTCTGACTGTGTTTGTGTTCGTGTGTGGGGGGTATGTGTGTGTGTGTGTGTGTGTGTGGGTGTGTGTGTGTGGGTGTGTGTGTCTGTGTCTGTGTGTCTGTTCATAGGTTTATTTGTTTACTTGCTCAGTTTTGTCTTGCTCAATGTATGGTCAGCAGCAACACTGATACACCGAGCCTTCTGATATCCTTAATTACTTTCAAAATCATAGCTGTTGGCTTACATTTGTGTTTATGCATAGTCCATCTAACACAAACCATCCACGATTGTTATCTCTCTTGATGCAGTACTCTCTGTGACATTTGAAACACAAGTAAAAGTATAATTCATCCCAGAAAAGAGCTGGGGTTTAATTGTCATGCACCGTCAACACAGGACTGTGACACGTTCTACGACTCGAGGGAGGCGCACTGTGCTGTGTGGAATGACATGGACATCAGACCCGGACAACACGACTGGAAGTCTTACCAGACCAAAAAAGGTGAGATGGTCCGACATTGTAATGCAGTGTTATTCTCAATCCTTGATCTTCAGCCATTGACGCATTCTTTTCTGATCTGACTTGTTCTGACCCCTGACCCCTTGCCGGTCGACCTTCCGATCATTTTGACATGTACGACGTCTTCTGACAGAACAATGTTTCTACCCATATTTCCAATCCAGGCCCAACTGTCCTGTTGTCTTCTGAGTCTGAGAACACAGGTTATGTCAGAAAGTCTCCTACATGTCAAAACTATCGGACATGGTAAATCCCTCTCACGTTCTACCTGCTTTCCATAATGCAGTCGGGTCTACGAGGAGAACTGTCCCCCGTTTCTCAGCGGCGAGATTTGGCGAGTGAAGTGAGTGGGGCGAGGAGGTAGCGTTTCTTGGGAAATTCTCGCTGCGAGGTAAGCTAGGATTTGGCGCGAGAGTAGGCTAGCATGCCTTAGAAGTGAAAATGACGACTGCACAGCTGCCAATCCGATTGGCTGATGATTACGGCTGTTTAACGAAGAGTGCAGATGAGTTGTTTGGTATAAAACACAACAAATCTTGTTTAATTCTTGCCGAACTAGTCCCCAAATCGTTTCATCTACAAGACGGGCGCAGTGGCGGGGTGGTAAGACGTCGGCCTCCTAATCGTGGGTTCGAATCCCGGTCGCTGCCGCCTGGTGGGTTAAGAATGGAGATTAGATTTTTCCGATCTCCCGGGTCAACTTATGTGCAGACCTGTTAGTGACTTAACCCCCATTCGTGTGTACACGCAAGCACAAGACCAAGTGCGCACGGAAAAGATCCTGTAACCCATGTCAGAGTTCGGTGGGTTATGGAAACAATGCAGCCTGAATGGCGGGGTAACAACGGTCATACACGTAACATCCACTCGTGCTACAAACATGAGTGAACGTGGGAGTCTAAGCCCATGAACGAAGAAGAAGAAGAAGAAGAAGTTTCATCTACAATCTCGCTGTCTTGCATAGCAAGAGGCTATCCACAAGCAATTCTTGCCTCCACGAAACGCGTGTCTGGTTTCCTGTGTGCAGAGAGCGAGCGGTGCAAGCAGACGTGCGTGTCGAGCGTGACGCGGGAGGTGTTGACCATTGACGTGGTTGTGTCCGACGGCACGCCATGCGACTACGACGACCCTTCCAACATCTGCTACCTCGGCACGTGTCTGGTCAGTCTGCTCGAGTTTGCATCTGAGAATTGTTTTTTGTTATGTTTAGAACGTTTAATTCAGGGCAACACGAAACATTCACAAGAACTACGATCGAACAGCCTTTACAGTGGACAGACCAGAGACACAACATACAGAAATAACTTATGCTGTCACTTATCTCAGAATGTTCCTAAGATTGTCGTAACAATGACAATGTTTGACTGCATTTTACAATTATATATTTGACTCAAATGTTCAAGCGCTCAGTCAGTTTTAGGTGAACGCACAAGCTGTGGGACCGGCACGGTTGGCCTAGTGGTAAGGCGTCCGCCCCGTGATCGGGAGGTCGTGGGTTCGAACCCCGGCCGGGTCATACCTAAGACTTTAAAATTGGCAATCTAGTGGCTGCTCCGCCTGGCGTCTGGCATTATGGGATTAGTGCTAGGACTTGTTGGTCCGGTGTCAGAATAATGTGACTGGGTGAGACATGAAGCCTGTGCTGCGACTTCTGTCTTGTGTGTGGCGCACGTTATATGTCAAAGCAGCACCGCCCTGATATGGCCCTTCGTGGTCGGCTGGGCGTTAAGCAAAAACAAACAAGCTGTGGAAGGATGCACGCATACTTTAAGTCGTGTGTCACTTGCTTTCTCAAATAAGAAACTAAAGTAAAGCACACAGCATCTTGACTGCTGGAGGAATTTAGCTTTAAAAATCAATGGAACAAAAATTATAAGAACATACGAAGTATGCCAATTACACCAAAACTGAGAAAATGGTATCCAGGGGAAGCAATCGTCTTGCTGCAATTTAAAGGGTAATATACTGCGGTTGTTTCCCTTGTCACAGTATTGATTTGTTTTGTCTATAACAAAGAACGTACCTGATGATACATAGTGTGGCAGATTGACGCTGGCCGGTTTCAAGAAAATAATTCATTTAAAAAATATCCCACTGTTTCAGTCTGTGGGCTGCGACGGATTACAAAACTCTACCAAGGACTACGACTCGTGTGGTATATGTGGGGGCGACAATTCACAATGTAAAACCGTGTCCGGTCGGTTCAGCAGACCTCCCAAAGCTGGTAAATAACCACTTAATAATAATCTCAAAATCCAAAATGTTGGCCACAGCTCAGGTGTATTGCTGTTATCTCTGTTCGGCCTCAGCGACTTTGTTATCCTTTCGTTGGAGCGGGTCACTTAATCAGTTATGTGAATCTGAATCTCCTGATAGTTTGATAGGTTGTTTGTGTGTATGGTTCGCTCTCAAACTGTGCTGGAAGTCGCTTAAATTGTTCATTTCAATGATTGTTATTCTCTCAGTTTGTTTCCGAATAACCCTCACTTACTCTATTACAAAATTAATGTCGTATGCATTTAGAGCGAATTACTCCCCTTTGTTGATCAGAATGATCTTTAAATAGCGGCCTGCCTTATTTGTTTAAGATATTTTGTGCATGTTGCATTTTCACATTTTCTGTTTTTATGTGTGTTGTTTTTGTCCTTTGTGTATCTTGATTAGTTTTATTTTTTTTCATTTTGTCCAGCTCAGAGCAAATACTTGTCACAAAGTTTATAGTCAGAACTGTGTGCTTAATTGACTCCTTCTGAGTCAGCTTGTCAAGTTGATGGTAGATAATAGTCATAACTTTGTCCCCTATTTTCTGTGGGGTTTTCTTTCTTACCTTCCTTTCTTTCTCCTTTCTGTGTGTATTTGTGTGAGTGTGTGTGTGTGTGTGTGTGTGTGTGTGTGTGTGTGTTTGGTGTGTGTGTGTGTGTGCGTGTGTGTGTTTGTATGTGTGGTGTGTGTGTGTGTGTGTGAGTGTGTGTGTGTGCGTGGTGTGTGTGTGTGTGTGTGTGTGTGTGTGGTGTGTGTGTGTGGGGGGGTGAGTGTGTGTATGTGTGTGTGTGTGAGTGTGTGTGTGCGTGTGTGTGCGCGTGCGAGCGAGCGTGAGTGCGTGCGTGCGTGCACTGATGCGCGCGTGCGCGCGTGCGTGCGTGTGCGTGTGTAAGTGTGTGCGTGTGTGTGTGTGTGGTGTATGTGTGTGTTTGTGTGTGTGTGTGTGTGTACGTGTGTGTGTGGTGTGTGTGTACGTGTGTGTGTGTGTGTACGTGTGTGTGTGTGTGTGTGTGTGTGTTAGGGTGAGTGTGTGTGTGTGTGTGTGTGTGTTTGTGTGTGTGTGTGTGTGTGTGTGTGTGTGTGTGTGTGTGTGTGTGTGTGTGTGTGCGTGTGTGCGTGTGCGTTCGAGCGTGCGTGCGTGCGTGCGCGTGCGAGCGTGCGTGCGTTGGATTCTTTTTTTTTCTGCGCAAATTAATGTTGTATTTGTCTGAGGACGTGTTGTAACGGTGACATGTTTTGTATTGTGTATCATAGTTGTGCAGACTGTGTAAGCTGTAGAGAGGTAACATGCACTATCCACGGTATTGATTGAATTTGCTTTATTGTTGTTTCTTTCAGAAGACAAGTACGAATCCATTGTTTACCTCCCTAAAGGGGCCAGGGATATTGAAGTTATCAAGCAAGGAGCAGCTAAACATTTCATTGGTATGTGTGACTCGCACTTTTAAATGCCGTGTCGAGTGTCAAAATCGCTCTCCACTGAGTCAAAGCGGATCCAGCACGTCGTCACGCTCATAAGAAAAATACCTATCACAGGGTTAGGAATTTCTACAGTCAGACTACAGGGGAAGCTACTGGAAGTGTACCTGTCATGTGTTAGAGAGAACAAACGCTCAGCAGATCATCGGAAACCATTGCCACGGTAACGTAAGCAAAACTGCCGATCTCGTTTCTTGAATTAGGCACTTTTTCTGTTTGATACAGGAAGACTGAAGGTATGCAAAATCTGTTGTGGGTTATTATACAGCTTTGCTGATTGAAAATGTTGCTGTCAGCTTTTTATCTCACGTGTATTCAGCTGTCACCGCTCGAGATAGGCAGTTTCCAGCATGTAACGAAAATGAGATAGGCAGATTGTTCAGAAACCAAAAGAAGTTTGTTTGCGTTTTTCTCTAAACATCAAAAAATGATATAGGCAATTATCTTATGAGCGTGACGACGTTCTGTTCCTTTCATCGCTTTACCACGGTTTTGAAAAGGGTGGACAAATCGACATCGGCTCTCGACATTCGGTTGCCACCCACTGGTTGTTGCCTTCCGGTTATCAGATTTATACGTAGATCTTCGAGAGAACATCATTAACAAGGTGGTAATCTTGAGCTTTAGTGTGTTAAATTCATACTTAGGAATAGCATTCTTTACTTATTTTTGATACAAGTCCCTGTAAAGAAGCCAGAGAACAATTATCGTGAAATTAATTGACGGATTGAGCTCCAAACTTGAGCATAATTAGTTAATTTGGTTGTTTGATCGACGAAATGACACGATAATGCTTACGTGTTCAACCAAGGGACATCATTCACACGACAGAGTTACTTCCACTGACGGATTAAATGGATACTTCCGTCTTTGACGCATGTAAACGAAATGCAATCGTACACTAAGGTACAGTTCATTCCGTGACTTCAAATGGATCTTGTTTTACTGACAAGTGCAGGTTCTGCAAATTTGGAGGCTTAAATGCCTCTGAATTCCGAGGTATGAATTTAACACACTAAAGTTCAAGATTACCTAACAAGGTTTTACTCGTTCAAAATTACCTACCTTCGTTTTTCTGTGCTCAACACACATTTCCCTTTCTTTTCTGATTATAATTGTTTTCTCTTCAGCTTTAAAGGAAGCTGACTACGGTAGGTATCCACTGAATGGCGCCAAGACACGCGAGAGTTCCCGAGATTTCATCGTTTCCGGAGCACGGTTTGAATACGAGTCCAAATATGATCGCCAGAGTCTCAAATCTCGGGGGCCCATACAGACAAATCTGGAGGTCATGGTGAGTTTATTTGTTTATCTGATGCTCCTTGTATAAATGATTCGCGGTTATACCGTCTTGGCTGCTGCGGGCAAGTTTGAATACATTAGAAAAATATATACATCGTTTGCATGTACTTCCTGCTTCGTCGTGATATCATTGACTTAAATGATAAGTTGTAACTGATGATTTAGGAATAAATCCTTTTGGGCAGAATCAGACATTAAATTTCGAGAAGTTTTGAGTATGAGGACATGCACATGTGTAATTTCTTTGCCCATGTACACAGTTCTGCTGCTCAAGGATTTTAACTAGGTATGCGATAGTTTAAACGAACGCTCTTTTTTAAGTGGGACAATTATTCTTTAGTTGGATTTATGGTTGATTTACTGCAGTCAGCGTGCACGTGAGGTAACGATTTTTGTCACTTCTTTCTTAACAATTGCTACCTCCTCCTAAAGCACGCGCACACGTATGAGTTTTTTGTGGTGGTTATTAAACAATTGTTTTGCTTCTTTTTACACTAATGTTGCGCCTTCTTTTTAATCTAATGTTGCGCCTTCCTTGAACGCGTACATGTACTTGTTGAGCCTGTAACCCAATGCCAGTAAAACGAATTTGCTACTGTAATGTGTGATAGAAACGTCCACAGAAATAGGTACATGTCGTAAACAGGGGCGGATCCAGGGGGGGTGGGGGTGGGGGGGTCCGGGGTTTCTGGAAACCCCCTCCCAAAGCCTAAACAAAAAGGGGGAAAAAAGATAAGAAAAAAAAAAAGAAAATTTGAAAATAAAGAAAAAATGATGGCTCAGATTGTACCACACTGCTCCATTTTCCTTGTTTTTATCACAATTTTCCAAGGAGCCGGCTTTTGTCTTCTAAATGACGGTTTTGGAAGGTAGTTGGGTAAATTGTTAGCTGAGGTTGCACCAGATTGCTCCATTGTCTTTGTTTTTATCAACATTTTCCGAAACGCCATGCCCCCAGACCCCCATGGGAGGTTCGGGCGCATCGCTTGGTCGATCTGCCCCTAAAAGAAATGTGGACCCCCCCCCCCCCCCCCTCCCTTAAAACTGATGTGATCCGCCTCTGGTAAATCACACTTAAATCACACGTACAATACTGGTTTGGCTTATGTTCTTAGTTTAACAATCATTGTTTGGTTTCTTGTAGCTATACCCCAATGAGGACAAAAGCAAGGCTTCAGTGACGTAACGTACAGCATCATTACAAATGATAAACATGATTTGTTTGTTTATTGTAGCTGTACCCCAATGGGGACAAAAGCAAGGCCTCAGTGACGTACAAGTACAGCATCAACAAGAATGACTTCACGCTGGAAAGGCGCAAGTACAAGTGGATGTTCAAAGACTGGTCACAGTGTTCTGTCACCTGTGGGGAAGGTATGTGATTGTTTGTAATAAGCAACACACAACTTTCCTTTTTGCCCATCCCCCGACCGGCGTTATTATTTTCCTCCCGACCCTGGAATGTTTTTTGTTTACCCTTCAAAGAATTCTTTTGTTATAAAGGATAACATACGATTTTGCCGACTTTGCCAGGAAAGTTACTCTTCTCCGTCAGCATGGGGACACATTCGTCTGTGTACATGAAAAACAAACCAATCAATAAACAAAATCAAAAAAGACACCGACCTACCGACTCTGGGATTATTTTTTGCCGTGTCATTGAAAACACACTTGTTTGTGTGGCCAAACTTTGATCACAGACTTTTACATGGAATAACACCATCCGTCCACTTGGACACATACCTCAAATGAATAGCCTGTGTCCGCTCTGTACACAGTGGTTGTGTTGTAAAGAATGAGTGTTGTGAAAGACACCGGTGCCTTTTCGGTAATTCGTCTTTAACACATTCCGACTCACCACAACAATCAGTCCCGTTTTGTTTGTTTGTTTGTTGGTTTGTTTGTTTGTTTGCTTAACGCCCAGCCGACCACGAAGGGCCATAATTATCAGGGCGGTGCTGCTTTGACATATAACGTGCGCCACACACAAGACAGAAGTCGCAGCACAGGCTTCATGTCTCACCCAGTCACATTATTCTGACACCGGACCAACCAGTCCTAGCACTAATCCCATAATGCCAGACGCCAGGCGGAGAAGCCACTAGATTGCCAATTTTAAAGTCTTAGGTATGGCCCGGCCGGGGTTCGAACCCACGACCTCCCGATCACGGGGCGGACGCCTTACCACTAGGCCAACCGTGCCGGTGTGTTGTTTTGGTAAATGACCAAGTGAAGGGGTTGTCTTATCCCAAGCAAAAGCCTGGCAAGATCTCAGATAATGAAGCGAGGCAGAGTTTTCATGAGGCGGAGTAGGGCGGGGATGTAGCTCAGTCGGTAGCGCGCTGGATTTGTATCCAGTTGGCCGCTGTCAGCGTGAGTTCGTCCCCACGTTCGGTGAGAGATTTATTTCTCAGAGTCAACTTTGTGTGCAGACTCTCCTCGGTGTCCGAACACCCCCGTGTGTACACGCAAGCACAAGACCAAGTGCGCACGAAAAAGATCCTGTAATCCATGTCAGAGTTCGGTGGGTTATAGAAACACGAAAATACCCAGCATGCTTCCTCCGAAAGCGGCGTATGGCTGCCTAAATGGCGGGGTAAAAACGGACATACACGTAAAAGCCGTGGGAGTTTCAGCCCATGAACGAAAAAAAAAAATGAGGCGGAGTGAGCCTTTTGAAATACAGTACAGTACTTTGTCTTGGTTTGCTCCTGTCCCAGGTGTGACGTCCATCATGCACGCGTGTTACGACAAGGACACGCAGGAGGAGCAGGATGACGAGAAGTGTCAGTTCCTGGAACCACCCAGACAGGACGAGGCGCCCTGCTCACGGGAACCCTGCTCGCGTACCAGGTGAACGCATGATGGATCTAGTGCATGAGAGGGAGGGGCTTTCAAAATTAGGTAAAGGCACAACACCTTGCCATCCATTTGCTGTTGAAGTTTTGCATTTGAAAGGGGTATTTTGCTTTCTCCTTGAGTAAAAAGGTACATTTGCTGTATAAGGAGACGGAGGCTTCTAGAACCCAAGACACCCCCCCCTAAATCTAGTCCTGTGATGTATTTAGGGACTTTGATGTCTGTACAGTAGGACAATGACAAGAATCAGTTCCTGGAAACATCAAGGCGAATACAAATACCCGCTATTTTCCGGACCCTCTCTAGTCCACCCAGCTGGACAAGGGTACCTGACCCTACTTTGAGCCGGAGAAGGCCAAGGCAGCGAGCGATAGGCGATAGGCACTGCTTTCATAACGCTGGCTTATATAGGCTAGTTTAGATCTCTAACCTCTCGCTACCAAAACGTGGTTAATGGAATACCTTTATAACCTACCATTCTTGTCATAAACTAAACGTTCGATGAACCTTACCACTCTTGTTTTTTGATTGGGAATACCTTTACCTTTACCTTTACCTTTCGCCAGGTACATGTGGAGCATGACCAACGACTGGAGCGCGTGCAGCGCGGAGGAGTGCAGCGGGGAGGAGGGGGAGGAGACCCAGGGCTATATCTGCCAGCGCCATCACCTTGACAACGACACGTTCGAGGACGTCGGCATGGAGATGTGTGACCAGGATTCCACCCCGGCCTACACCCGGAACTGCACCGCCCCGCCCTGCAGAAACCTCGACTGGACCATTGGACACTGGTCAGAGGTGAGATGTCCGGAATGATATGGGGGCCGGGGGGATTCCATTTTCATTGTATTATCGCATTGCTGGGAAATTCGGGTCGCTTCCTACCGATTGAAGCTAGCAACAACAACGTTGCTTGATGAAGGATCATGGGTAGCCTCGTCAGGAGACGTCCATACAAAACATGCCTTTAGCTTAAATGAAATTGGTAGCGCCTATTGGCGATTTTACCTTGATGATTAAGGTAATTAGGCAGACCCTTGACTTATACTCCACTTATTTTTGGTTTTATGTATCGTATTTGGCAAATGTGCCATGGGTTTGTCTTTGAATGAGACAAAAATATATTCTACACTACAACCTAGCTATTGATGTGTACATTGTTGTTAAACAGTTGTTTGTTGTATGTTTATCAGGGTTTGCTAGTGTGTGATAGGGTTCGTGTCCGTCTGTAGATGTTAGTTTCTTTGTTAGTCCTGTGTTGACAACTCTTCGACAAGCGCTTAGAACTGTACCCACGGAATACGCGCTATATAAGCTTCATATTGAACAGTTAAATTCGATAACACACACAACAACTCTATTACACCATCATCATCATCATCATCATCATCATCATCATCATCATCATCTGCTCCTGTTACTCACCCGAATTGTGTGTACTGTATTGGCAGTGTTCAGTGACGTGCGGAAAAGGCCGACAGTTTCGTACAGTGTACTGCGGTGACCCCGACACGGACTCTGATGACATCTACTGCAAGGACATTCCCCCAGCACTGTCCAGAGGATGCGAGAAGAGACGATGCAAAGGTGCGTTCTTTGCTGTTTTCTTCAAGTATTTCCAGTCCAGTCGGCTTTGCAACCAGTGTGTCTGTATCGGCCTGGGTTTGATGCCCAGATATAGCGTATTTTGTTGTTGTTGATGTTTTTTTTTGTTTTTTTTTTTTTATATAATTTGTGTGTGTGTGTGTAATGTCTTGCAGTCAACGTTCATTATTTCTAAGATGATTCCTGTGTTGTTTTCACTGAAGCGTGGGTACGCAGCCCAGTCGGTAGCGCGCTGGCTTTGCACCGCCAAGTGTGTGCATGTGGGCGGGGGTTGGAGGCCTAGGTATTGCTGGGGATGTTTTTGAATTACTTTCCGTCAACGCTCATTGCAGGCTTTAGAGTGTAAGGAATCGTACGACCTTTGTTGGCTAGGCATGCAAAAAGACTGTGCGCACATTAACGATCCCTAGATTCCAGCGAATGTCAAGGGGAAACTCCTTCGGAATTACTAGCACGCACATCCTGTTAATGTGTATGCACTTTCATCCACGTTTTTGTATCCATAATATCCAGAGCCGAAGCAGTAAAACATGCAAGTGATTTCAGCACCCTCATGTCGCTTGATGTGAGCAGGCAAAACTTTTGAGAGAGTAACGATGTAAAGACTGGGAATGTTTTAGTATGTACTTCTGTCTGTCTGTCTGTCAATATCTGAAGCAGATGGACTGATAATTTCCAAATTCAGAATAACAAAATAAGAAAGGTTACAGTGTTGGAACGTTTAATTCAGACGAATCAACACGTTTACATGAACCTCGACCTAACGGCCTTTAACTCTCTCTCTCTCTCTCTCTCTCTCTCTGTCTCTCTCTGTCTCTCTCTCTCTCTCTCTCTCTCTCTCTCTCTCTCTCTCTCTCTCTCTCTCTCTCTCTCTCTCTCTCTCTCTCATTACTTTATTGTCCCATCGCTGGGAAATTCGGGTCGCTTCCTCCCAGTGGAAAGCTAGCAGCAACGGAGTCGCGCTACCCAGGTGTCTGCGTGTTTAGGTGTATTCAGCCACCTGCACTTATGGCAGAATGACCAAGGTCTTTTACGTGCCATTGTGATGACACGGGGGTGGGACACGGGTTCCGTCTCTGGGTCTGCACATAAAGTTGACCCGTGTCCGTCCCGGCCCGAATTCGAACCTGCGACCTTTTGATCACAAGTCCAGTGCTCTACCAACTGAGCTACCGGGCCCCCAACGTGAACGAACAAGAGACACGACAGAAGATACAAAGAAAGAAATGTTGCTGTGACGTATATTAGAACGTCCGCAAGATGGTCGTAGCGATGACAAGACAATCATTTTTGACTCCCCCTGAGTAATCAGGAGAGTCTTAGGAATTAGCAGTGTTAGGCCGTCCGGCCGTCCGTTGACAAACAACTTAACGTTGAGGTTATATCGGATGTTTTTGAAGCTAGAGTTTTGAAACTTTGCACACTTCTGGGGTTTGATGATCTCACGACATTTTGGTCGACCCTTGTCAAATTCCACTGTAATGGGACATGACGAAGGGGTGTCGTATAAAGCATTTGCTTTTCTTGTTCCAGGTGTACAACGCGGAGACGAGTGCCTAGACAAGTACTCCTTCTGCGCCAAATCCAACGGCTTGAATTTCAAATGCCGCTCCAAGCGTTTCAACGAAATCTGTTGCCTGTCTTGCCAGCGACAACAGTCTGCCGCCCGGAGACCCAAACTATCCCACTGGGCTATGTACAGAAGGCGCATGCTCGAACGACGCTACTAATGCTCGGACAGATTTAGGTCAATGTAAAGAAGGTTTACTATAGACGTCCAATGACGGGATAGATTTAGGTAAATGTACATGGGTTCATGATAGACATTTTGATGCTTTGCTTGTTTCCTTTTTTCTGCTGCGTTTACCGCATCTGCAGTCAATAATATTAAGGCTTGGAGCCCTGTGAGAATACACAGAGTCATTAGTTTTGTTATCTTGTCAGTCGTTTGAAACGCGGAATAGTCTGGATTTCATTATGCCTACATCACAGAACCACATAACCTACTCAGTACTTTTAATTCTGAAGGCTATTTTGCTTGGATTTGTTTGTACAATGTTGTAATGTAAGTCACTGACGGAAACACTGTGATGATGTTTTGTCCATCCGTCGTTCTTAAGGATGCGGTACGTCTGTTTGCTTGTCGCAGCAAAATTCGAGCACTTGTCTTGAACACTTGACAAAATCGGTCACAATTTTCTTTTGTTGTTTGGTTCGAAGTCAACAGCGTCAAATCTCTGCACATACCAAATGATTGTGTTGTTGTTGTTGTTGTTGTTGTTGTTGTTGTTGTTGTGTGCATGTTTTTTTTGTAAATTCCGTATCTCTTGAATTGGTTTAAACAAAACATTAATCAAATTTGATATCGTGACATAGGCTACATACTATATTTGACAATAAGGATCCGTACTCAAGCATATGCTTATAATTATTATTGAATCCTCCAAGTTGTTATCCAAGAAACCCGGGCGCTAGACCCCTATATGTTTAGAATTTTAAAACTTAAGACAGAATGAATTGGTTGTTTGCATGGCGCTGATCCTGCTTTATTATTATTCATGACTCTTCAAGCTCATTTTTTTATCAGAAGTTCGAATATACCCTATTTTGCTTGTCCGTTAGTTGTCACACATATGTGACCCTCCACCACGAAATGAGTCGCATGTCACCTCGCGCGGTTTTGCGCCCTAGGCTTAATGTAAGTCCGGGGAGTGTCTGGTAACAGTGTGAGGGTCACCTTAGTCACAGGCTTATAACTCGAAAAGTTTTTGCTCTTTTCTAAAACGGGGTTTGCACCACTGGATAGAGCATAAAAAACCTCTTTAAGAACATGTACAAAATTAATATGAAAATCATGCAAAGGTGGCATGCGACTCATCCCGTGGTGGAGGGTCACATATCTCTTCCTTTTGTGTGTTCAGTGAACACTTATTCTTTCTGCATCATTTTGATTATCTTCTACTTCTTCTTATCGTTCGCCTTTACACTTGGAGTCCAGCTCTTGATATGAAGCTGGTGGTCTTATGTAGAGCCTCCACAGGTCCATGCAGCTTCTCGTGGAGGGTCGTCGGCCTGGTCCAAGTCTCTCTCCTCAGGGGCTGGAGATTCAGTCCATTTTGATTATCTCATTTCTGCTTCTGTATGTGAAAGAGCTGAAAATTGGACCAGAAAATTCAGAAGGTAGAGTTAAGTCTTCTGTTATATTACCGTGCACATTTGTCCATACGAAGTCATTTGTTAATTTCAACTTCGTCCTTCTTTTCTCTTTTTGTGGGGTCTGTTGTTTGTGCTTGCTATGTATTTTTGTAATCGAAACGACATTTGAATATACAGTCCATTTGGAAACACTGCCAGTTATTATTACGTGATGACCAATATATTCATAAAGATCTTTGAACAGGTTTGATTTTGTTCTAATTGGTTCAATAAAATGTTAATGGGGACACACCTCAAACACTCAGTGGATTTGTTGATACAATTCGAGAGTATACGTGATTTAAAGAGAGAGACTGTGACAATGCTGTATGTGCGGCGTGTGTGTGTGTGTGTGTGTGTGTGTGTGTGTGTGTGTGTGTGTGTGTGTGTGTG
>NC_090246.1:16316796-16349296 GCF_037325665.1 Littorina saxatilis
GAAATATTGAATATATATATAATTTATATCCATTTCACAGCACTAGGATGGGATGTCTGGCACTTTGAATCACTAACAGAAGCACTGCCTCTTCCATACCCATCTCCTTTTTGAAAAGAGTATACCTATGGACCAGTGAATGGTTACATTTTAATGATCATATGGGTTGCTCTGATTTTATTCAGGATCAGGTACGTTTGTTTTTTTAACCACACAAACACTTAGACAACAATTATCAGAGTATGAGTTTTTCCGCGTGTTGATTTTTATTTAAATCCAAGTCACAGCTTCTGTTTTATGATGAGTGATGTAGTTTGAAACACTTGGACAACAATTATCAGAGCATGAGTTTTTCCACTTTTTGATTTTCATTTAAATCCAAGTCACAGCTTCTGTTTTATGATGAGTGATGTAGTTTGAAGTGTTGGTATTAAATGTTCACTGACAGTCATTCTGTGCTGGTATTCCCATTTTCACCTGCAGGGTTATGAAATATATGGGGAGAAACTTGGTCAGTAAAATCATCTTCAAGCGTGAACTGATAATTGTCTCTGTTTAAAATTACAATGTATTTCGTGAACACACCTTGAGAATGACCCTTGCATGATTTAAAACTGCCTGCTGTGAATACTGTTGTCATACTATGAACTTCGTGTTCTTTTGAGAAAAACAAAAAGAATGAAAAGCTTTTAACTAGCTTGTGAATGAGCCTCTTACTTCCATGTGGGGCTATAGCTGCTTTGAACTATTTTTAATGCCTGAAAAGGATAGTGATGGAAATTACTAGTTTAATGTCAGGTGTGACATATACTATTGATTGAACTATTTTTTTTATTAATCTGCAATTTTGTTACAACCTACTTTGTTTATTTGGTGACAAGCTAGTGGGAGGCACTTTTTAGACTTTTAAAATGTCAGGTATGGGAATTGTTAGCAAAGTTTCACATTTTCTGCAGTTGAATCCATATCTCCACAACAACAAAATGTATGGTCTTATGAACAAAAACACATACTTTCTGTGCTTGTTCGAAGGTAAAGACATATTTCTTTGTGTTTGTTAAAAGAAAAACCTCTTAATTTTGTCTGTTGTGAAGGAAAAGTTTACATGGTTTCGTCACCCAACTTACAAAATTTGTCCCACAAAATGTTAGGTTTTTTTTCTCCACTTTTTTTTCCTTCAGTTGCCATGTCTAAAATGTACACATTACGTAAAATACTCCATGTCAAAATCCAAATGTTTAAGGCAATGTGACAATTATTTTAAAATATCATTACACTATTCCTATAGCTTTGCCCAAATATAATGCAAGTAGGGGAGGTAATTGTTGATCCATATATTCATCTTAACTTTTTACGCATATGGACGTAACTCCTTAACTTGCATTATTTTTGTGCAAGAGGATGCATCTCAAGATAGTTGATATTTTCTTATTCCCAAAAATAACAACAATTCTGTCCAAGCAGATTTGTTTTTAATTTTTATTTACAGAGGACCATTGTCGAATGTATATGGTTACTGTTGAATGAACATTTGAAATTGATTGGCTGATTACTGGTTGTTTTTTTTTATTTTTTTTTTTTACTACAGTATGAAGTTATTATTATATCTATTTTCTTTCATCGCAAATAAACATCTTCCTTTCTGCATACGTTTCACACCTCATTCACGTATACAACTAAATTCCATACCAAATCATCTTGCATTTTGTTCACCTCTTTCTACATTTCTCTAAACATTTTTATTTCAGTAGTCAAACACCTTTTCTTCCTATGTGGATGTTCTGTGATCAATGGATGGCGCAGACTAACATGAACATGTGCTAGAAAAATAATGTAAAATGTTTAAATGTAATCTAATGTCAGTTGTGGGCAAACACTTAACCAAAGTTAAAACGTGACCTCAAAAATGGGGTAATATGCAAAAACTTAAAAAATATATCAATATGTGATGTCATGTTAAAGCTGTCTGCAAGCAGATTTCTACACCTTCTCGTGTCATGGCCTATCCGATTCCTTATATCTCAAAGTGTCTTCCACTTAATTTTCAGTCATTTGGCTGCAATCAAAGGAAACAACAAAAGCAACGAAAAAGTTTTTATTTTACTGCGTTTTAGTGAAACATGCAGCCAATAAACACATATTCACTTGCAAAATTATACAACAAACTGTATCAATACATGTTTGTCACATTGCATTCCAAAAAAATTATCTACGATACCAAACCTAGAAAATAAACTGTACTTACATGTATGCGCGTCTATCTAACCGCACCTGGGATAACTGCAGTGAGTCGTCAAAAATAGTGTTTTTTCTGTGCGTTTTTTTTTCAAATAATGCAATAACAGCACACACATTTGCTTGCAGAATTAAAAAAAAAATTTCACTGATACATGTTAGTCATTTTGCATCCAAAAAGAATGATCTACGACTCCAAACTTTGAAATATAAACTGCACTTATATTAAAATATTCTGTCAACACGTACTTCAGTTTAAGGCCTAAGTACTTAAGCATTTAGGGTCGAATCTACTTCCGCTATATTCGAAAGGGTGTGCTTGCCAGCTTCTTTAATGCAAAAAATTGAAAATATTATTCATGACGTTGCATTAAAAAAAAAAAAAAAAGCTTTCAGATCTAAGAATGTCATTTCATGTTTAGACAAAAACTTCAAATTGTTAAAACATGTCATTTGGGGGGGGGGTAAAAACTTAAAAAATAATGAAATTTCATGTTGCAAATGCCTTAGTGGGCAAAAACTAAAAAATGTTAAGGTGTGACTTTATTTAGGCACATTTCAACTCGCTTCTCATCAAGGATAGCAAAAATGTGATTCAAAAATTTTCTTATTTGTATATTACACTATTTTTTTCCGATCAAATTAATTATTACAAAAATTGTCTAAAGTGACAAACTATGAAAATCATGCATTTAAAAAAAACCAAAGCTTTTAGAGCTTTCTGATGTCGCTGTAACACTTTAAAGCTGCCAGCATGCAGATTTCTACACCTTCTCGTATGATGGCCTATCCAATTCCTTATATCTCAAAGTGTCTTCCACTTTATTTTCAGCCCCGTAGAGCAAGTCGTTTGGCTGCAATCAAAGCAAACAATAAAAGCAACGAAAAAGTGTTTATTTTACAACGTTTTTGTCAAACATGCAGCCAATAAACAAATATTCACTTGCAAAATTATACAACTAACTGTATCAATACCTGTTTTTCACATTGCATTCAAAAAAAATTATCTACGATACCAAACCTAGAAAATAAACTGTACTTACATGTATGAGCGTCTATCTAACCGCACGTGGGATAACTCTGTAGCAGAGCGTATATTGCACGCTCTGCTCCGCAGTGAGTAGTCGAAAATAGTGTTTTTTTCTGTGCGTTTTTTGAAAATAATGCAATAACAGCACACACATTTGCTTGCAGAATTAAACAACAAATTTCACCGATAC
This sequence comes from Littorina saxatilis, assembly GCF_037325665.1. Taxonomy (NCBI): domain Eukaryota; kingdom Metazoa; phylum Mollusca; class Gastropoda; order Littorinimorpha; family Littorinidae; genus Littorina; species Littorina saxatilis. The sequence continues at coordinate 16,320,252 of NC_090246.1, forward strand.
ATGCTAGTCACATTGCATCCAAAAAGAATGATCTACGACTCCAAACTTTGAAAATAAACTGCACTTATATCAGAGACATCTCTGCTTACATTAAAATATTCTATCAACCCGTACTTAAGTTTAAGGCCTAAGTACTTAAGCATTTAGGGTCGAAACTACTTCCGCTATATTCGAAAGGGTGTGCTTGCCAGCTTCTTTAACAAAAATATTCATTTTGTCAAAATAACATGGACGCCTGTTCATTTTGAATGAACATTTTTCTTGTTTCGTAGATTGTGGATTGTTAAGTAGACAGAGCACAGTGTGTTCGTTTTGAAATGGCTCTGTGGTCTCTCCAATCCACATCTACTAGCTCCTTGCATGGTTCTGCGCTCTAACCACTACTTTTTACTTTCAACAGAAATGATTATGGTGGCACACACACACACACTCACACACACGCGCGCGCGCGCACACACACACACACACACACACACACACACACACACACATACACACACACACACACTGTTTATTTAATATTTTTAACAAAACATCAATGTGTGTCATGTGTGTGTCTTACGTTTGAATACAGAGCAGCCATATCAAGCATAAAGGGAGGCAAATGGGTTTGTAAAGGAAATTTTGTAGAAGACGTTACCCTCCCTTTATTCATTTGTTGCAAACTTTCAGTTCTGGTCAGTGGCTCATAAGGCCACGCTCTAAACTGATCAGAAGTGTTCCATTTTAAACCGGTTGTGAACACTGTGTGGAATACCTTTTAATCATACTTGCAAAAGTAGCACACATTGTGACAGTATTTTGTGTTTACCATGTGTGCTTTTGTGACAATGTGTACTCTGTCACCAAAGTTATTTTAAAGTTACTCCCGGTCATTTCTTTGTCCCTCTATCTGTCCCTGTTTAATTTTCTTCCCCTGACCCTAGTTGTGTCTCCCGCTAGGATTATTGTGTGTTGTAGTTAATTGCAGGTGTGAATGAAGGCTGGTTTCTGATTGGTTTATTGTTTGAACGGGTGCGCGCGAGAGAATAGGAGATGTAGCGTGGGTAGATCAGACCACTGTGATTTTCGTAGCGACAGGTCGTGATTAAATTTTGGATTTGTGTTGTTTAACATTTGATTGAACGATTAGGGTGTTACTGTGTTGATGTAAGGAGTGTAGCTGAGCCATTATAACGTTATTTTGGCGAAGTAGGTATTCGAGGGGAGTTTAAAGAGAACTTGTGTGTGTGTGTGTGTGTGTTAGGAGAAGTATTGTTAGAGCTGGTTTGATATCAGCGGAGGACAGTTTTGTGACGGATTTGTGCGATCTTGAAGAAAGTTCTACACTGCCTTCTGGTATATATTAAAATAAAAGACACGTTTCTACAACCCCTGACTTGGCGTCTCTATGTGAATGCTTCCTGACCTAGCACCCCCCACTGTTCTCACCCCCACCCCATCACACTTTATTTCTTACAGTGTTCACAACTGGTTACAAAAAGTGTGTTCGAAAGTCGAACACTTCAATTTACAGTGTATGTGTATTCAACCCCACTCACCCCCCCCCCCCCCCCCCCAAACAACAACAACAACAACAACAACACAAAACAACGCACACGCACACACACACACACACACACACACACACACACACACACACACACACACATACAGACACACACACACACACACACAGACACACACACACACACACACACACACACACACACGCCTAACCGCAAGAAGAGTGCATGAAATCAGTTTTACTATGTATCTCACGCTGGGAATCCCGAGAGACTGTTTTTGCTTAGTATGTTCTGAGGGAGTCGAAGCCGGTAACTGCCCGACGAAACAAAGAAATTTTCTCGGGATTCCAAATGTGAGTTACAAAAAAACCAGTGTGTAATCTAGACACAAAGACTGTTTTAATAAGAAGAGGCGGAACATGCCTACATGTTCTAGTGCTAAACGAATATTGTCAGAGCAACAACAAGAGCTTGTCGGTCACGTTCCCTGCTGTTCGTTTTTCTACACGTGATGGTAAAACAAGCATACAGCTAAAACCCATTTCTACACACAGCCACACACTGTCGCCCACACACACGTTTGGGTGATATGACAACACGCACTCGAAACAATTCACATGGCACTAAACAAAGGAACATTTTTTTGTTCTCCAAAATTGTAATCAATCAATAAACAAGTGATAACAAACATGGTATCTGTGTGTTTTCTGTTTGTACACATACTTTCTCATTTACATGAGGTGCAGAAAAACTCATTATGTTAAATTTTACACTATACGAAAGGACTAAAATTTAGCATACGTGAAACTATAGTGTTGTGTTTGCTGGTGTCAACATGCCAAGCATCAAAATGATCATATGTCATCGTATATGGATCTATTCAAAAACAATATTCGCATCATCACATTTGCCAGTCTTTACCTTAAATCAAGGACAATAAACAATAACTTGTTTCTAATTAATACAACTTCAGACTAATGTTGAAATCTCAAAACAACATGATTTCCAAAAATAATGTCCAGCGTTTATCGTGAATCCATTTACTTAAAAATGCTTACGCACATCTTTGTTATCAAAATAATATGATCAATCTTCTTCATATCTTTGCTGTTACCTTTAATACCAAATACCACATCTGTAACATTCAACCTAATTCTCTCGCCAATGTTTACTAATATGTACATTTCAATATATTTCCAAAACCTGAGCACGGTTGGGCATTCAAAGAAAAAATGCTCCAATACATCAAGTTCATCCTCACAATATGTACAGTTTTTACCAGCCTTCACTTTCATTTTACACAATAAAATATTAGTCAGATAACTGTTATGCAATATTTTCCAATGCAGTGCACGTGATTGAATTTCACCAGTGACAGTGGCTGCTAAGTTCCAATTCTTTTCGTCAATTTCAAATTCTAACTTTCTTCTCCAAAATCCTTCCGAACAGGATGGGCTGTATTCTTTTCCTACGAGAACCTTTCGAGTTTCTTTTACTGATCTCACTTTTTTTTCCACAAAAGGTCGGAACGTCACAGACTGAACAATTTACATCGTTTATAGCTACATTTCTTAAAAGGAGATGTACAGCTGTACTCAAGCAATCTATTTGCAGAGTAGCCAGTTCTTCCACACACTTCTTTACAGGACGCAAAACGTCCATTCTCACACACATCGCTTACATACATTATACCACTTTTAATCCAATCCGCAAAAAAGAGGGGGTTACCATGACAAATGATATCTTTGTTGTTCCACAACAAACCCGATACAGAATTACCATTATCGATTTGATTATTATCAAGCCATGCCTTCAAATCAGCGGACCCAAATTCCGATTTAATACTGTCCAATACTTTAAATTATTTGCTATTAATTTTCGCAAAAAAAAACATTCAAAGCGACTCCCAAAACGGAAAATCAGTGCTTTTGGGAGCCATGACCATTTCTGGTCTTCAAAAGGAACACTGCATCTGTCGCAAATCAATCATATTCAATCCACCTTGCTTAACTTAGTTACATAAAACAGTTCTTTTTGCCTTTTCAAATGCCTTTCTGTTGCAGTCTTTTTTGCGCCACACGAAGCGAAACATTATCCTATTAATTTCAGTAAAAACGTTGTCTGGTACAATCAGCGCCTGCATTATATACACAAAATGTGGCAGAATAAACTTTTTAAATACACAGACTTTACCAATAATGCTCAAATTCCTTTTCTCCCACACGCAGATGAGCCTTTTCGCAACATTCACTCTCTCTTCCCAATTCTCACTCACTTTTGACGCACGCATGTAATTACAGAAATATACACCCAGAATGTTCATTTTGTCTGTTCATGCAAAACCGCAACACTCATGGCACTAAACAAAGGAACATTTCAAACCATTTACTATTAAAGCATATCATGAAATCAAATTAACATTACAACATCATACCCTCCCACCCTGCGGAAGACATCAGTCCGACATAACACAGACACACTCCCACCCGAATGGAATCCTCGGAAATCCCCCTTTACATCACACATCACACAAGTCCTTAACGGGTGATAGTGGGAACGATGCCCAAAATTCACTTTGGCCACAGTTCGCACAGGTATCCAAGTCTTCTCTTCTTGTTAACGGCACTGATGCTTCAAAAGCTAAGTACAATTTGTAATTAGCTAATCTTTCATTCACCCCACACAAAAACTAACACACCAACGCGAATCTCTCTCAAGTCGCTTCCTACCAATACAATCCTTCCCAAGACCAATATGGACCAACACAGTTGTTACACAAGGGTATCAGCCTTCACTATTCTCTACACAACCTCGCAGTCATCTTAATGCACTCTGTTCTGTCTTTACCTAGATCAATTCAATCCACTCTTCCGCCAGACTATTCTGAATAAAAATGATTCAAGGTAGCACGTACACACGCAGGTATTGTAATAATTCCAATAATAGTGTACCATAGGTGTCGGTCAGCAAATGTTAAAGAACTTCGAGTAAATGTCACAATATGGTAAATTCACAAGCACTGACAATGTGCCTGGTATAATTGTTTCCATGATACTGAGCCACGCAACATGTGTAAAGCGCATCAACCATTGTGCATGACAAAAGATAAAGACTATCTGATGTGTAAGTCTCCTGCAGTAAATATCGTTTCACACCGGTTAGGTATTGACAGTGTGGTGTTGTCAGTGTTCTGTGGTAATGAGGTCAGCCAGTGTCTTCCACACCTGGTGCTGTGGCGGCGTGTCTCTGTGCACGTGCAAAATGTTCCTCTCTGGCACCATGCGCAGCAGCAGCTGTAGCGAAGGCATGGCGGGCAGGACACGCGGCTCCTCTAAGAAGACGATGATGACACGGTCCGGCATGGTGTCTGTGATGCTGCGCTGTGCTTGCTGGACCGTGAAGCCGCACGCCCACTCGTCCTGAGAGAAGTCACGCGTCACCAGCAGCACCACCTGGACACACAATGCAAATCCTCTCTATGAATTGTTCAAAGGTATAAACATATCACACCAGTTTTAGCGGTATAACAAAACAACATTTTGTTAATGTATTTTTCAATGTTTTACATGTAGTTTGACTTGTACAGCCGATAACCTTTACTTTCACTGTCAAAAAACTCATTTTTTCTCGATAATGCGAGTTCTCATTCAACAACATAGAGAGATCACTATACATAATTCTGTATGTGTTATGCATATACTCAATGCACAAAGTCGTATGTGATCTGAACCGAAAGTGTTTATTGGATCAGAAAATGTCATTTTAAAGCGAAAATGTGACGGGTTTCCAGCATATCACTGGCTCAAAAAAAAAACCAAGTTTGCACCAGACACATGAACATAAACCTCGTTTACTTTGGTATAATCTTCTTCTTCAGCGTTCGACGGTTTACATTGGTATCACATCATGTGTTATCGTATGTTGTTGTTGTGTGGTTCTTATCTATGTACATACACAATGATTTGTAAAGTGAGAAAAAAAGAGGAAACATCTATTTCCCCCTACCCAGCAGCATCCATGTACATAAAGTATTTAGCATTTTTTAGTACACTTTGCATCGACTGCTAAAGAAGAAGAAGAGTACACTTTGCACAAACCTGGATACCGGGACCCTATGCATTGAGCAGCTCCAAAGTTCACAACTGGGAACTATTTATAGTGATAGTTTTTTCATCTATCTTCTGCATCCATTCTTTGCTCTTGACATGTCTTACATTTGTTTTTCAATAAAAGTAAATATTCAGGGTGGTGTGCATTGCCACATTACGCATTCGGATGACGTGAGAACGAACCGAGGTTTTATCTGTGTGCACGTGCCGCCTACCTTCCAGCTGTCATCAATGTGCTGCACGACGGTCTCCGCCCTCACAGACCCAGGCAGCTCTTCCCTGTCACGCAGCAAGAGACGCACGCTGTACCGCTCTTCCACAGCCTCACGCAGCGTCACGCACGCCAGAATGACGTCATCCCGAGCCTCGGAGTACACGACGTAAGCGTCTCGGTAAAAGTGGTGACGTCTCGGCAGACGGTACCGTCGGATGGCTTTCCATGCGTAGCAGAGCTGGGTCCAGGAGCGTACAACGATGAAAGTCACGACGATGGCCAGGAGTTGGAGAAGAAAGGCGGACAGGGCGATTCCAAACATCTGTATCCCCACACAGCGCCGCCAGTGACTCATCCACTGCGCCATCACGCGCTCTGTGCTGGTGGTCTCCCCTGTCTCCGTGGTGCACGTGTAGTTAGCTTGGCGTCCTTCGCCATCAAGCGACACGGGGGTGTGCCACAGCCACTGTACCACGTCCAGGTTGAAGCACGCACACTCCAGTGGATTTCCCAAGAGTTTGAGGCTGAAGCAGGAATGTTTTCAATTATAACCAATCTAACAATTCCATATTCATTCGTATTAGTTTTCGTAATAGAACGTAGTTCTGTTTCGCACGCATAATCAAGATTAAAACAACTTTCGAAGCAAGCCGAAGCAAGTCTCTGGGCAGAGCACCCTGCACTTCAACAAGCGAGACAGCAGCTCAGTAATGCGATTGCGTTCTCGATCTGTTTCACCGAAACAAGACAGCTATGGCAATCCGAATGGTGCAAAAGTCCCTTTTAGCTCTTGATGTCTAAATAACACATTATTTAGCTAAATAACGCGTTATTTAGCTAAACAATGCTTTATTTAGCTATATCATGCATTATTTAGCTAAATAATGCATTGTTTAAATTAAACAATGCATTATTTACAGATACAGAAAAAAGAGAGCCCAGAGCACTAAATAATGCATTGTTTAGCATAAATAAGAGATTGTGTTTGTAAATAACTCATTATTTATAAATAATTACGCGTTTTCTCTAAACAATATATTATATGTAAATAAAGTGTTATTTAAATAAATAAAATATTATTTAGATAAATAAAATATTATTTATCTAAATAAAATATTATTTAGATAAATAAAATATTATATGTAAATAAAATATTATTTATCTAAATAAAATATTATTTATCTAAATAAAATATTATTTAGATAAATAATTTATTATTTAGATAAATAATTTATTATTTAGATAAATAATTTATTATTTAGATAAATAATTTATTATTTACTGTTTTTGCCTTGAAATAGTATTATTACACTAAATAATGCTTTATATAGCTATATAATAGGTTTCCGCTATATAATTCATGATTTGGTAAATAATACATTATGTATCGATTGGAGATTGGATTTCCCTTCTTTGAGTCATGTGACGTCAGAGGCCGACAAAACTTTATAATTTGGCTTTTCAGGTTGACCGAAACTTCAAAGGAACTAAAAAAAAAACGTCATGTGTTTGATTGCATGTGTGTGTGCTGTTCAATGTCAAAACAACAACAAAGTGAGTACATGACGTGTGTTTTGTAGTTCCTTTGAAGTTTCGGTCAACCTGAAACGCCCAAATATGAAGCTTATGTGTTTGATTGCATACATGTGGATTGCATGCATGTGTGTGTGTGCTCGTTCAATCGTCAAAACAACAACAAAGTCAAAAGTACCTGAAAGGAATTTGATCGATACATAAATGTTATTTGCGTGTTTGACCAAAATATGACATTTTACACAGATCTCGACAGTCATTGTTCACCTCGACCGCTAGCGCGGTCTCGGAGAACAATGACTGTCTCGATCTGTGTAAAATGTCATATTTTGGTCAAACACGCAAATAACGTATAATGTATCGATTGGAGATTGGATTTCTCTTCTTTGAGTCATGTGACGTCAGAGGCCGACAAAACTTTATAATTTGGCGTTTCAGGTTGACCGAAACTTTAAAGGAACTACAAAACACACGTACGTCATGTGTTTGATTGCATGTGTGTGTGCTGTTCAATGTCAAAACAACAACAAAGTCGGTACATGACGTGTGTTTTGTAGTTCCTTGGAAGTTTCGGTCAACCTGAAACACCCAAATATGAAGCAAATGTGTTTGATTGCATGTCAGTGTGTGTGTGCTCGTTCAATCGTCAAAACAACAACAAATTCATAGTACCTGAAAGGAATTCGATCGATACATAAATGTTATTTGCGTGTTTGACCAAAATATGACATTTTACACAGATCTCGACAGTCATTGTTCACCTCGACCGCTAGCGCGGTCTCGGAGAACAATGACTGTCTCGATCTGTGTAAAATGTCATATTTTGGTCAAACACGCAAATAACGTATAATATACCGTAAATAAAATATTATATACCGTAAACAATTCATTGTTTAGCGCATCGCGAAGCCGTTTTTTCTCTTGTTGTTTTTTTCCACGTGTTTCCGTGGATCCACGAGAGCTCTGTTGATTCTCAAACTGACCAATCAGACAACTAGCATCTGTACACTAATTAAAGTCCCATTGTTGAGTGTGACGAAAACTCGTGGTGACGATTTTAAAACATGTTGGGTCACGCATGGTCCAATCTTACATGGTCCAATCTTACATGGTCCAACCTTACATGGTCCAACCTTACATGGTCCAATCTTACATGGTCCCATCTTACATGGTCCAACCTTACATGGTTCAACCTTACATGGTCCAATCTTACATGGTCCAATCTTGCATGGTCCAATCTTACATGGTCCAACCTTGCATGGTCCAACCTTACATGGTCCAACCTTACATGGTCCAATCTTACATGGTCCAACCTTGCATGGTCCAACCTTACATGGTCCAACCTTACATGGTCCAACCTTACATGGTCCAATCTTACATGGTCCAACCTTACATGGTCCAACCTTACATGGTCCAATCTTACATGGTCCAATCTTACATGGTCCAACCTTACATGGTTCAACCTTACATGGTCCAATCTTACATGGTCCAATCTTGCATGGTCCAATCTTACATGGTCCAACCTTGCATGGTCCAACCCTGCATGGTCCAATCTTACATGGTCCAACCTTACATGGTCCAACCTTGCATGGTCCAATCTTACATGGTCCAACCTTACATGGTCCAATCGTGCATGGTCCAACCTTACATGGTCCAATCTTACATGGTCCAACCTTACATGGTCCAATCTTACATGGTCCATATATATTATTGGACCATGTAAGATTGGACCATGCAAGGTTGGACCATGTAAGGTTGGACCATGTAAGATTGGACCATGTAAGGTTGGACCATGTAAGGTTGGACCATGTAAGATTGGACCATGCAAGGTTGGACCATGCAAGATTGGACCATGCAAGATTGGACCATGTAAGATTGGACCATGTAAGGTTGGACCATGTAAGGTTGGACCATGTAAGATTGGACCATGTAAGGTTGGACCATGTAAGGTTGGACCATGTAAGATTGGACCATGTAAGATTGGACCATGTAAGATTGGACCATGCAAGGTTGGACCATGTAAGATTGGACCATGCAAGATTGGACCATGTAAGATTGGACCATGTAAGGTTGGACCATGTAAGTTTGGACCATGTAAGATTGGACCATGTAAGGTTGGACCATGTAAGGTTGGACCATGTAAGGTTGGACCATGTAAGATTGGACCATGCAAGGTTGGACCATGTAAGGTTGGACCATGTAAGATTGGACCATGTAAGTTTGGACCATGTAAGGTTGGACCATGTAAGGTTGGACCATGTAAGATTGGACCATGTAAGATTGGACCATGCAAGGTTGGACCATGCAAGGTTGGACCATGTAAGATTGGACCATGCAAGATTGGACCATGTAAGGTTGGACCATGTAAGGTTGGACCATGTAAGGTTGGACCATGTAAGATTGGACCATGCAAGGTTGGACCATGCAAGATTGGTCCATGCAAGATTGGACCATGTAAGATTGGACCATGTAAGGTTGGACCATGTAAGGTTGGACCATGTAAGATTGGACCATGTAAGGTTGGACCATGTAAGGTTGGACCATGTAAGATTGGACCATGCAAGGTTGGACCATGCAAGGTTGGACCATGTAAGATTGGACCATGCAAGATTGGACCATGTAAGATTGGACCATGTAAGGTTGAACCATGTAAGGTTGGACCATGTAAGATTGGACCATGTAAGATTGGACCATGTAAGGTTGGACCATGTAAGGTTGGACCATGTAAGATTGGACCATGTAAGGTTGGACCATGCAAGATTGGACCATGCAAGATTGGACCATGTAAGATTGGACCATGTAAGGTTGGACCATGTAAGGTTGGACCATGTAAGATTGGACCATGTAAGGTTGGACCATGTAAGGTTGGACCATGTAAGGTTGGACCATGTAAGATTGGACCATGCAAGATTGGACCATGTAAGATTGGACCATGTAAGGTTGAACCATGTAAGGTTGGACCATGTAAGATTGGACCATGTAAGATTGGACCATGTAAGGTTGGACCATGTAAGGTTGGACCATGTAAGATTGGACCATGTAAGGTTGGACCATGTAAGGTTGGACCATGTAAGGTTGGACCATGTAAGATTGGACCATGTAAGATTGGACCATGCGTGACCCAACATGTTTTAAAATCGTCACCACGAGTTTTCGTCACACTCAACAATGGGACTTTAATTAGTGTACAGATGCTAGTTGTCTGATTGGTCAGTTTGAGAATCAACAGAGCTCTCGTGGATCCACGGAAACACGTGGAAAAAAACAACAAGAGAAAAAACGGCTTCGCGATGCGCTAAACAATGAATTGTTTACGGTATATAATATTTTATTTACGGTATATAATGTATTATTTACCAAATCATGAATTATATAGCGGAAACCTATTATATAGCTATATAAAGCATTATTTAGTGTAATAATACTATTTCAAGGCAAAAACAGTAAATAATAAATTATTTATCTAAATAATAAATTATTTATCTAAATAATAAATTATTTATCTAAATAATATTTTATTTAGATAAATAATATTTTATTTAGATAAATAATATTTTATTTACATATAATATTTTATTTATCTAAATAATATTTTATTTAGATAAATAATATTTTATTTATCTAAATAATATTTTATTTATTTAAATAACACTTTATTTACATATAATATATTGTTTAGAGAAAACGCGTAATTATTTATAAATAATGAGTTATTTACAAACACAATCTCTTATTTATGCTAAAGAATGCATTATTTAGTGCTCTGGGCTCTCTTTTTTCTGTATCTGTAAATAATGCATTGTTTAATTTAAACAATGCATTATTTAGCTAAATAATGCATGATATAGCTAAATAAAGCATTGTTTAGCTAAATAACGCGTTATTTAGCTAAATAATGTGTTATTTAGACATCAAGAGCTAAAAGGGACTTTTGCACCATTCGGATTGCCATAGACAGCAGCCCCAAACAACAGGGCAGCAAGCAACCGAGACTGACAATGCCACAAACACCCGATAGCGATGGGAAAGAGAACACGTGCGACACGGACACGGAGACGACAGGGCCCGACACAGCAACACACATCAGCTCAGGCAGTCTTTTGTGCTGAACCATGACCGTACTGGTGATTTTCACGTGCTACGTGACGGCAATGGTGAAGGACTATGAATTGGCTTTGCGACTTAATTACACTTGGGTTTAATGAATAGCGTATCGGTATGTTCTCTTAATGTAAGAGGATTACGTAACAACAAAAAAAGAAGATCTATATTTGATTTATTAAAAAAAAGAAAATATGATTTGATATGCTTGCAGGAATCATATATTACGGACGACGTGAAAGATCAGTGGGAGAGAGAATGGGGTGGAAGAGTGTTTCATTCTTCAGTTTCCTGTCAGAGCATGGGACAAATTATTCTCCTAAAAAAAGTTTTGATGGTGAAGCAGAATTAGTATTTAAAACAGAAAGAATTTTGTGTTTGAAAATTACATTTGAAAATGATTTTCTTTATTTGGTGAATATTTATTTTCCTGTTCTTAACCAGACGAACCATTGGTTTGCCGAACTAAGGTTCGCGAACCATGGTTTGTGTCTTAACTGGGTGAACTTGTTCGGCAAACTCAAGGACTAGTTCAGTTAAGACACGAAACCTGGATCGCCGACAAACGAGGGGAGCTCACTCCGAGTCGACAATAAAAGCAAGTAAGTTATTCCCCTTCCAAAAATGGCTGCCTCCAAGACGAAATCACCGATTGAGTGGTAACTCCGTGCTGGTTGTCGATTTGGGTCTCTCCTTCCGACTTGATCATGGTGCACGAAGCCTGGTAATCTTGAACTTTAGTGTGTTAAATTCATAGCTCAGAATCGAGTGGCATACTTTACTTATTTTAGATCCAAGTACCTGTAATCAAGCCCAAGAACATTTATCATGAAATTAATTGACGGATTAAGCTCCAAACCTAAGCATAATTAATTAATTTGGTTGTTTGATCGGCGAAAATGGCGTAGGTTGTCAACCAAGGGACTTCAATTACACGACAAAGTTGCCTCCCCTGTCCGCTGACACGGATAATTCCTTCTTTGACGCATGTAAACAAAATGCATTCGTACCAGAGTACGCTATGATTCGTACAGTTCATCGGAGTTCATTCCGTGACTTTAAAGGGATCTAAAAGACTTGTTATGATTACAAGTGCAGGTTCTCCAAATTTGGAGGCTTGAATGCCTCTGAATTATGAGCTATGAATTTAACACATTAAAGTTCAAGATTACCCGAAGCCTTCCATGTCATTTACCCTCCTGGGTTAAAGGTTATAAATTGATTCGAGAAAATAACATGACTGGTATGGACTGATCATTGTGTCTACCGTGGAGCCATCGGGGTTCTATGGGAAATGCTACACAAAAAAAACTTGCCTGTGAAAAGGGAAAGACGGTGACCAAAAATAAATGATGATAGCGATATTTCTAATTGTGGATCAGCAGAGTCGAGAAGCATACATGATGTTTACCAAAGTGTGTGTGCGTGTCTGTCTGTCCACGTGTGTGTTTGAGCTCTTTTCGGTACAGAATATGAGTTTGGGGATTGAGTGAAGAGGGAGACCTAAAAAAAAAACTACTCGGGATTTTGGTTCTTTTTATCACAATTCAGTCTGTTTTAATTTTCAAGTTATATCAGAAATTTTCTATTTGCACTGATACACTGGAATCCCTTGTGGATGTATTGCTTTAAGGGTCTACAAATAGTACTACTGAACCAAAATCATCCTGTTTCTTTACGTTTTGAGCAATTCAATTGGTCTTGGTTTTTGTTTTTTAAAAATTTGATTCCTCTTCATTCTTCTCAAAAAAAAGCTTTCATTGCGATAAACAAAACATTACTGGATAGACGTTTTCTTGGAGAACGTCTGTATTAGCAAGCATTTAAAGTAGGAGGACGATATGGAACGTACGATAAAAGGATGTGCTTTAGCTTTCTGTCTCATCATTTATAAATGTTGCCCTTCAATCACACACACACACACACACACTTTTGATCCAGCTCCAACCATATTTCATAAGGCTTTATTCAGGGTTGTCTCTTGTTCTTAAACATCCGATTTCTAAGCACACGTCTGTGCTGAGAATATGAACATGAACCGATATGAACATCAATGTCAGCCGCCTTTTTATTATGAAATAATGTTCATTTGTGTTCCAAACACTTCCGAAGAATACTTGTTGGTGTGTCTTCAGTCGCCCTGACATCATCACAACTCGACCCTGTCCTGCAAAAATACAAATATATACAGGGTGACACCCAAACATTCAACCCAAACAAATGCTTATTTCTTTTACATCTGTTGACCAAATTAGTTATCTTTCTTTTTTTCTTTCTTTTTTTTTTTGGTCCCTGTCCTGTCTTGTCTTGTCATGCCTTGTCTTGTCATCCCTCTATTGGCCTACTGGCAACCTTTTCCTAACTTGTCTTGTCTTGCCATGTCTTGTCTTGTCTTGTATATACATTTAGCATACATTTGGGTAAAGGTTTGCGAACAGGTAAGGGGTGTAAGAGAGAGAGAGAGAGAGAGAGAGAGAGAGAGAGAGAGAGAGAGAGAGAGAGAGAGAGAGAGAGAGAGAGAGAGAGAGAGAGATGGTGGTGGTCTATGTTACATTACACAGGTCAACACAGTTGCAAGTTCATAGGTTAAAGGCTGCCCTTTTCGTAGCGTTCATTAATTAATTCCTATTGTTTACATGTGCCAATAATGTTATAAAACTGTACATAAGGGGATATAATAACGATTGGCTGTAGCTTTCGAAAACAGAAAAAATTATTTCACTATTGCAAAGTGGTGTTGATAGTGTCGAATGTAAACAGAACAGTCTCAAAGTGAAAGTGGATGTTTTCCGGAAATTGCAAAGTTAACAAGAATACAGAAAAGCGCGCTTTCCTGCTTAGCACAATCCGCTACCGCGCTAATCTGGCGTGTCAATATCACTACGTTTTGCACGTGGAAGGTGAGCGATTTCCTTCACGCGGGGATTGACGAAGCTGTACTGTCTGTGTTGACGTTCTAAAAATAGCCCAAGCCCTGGAGAACTGTTTCTAAAGATAGCAATAAACTTTATTAAGAATTGATTATTTCTTGTAATTGGTAAGGACTTCAAACCTAAAACTTTGCAGGAAGCTTAATTTATACATCCCCGCAACGATGGGAAAAGCCCTGGAAGTAAGTAAACTAATTAAATAGGACTTTGTCAGCCTTTAAATGAGGGGTTATTGTGTATAGTGAGGAATTAATTTTCTGATGTATTTTTAATTCATTATTGGTGTTTTATGCAAAACGTACGGTCAATATTGAAAGTTTAAAAAAAAGTACTGCCCTCACATTAATACGAAGGCGGGATCACAGCTGGATAAGACAAGGTACGGCAATTTCGACCCGGAGGTCTCTTTCAGGGCGCACAGAGGATGAGACAACACAGGAGAAAAAAAAACCCACAGATAATAGCACACGGAAGGAACGATTACAGCAGTTATAATTAAATTACTTTGTGGGTCAGGGTTTTTTTGGAGTACAGGGGAAACCCCTTTTAAGACCTTAAAAAATGTGAGAAAATCAAGTCTTAAAATGGAAGGGGTCTAAAAATGGGGGTAATTTACAGAGGTTATGAACAGAACATCTTCTTCTTCTTCAGCGTTCCAGAAATTCTGGTGACGTGTGAGCTTGTTTGCCCATTTGGGTTCCCCACACTATACTCTGAGAGCATAGTCAGCTTCACTCCGCTTTCGTTGAGTAGGCATGCTGGGTATTTTCGTGTTTCCATAACCCACCGAACTCCGACATGGTTTACAGGATCTTTTCCGTGCGCACTTGGTCTTGTGCTTGCGTGTACACACGAAGGGGATTAAGTCACTAAGCAGGTCTGCACGTAAGTTGACCTGGGAGATCGGAAATATTTCAACTCTTAACCCACCAGGCGGCAGCGACCGGGATTCGAACTCACGACCTCCCGATTAGGAGGCCGACGTCTTACCACTGCGCGCCACTTCACCCGTCACAGAACATCTAAAGAAGCAAGATCTTAAAAAGGAGGAAGTCTGAAATGAATGGGTCTGAAAGGGGGGTTCCACTGTGGAAAAGTACCTGTCAGTTTACCTGTATGTATTAGGACTGGGTGGCCGAGTGGTAACGCACTTGCGCTCGGAAGCGAGAGGTTGCGAGTTCGACCCTGGGTCAGGGCGTTAGCAATTTTCTCCCCCCTTTCCTAACCTAGGTGGTGGGTTCAAGTGCTAGTCTTTCGGATGAGACGAAAAACCGAGGTCCCTTCCGTGTACACTACATTGGGGTGTGCACGTTAAAGATCCCACGATTGACAAAAGGGTCTTTCCTGGCAAAATTGTATAGGCATAGATAAGAATGTCCACCAAAATACCCGTGTGACTTGGAATAATAGGCCGTGAAAAGTAGGATATGCGCCGAAATGGCTGCGATCTGCTGGCCGATGTGAATGCGTGATGTATTGTGTAAAAAAAATTCCATCTCACACGGCATAAATAAATCCCTGCGCCTTGAATATGTGCGCGATATAAATTGCATAAAAATAAAAAAAAAATAAAAAAATAAAAATCCCTGCGCTTAGAACTGTACCCACGGAATACGCGCGATATAAGCCTCATATTGATTGATTGAATAAGACCACCCCTGACATGCGGCACATACCAAATATCTACAAGTGCTTTGTGTGAACAGTAAAAAAAATTGTTTTCCTTTTTGCGAATTCATTTCATTAAACACAACAACAAAATTCATCAAATTCCAGCTGAGCAGAACGGCTTTCACAATTATGACTGGGCCTTTAAAGGCATGTTCCTCACCATATTACCCAGCATATCAGACACCACATGTTTGACTAGGTTTTTACATGGGAACAACAAGACTATACAGGATGGTAAAAAAACCTCCCTATTTTCTTTTTAATCACATTTTTGACTGCGAAAAAAAAAAGAGATCAAAAAGGAAATAGGGCGCTTTTTTTTAGACACCCCTTTTTACGTCCAGCTTCTTTTGGTGGAGATTCAAGTTACAGACACATGTGAAATTCATTAAGCAAAAAGGTTCCCACTATGCACTGCCACAGAACACAACCAGGTTATTAATGTGCGGTACAGTGTATAATTATGTTTAAGTAAAAGGATGCCCTTCTTTTGTTTAATTGGAGCATCTATGATGTCTGACATTTTGGTTCTAACGGTAAGGAACGTATGTTTAGGCTCTAATAAGGACAGTTTGTCTTGTCAAAAGCCTCATGCATATTCCTTCCTCCCCATGCAAGACTTTCTTTTATTTGAATATCTGCCTTTATAGTACAAAAATCAAATAAAAAGGTCGCACTCTGCGCATAGCGACAAAAATCGCAATTTTACCAAGAAAACCTCACACTCTTTATGTGGAGAAAGACACTGACTGTTGCAGTATGTTATGCATTTGAAAACATCTGAAATTGTGTACTTGAATTCTACAGTTTGATCAGTTCTGTGTGTTTAAAAAGTTACCTTGATCATTCTGACATGCTCTTGCTCAAATCACATCCCAGACAATATTGTAGACTCCATTGATAGACACTGTGGTGCATGGGAGAACTGCATTCTGAGGAAACGAAAAAAATATACACTGAGGAAGAACAGTCACAACAACATTTGCAGCAGCAACAGGCTATATAATTTTATTCAAAGAACACTTAAATAAGGTAAAATGAAAATCAGTGTTGTGTCAGTAAATTTGATTTGGGGGAGATGGAAGGATTGGGGTGGGGGTTTAGAGGCGGGGATAGAAGGATAGCTGGGAACCGGGGAAGGTGGGGTGGCTAACACAGTTTGATCATGTAATGACTGGTACAATGTTTAAAGGCATAGAAAGCTGATGAATATACACGCTAATTGCTTTACCCAGAGCTGGAGACAGACTAAATTAAGTTCCCTGCAAAATATTGTGGTCTAGGAGCCCTTAAATGTTGAGATATTTGAATTTTTATTTTGATCTAGATGGTCCTATTTATAGATTTGGCAACACATGTAACGTTGATGCAAGGGAGCTAACACCGCGGCTTTGTTGACATCCTCACTTTTTCAGAGGCTAGAACAAGCTGTAATGCATGTATTATGGTCCGCGCATGGTGACATATCGTCATTATATGGTCTTATGGTGCGTTTGACATCGATTGTGGGCAAACTACACTTTGTAAACACGGGAGTGCGTTAGTATGCCTTTAATATATCTAAAAAGGCAGCAACTCTGTAATGCATTATGTGAACCAACTTCTCCATAAACTAAATAAAGATCAGTAAAAGTTACCTCTTTCATTCTGGAATCTTTTTGGTCCCATCACAGCTCAGACGCAGACTCAATGGACAGATACTGTAATGATGAAAAAAAACACCAGCATTTTAAGGGAGAACAAGAATTATGCAGAGAGGAAAAACAGTAATGAGTAAGAACAACAGCAGCAGCAGCAGCAGACTCAATATTCTTACTCTACATAACACTCTCACTGAATGACTGATTCAGTAACTAAATCCCAGTGAAGTGCAAGTGATCAAAATTACTGATGTAAAAACAGAGAGAGAGAGAGAGAGAGAGACAGAGAGACAGACAGACAGACAGAGAGAGACAGAGACAGACAGACAGACACAGACAGACACAGACAGACAGGCAGAGACAATGCGAATGTGTGTGTGTGTGTGTGTGTGTGTGTGTGTGTGTGTGTGTGTGTGTGTGTGTGTGTGTACATGGGAAATGCAGTGCCATTGAAAACAAACACTTGCTTCATTTAAATATCAACAGTTATACAACATAAGAGGCACTAGAAAAGTTGTACATGAAAATAAATGTTGCTCTTGCTGATGGAAAAAGAGCAGGGGGAGAGGGTCGATGTTGCTTGCACTTGCAGATAATTATGCACTAACATCCAGCTGTTTTTCTGGGTGTACTGTAACCCTGTAATGTTTAAGCAGAAATGTTTGTGGATCACGTTATGCTTCTGCTTTTAGATCAGTTTGAGTATTTGCAATATTACCTGGATCATTGCGGCATCCTCTTGATCACATCACATTTGAGACTTTTACCTATATAGACTCCATGGGCAGACGCTGAAGTTATTACAAGGGCATTCTGAAAAATGACAATACAAATGCAGAGATGTAGAACTTTACATTACACTTACAGAAGCAACAACCAGAGAGCTGATTTATACAGGTAGAGAGAGAGAGAAAGAGAAGAAGAAGTAAAAGAAAAAAGAGAGCATAGAAAGAGAGAGGGGGTGGGGGATGGGGCAAAGGGAGTGTGTAATGTGACGTGAGGAAGGGGAAGAGCAATGGAAAATGAAACTCTCAGTACTTTTAATTTATATTAACAGTTATGGAACTATTTGAGCACTCCCCATAACCACAAACAAGGTACAGACGGCAACATAAGTTGCACGGAAGGGTGGGGGTAGTTGGACTGGAGAGTGTTGTTATGGGTTTAGGGTGGTGCTGGGGCGGAGTGTGTATGTAACTTGATAATAATAAGCATGATCAGTTAGAGCTAACAACTATCTTGATCTTCACAGACATAAATTGCACAATGATTTCACCAGCATGTACCTTTATTTTTGCCCTTGAGTTAGGTGGAAGACAATGTTGAGTGGTGAACGCAAGTTGTATTGATCACTGGGTCATCCTGCGGTCCGGGCCATTGATCTGCACATTGCACCAGCACAAACAAACACAATTTTATGATCTCAATCAGCCTGCATGGTCAATCATGAATCTAAGAACACAAACACTGTCCAGATCTAATTGAAAACGAGATCATCATTACTTGGGAAATTCAATGAAAATCTAGCAGTCAACGAAGCAGATAGATCTGTCCTTGCGATTGTTGTTGCAAGCAGATAAATGTGTGAACTTCCTTATCTCAACGTTATCATTCAACATATTGATATTTTGCCTGATGGATGTTGTGCCGATGAGATAAACAAACAATCAAAATCAAAGTCATAAACTTTTGAAGAAAAAAATTAAACAAATTGAGCAGAAAGAATCTAGCTTACTGCTGTGCTGATTTCGACAAAATCAATGCGTTTACATGCCGAAGTCATTCCTGCTTTTATTCATATCATACTAGATGATCCTAATGCACAACAATACGAAAACGAGCTCAGCGAAATGAGTAACACTGCCTCACCTGCACTAACACAATGCTGCAGAAGTGAAGGTCGTCTACGACTGGAAATTTCGAAGTCGAACAGCGGCGTTTTTTCACTCTCAGCGGTTGTCTTGCTCGGAAAAGTGAAAAGCTTAACTTGAAATCGAACGGAAGTCACCATTCTACCTTTTCGTTCAAGCGTTGTTTTTATAAAATCTCAGAAAATGTAATTTTGACTTGGGTGATTTCGTCCGCCATTGAGATTCAGTTTTTCAATAATTTGTCTTCCTCCTTGGCAGAAGAGTCAAAGGTTCGGCCCGATCTTCAAGGTTCCCAAGACATGACTTGCAAACCCCGAACCTAGTTCGCCGAACCTCCCAAACCTAGTTCGAAAACTCAGGTTCGTCTGGTTAAGAACCAAGACAAGTTCGCCGAACCAGTCTTGAGGTTCGCCGAACCCCACGAACCTAGTTCGCGAACCAAAGGTTCGTCTGGTTAAGAACAGCCTTAATAATTCTTTCGAAAAAAGTCAATTATGGGCACAAGTTAATTCGTGTTTTGAAGAATTCGAAGGTGAGAAAATAATTTGTGGGGATTTCAATTGTGTTTTGAATAACGAGATAGATATTGTGAGTGGTGAAAAACATAAAAAATCTGATATTAATTTTCAAAATGTTTTGCATAGTAACGATCTGAATGATGTTTGGCGCTTGTTTCACACCGACGAAAAGGAGTTCTCCTGGAGCAGGAAGAGCCCTTTCATAGCCCGTCGACTTGACTATATTCTTCTCTCTGGTGGCTTGTTTGATAAAACATTATTTTGTGACATGGTCTCAGTACCACATTCAGATCACCGATTAATTGAGTTGAAAATTCAGTTTGTGAACATAGTACGCGGACCTTCTTACTGGAAATTTAATAATCAGTTATTGCGAGACAAAGGTTTTGTTGATTTAATGAATAATTTGATTGATGCATTTTTGTTGCAAAATAAAGGTTTATGTGATTCCTTAAAATGGGAATCATTAAAAATTCAAATGCGGGAATTGTGCACAGCCTATGCAGCAGGAAGAAAGCGAAAACAAAATAATTCCCAGCTTTCTCTTCAGAAGGATTTGGATGAAACGGACACTCTTTAAGCAAATAATCCACAAGATCTGAATCTGTTAATGAAAAGAGAAAAAATTAAAGTAGAGCTTGAGGTCTTTTCATTGGAAGAAACCCAGAGTGCCCAAGTTCGCTCTCGCGTCCAGTTCATAGAAGAAGGTGAGAAGAACACAAAGTATTTTTTGAATTTGAAAAAAAGTAAAGCTAACATGAAAATTATGGATCGTTTACAGACAGACGACGGGAGGGTATTTAATACACAGAAAGAGATTATGAAAGAACAAGTACGATTTTTTAAAGACTCATATGAAAAAAGTGCGAAATTTAACCAGATGAGCGCACACGAATTTGTACAAGATTTAAATATACCATTTCTCTCCAATGACCAAAAAGGTGAATTGGACTCGGAGATTACCAGGAAGGAATTAACTATTGCCCTTAAATTATTAAATAACGATTCAGCCCCAGGTCTTGATGGCCTCACTACCTGTTTTTATAAAGTATTTTGGTTGAAGATAAGGGATGTAGTTCATTCCTCATTAGTAGCATCATTTGTTAATGTGTAATTATCGCCCACTCAAAAACAAGCTGTTCTGACCTTAATTCATAAAGGTAAAGATTTACCTAGGGACGATCTCGGCAATTGGAGACCAATATCTATGACAAATACAGATTACAAGATAATTGCAAAATGTTTAGCATTGCGACTTTCCTCTGTAATAGGTGATATTATTCATGAAAATCAAGTTGGCTTTATGAAAGGAAGAAAAATAAGTAACATGATTAGACTCATTGATGATACCATAGATATTGTGAACACAATGGATAAACCTGGAGTTTTATTAGCAGTTGACTTTCGACGTGCATTTGATTCCATATCCAAAGATTATATTTTGTTTGCATTTGATAAATTTGGTTTTGGGGATAACTTTAAAAAATGGGCTTCTGTCCTGATGAACAATAGTCAAAGTTGTATTAATTATACAGGGTGGATATCCGAACCATTTCCTGTGGAAACTGGCAATCGTCAAGGATGTCCATTTTCGCCAATGGCTTTTGTTATTGCCCTTGAAATGTTGGCGAACACGATTCAATCTGATGAAGCTATTAAGGGTATCCATCTGCCTATGTCACCCTTTGAGGTATCACCAATCACGGTCCTAAAACTGCTATTATATGCTGATGACGTCACTCTTTTTTTGCATGATAAAATAGATCTAGAAAGGGCGTTATACAGTTTGAATATATTCAAACGTTTTTCCAACTTGGAAGTGAATGTCAACAAAACGGAAGCCATGTGGATAGGGTCCAGAAAGTTGTGTACAGATCAGTATTTTGGTCTTAAATGGAAACGTAAAGTAAAAATTGTTGGAATTATTTTTCCAAACAATATACCCGCATCGTCTTTAGAGGAAAACTGGTCAAAGAAAATTCAACGAATACAACAAATAATCGCCAATTGGTCAAAAAGAAATTTAAGTATACAAGGTAAAATTTGTATTGTTAAAACCTTTCTTATATCTCAATTCGTTTATATTTTCCAGTCTCTGGCAGTACTTCATCATGTGTTACACCATATTAATTCCATTTTGTTTAGGTTTATTTGGAAGAAAAAGTATTCAAATACGCGCGCATTTGAAAAAGTAAGACGAACAGTTATGTGTAAAGAAAAAGATTATGGTGGTTTGAATATGATAAACGTAGTAGATATGCACAACTCATTTATGATTTCCTGGCTTGTTAATTTGCATAACTCCACACAAAAGTATTGGTCTGTTATTCCAAGATATTGTCTGACATGTCTGGGCATTGGTTTATCGTGCTTTGACTCAAATGCATCTTCGAAAACGATGAATGGCCTCAATAGTTGCAGATCATTGTTGTGGAAACAAGTGTTATTAACTTGGCTTGACAATAAAAGTGTTTTCTGTGAAAAGTATAATATTGAACCAGTACATTTGAAGGACCAATGCATTTGGAACAATATGAATATTCAATTTAAACATAAATGCCTATTTTTTAAAGATTTTATAAAACATAATATCTCATTTGTAAAGGATGTCATGAATGAAAATGGTATTATTATTTCTTTTGAAGATTTATGTGAAAAAGTGGGTTATACACCATCCAGACAGTTTGAATATAATGCATTATGCACAGCACTTAAATCCAGACGTACTGACACATTACCATATCAATATTTTACATTGCAGGATTTCATTATTAATGGTGGAAATATAACAGCAAAGTTTATTAGAGCATGTTTAGTTGATCTTGATGTCCAGATTCCGAGTGCCTGTGATTTTTGGAAACGAAAACATAATGTAGATTTGGATAAGAGAAACTGGTTATTGGCTGTTAACAGCACAAAAGAAGAAAGATTACGTCTGCTGCACTGGAAATTATTACATAGAATATATCCAACCAATATTTTATTAAACAAAATGGGATTACGAACATCGAATAAATGTGATTTTTGTAATTAATTAGACACCCTTGAACATTTCTTTTTTAGTTGCCAAGAGGTGATGAAGGGTTGAAAAATATGTAAAGATTTTGTTTATAAGAAAATACATGTTGCCATTATTTTGAATGAAGAAAATGTATTTTTGGGTTATTTTAGGGAAAGTTTGAAAAATGATTATATTTATTTTGTGAATTATTGTATTTTAATCACCAAAATGACCATTGGAAAATTTAAATATGGAAAAAAGTTAGATTTGGGTGTATTATTGGAAACTGAGCTGAACATTAGGAATAAATTTATGTTATGATTATTTTTATTTATTTACTTAAACATATTAGTTTACTGATAAAGTTTGTTGATTTAAAAAATGTACACATTTGACTGAGAAAAGAAAAGACCTATGAAGAAGGTTTGCTCCAAGCCACACACGAAAAAAAATAAAATAATAAAAAATAAGGCAAAAAATAATTGTACTAGCAAACCTGCATGCAACTGAGGTTAAAAAAAAAAGAAAAGAAAAAAAAAAAGAGAGAGAGAAAAAAAAAAAAAAGATTAAAACAACTTTGCGCAACAAAGACGCTTATGATTCTCAGCCGAGATTGTTACCGGATAGTTATCCGCCTTGTACTATGTCATCTGCTGCACGCCTGCTCTAGATACAGAGCTTTTGTGTGACACGTTTCAAGCCGCCTCATGTGCTTTGAGTGCACACTTCAGCAACCTTACGTCTTTTGATGTCGCGAAGCAAGGATGACTCCTTCAGGGTTAAAAGGGTGAAGAAAATATCGGGATTTCTGCTGCATGCAGAGAAAACAAATTCTAATGAAACACCAAACAAACTCTGCCTCATAAATTCAAGATACGCATCACTCGACACAAAGCAAAAACTAAATCTGTAAAGCTTGATGTGTAGAAGTGACGCTTACACATAACTTCAGCTCTTAAGCCCCTAACACATAATTGTGACATACTTTGGTCTTGAGCTCAACAAGGGTGTCCATGCTTTTCAATAATATTAATTTTGTTTTTAAACTGGAATACATCATAAATCATAAGTGCACCATATTTATGCATGGAAAGACAAACGCAAGCTAAATTTACTTTGCCTTTTAAAAAAAGTGTTTCATTTGTGAAATCAAATCAGCAAAAGAATTGCCACCCTGTTCAGAAAGGAGCCATGGCAGCTATCAGTTTGTGAATGGAAGAATGCTCTTATCGCAACTTTAAAATGTCGGGTGGTGTAGATTTTCTTCTGCAATGGACTGATAGTGTCTTTAGATCAGTCATGCCCACAGGAAGACACACATACAACCTGAATGCAAGGCAGAAAAGAAGGCAACATTAAACCAATTATAGGATACTAGCTCACAGACAGACAGACAGACATTTACTTGTTTAAAACATGTTCTCATTGCATTATGTATTATTACGTTTCAATACGATCAAAGAGTACTGAATGATATTTTATCAGCTGCACAAAAGTAGTAGTGCTTACAAATTTTGCCAGAGAAACAGCATGTAGTGTTCCTTGAATGATGTTTCACTGACTTGCATTTTAATTATACCAGGAATGGAGTTCCACAATAGGGTGCCAGAATGAGAGAGACTTGACTTGTACAGGTCAATTCTGGGGGTTGGGGTAATTACATTGTATAGTTTTCTTGAAATATTCATCCTAAACGCATGGCAAATAAGAAGGCATTGTTAAACCAATGATTCCCACAGACATGGACCCATACAACCTGAATGCATGGCGGGAAAGAAGGCTTCATGAAAACAATTATTCTTTCTCTCAGACAGACACTCATACAACCTAGATGCATTGCGAGAAAGAAGGCATCGTTAAACCATTATTGTTCTCAGAGACAGAAACACATACAACCTGAATGCATGGCGGCCGGCCAGACTGTCCAACGCTGATCGTTCTGATGACGTCAGAGTGCTCAGAGAGTTGTGGGAAAGGTCAAGCATCCTCAGGTCACCATGATTATCCAGATTGACAGGCACTTTCTGGAGTCGATTGTAGGAGAAGTCTAGTTCTTTCAGACGGCGCTGTACACGTAACATGGCAGGATCTGTGAAGAAGAGTTCGTTCCGGGACAGGTCCAAAAACTGCAGCTGATCCACGTTTTGAAACAAGCGCCAACCGCGTGACTTCAAGAACTGCGGGTTTAATCCCAAGTTTGACAAACTCAATTTTGTCAGACTGTCCAGAAAATCAAACATCTGTTCCGTCATGTTGTAACAATAGTTGCCATCCAAGCTGAGTGTTTCCAGATTTTCGAGACCATAAAATGTCATGCGACAGTTGGCAAATCCCAGATAGGACAGGTCCAAAGTCTTCAAATGCTTAGCAGAGGGAAAAGTCCAATTCACCGGCAAGGGATTCAGGTGTGGGAAGATTGATGACATGTTTAGATATGAAATGTTCATAGGAGTTAGAAACCCCATCGTGTATGTGTTCTCATCGTAACCACCATTACGGAAATAGTCTTTGCATCGAAAATCTTGACTGACTAAACACTGAGCTCCTGTGATGGTAAACCTAATCTGATCCTGCAGTGCCAGAGATCGTAAGGGACCATCTGACATCATCATTCTGAGCAAAGTAGATGAATCTCCAATAATCGCATTCATCGAAACATCTATGTGTTCCACGCATCTGAAGAAAGGGGTGTTTTGTACTGTCAAGGCGTTTCCTGCTACTCGCTGAATATTGCAGCTCGACATTGTGAAGTTCATAACACATATGTTCCGTAGGTATCTGGCCGAATGACTGTCGATGACGTGGTAAAACGGCAAGTAATCGCCATTGCCATGCAATTTGATTTCAGTCACAGTCTGGTGCTGGAGGCCGTACAGAGATTCCAGTATGTGGTTGGGAGTCTGAAAGTGCGAGCCCATGAACCACAATCTGTCCAACGCAGGAAGTTCACAGAATGCACACGCTTCAATTTGAAGTGAGCAAAACTGAAAGTTGATGAAAGAGAGTGTCGAGTTTTTAAAGCCCTCGAAGGACGTGTTTAATATACGATTGATTTGACAGTTTTTGCTCAAGTCCAGGGTATGGATAGAGCGCAGAGCTGCAAAGTCCCGCCCAAAGTGCACCTCCCCAAACGTATCGATGGATAACAACGTCAGAGAGACGAGGTCACTGAACACGTTGTCAGGATATTCACCGTTCGGATCGTCATCGTTGTACTCCAGATGCAGAAGCTGCAGCTGCCCCAGCGAGGCGAAGACCCGGGCCGGGTAGACTGACGACGTCAGCTTCAGTTTGTTGTCAGACAAGTCCAGGTTGATCAGCCTGTCCAGCCCTGTCATGGCACCAGCCTCCAGTCTCTGCAAGCGGTTGGACCCCAGCCCCAGCCAGTTGAGGTGAGCGAGACTGGAGAAGGTGTTGTTGTACAAGACCTGCAGGTGGTTGTGGCCTAGATCCAGGTGACGGAGGTGAGTCAGGTTCTCAAAGACGTCCGTCCCGAGGCTGGACACCTGGTTGTGGTCAAGCAACAGTCGTTGTAGGTGCGGAAGGTTGGCAAATGTCCGGCTGGTCAGTGCGTTCAGGTTGTTATAGCTCAGGTCCAAAGTCTCCAACTCTTCCAGTCCTTGAAACGCGTGCCGGTCTAGTTCCGGCAGATCGTTGTGACTGAGGTTCAAGTGACGTAAGCAGGAGAGACCAGAAAGGGAACCGGAACGCCACTCTAACTGCTGGTTATAACTCAAGTCCAGAAGTATGACGTCAGAGACATCTACGCCGGAGATATCTACGTCCGAGAGTGACGTAACTTGCGTGTCACTGCAGCCCACCAGGGTTCCGATTTGAGCTCTGCTCCTCGACCCGACAAGAAACCAAACCAACACAAACCCGATTCTATTCATCATTTTCATTTTGCACGTTGCTTCTTATGAAGTTTTCTCTCCAAACATGTATGGCTATAACACGATGTATTTCAACATTTCTTTTCGCGAGGGAGGACTGTGTCATAAATTATGAATGTGATCTGGCTGTCTGAACTGAAGTCGTGGCCTTTATACCAAGCAAGGAGGAAGAACGTGCCAGGTAGGAAAGGGACACAGAAGAAGGGGAATTCTCTGCGTGGTTACATCCCAACTTACCACAGCCACCCGGTGACATTGCATTGGGCAGGACAGGAAAAGAGAATGATTTTGTGTTTAAACAAAATACTAGTGTTTCAACACTTGACGAACGCGTTTCAATAGAGGTCATAACAAAAACAATGTTTCGGCCCATGAACGAAGAAGAACACAGACTACAGGGCAGGTTCGTCGCGATATAACTTTTGTGGTTGAAAACGACGTTAAACACCAAATAAAGAAAGACATGGCAGGTACCTGTGAAGACCAGGACCTATAAAGTTAGACAGTGAAGTGATGTTACGGTCGTGAAAGTAGCCTCACACACTCAGGCACCACAGGCTTTTTCTTTTCTCTGACTTTTTAACGCATGATTATATACTGCTTTGGTGTTTACTTACCAAGCCTTGTTTGAGGAAAGGATCTTACGACAAAGGGTTTTTTCCACTGAGGAAAATGGGTTCGAAATGAAGACGTTCAGGTTGAGGGAAACAGTTTGAAAATAATGTGTGTGTATGTATGTGTGTGTGTGTGTGTGTGTGTGTGTGTTTGTGTGTGTGTGTGTGTGTATGTATGTGTGTGTGTGTGTGTATGTGTGGAGTGTCTGTGTGTGTGTGTATGTGTGTGTGTGTGTGCGAGTGTGTGTGTGTGTGTGTGTGTGTGTGTGTTTCAGAGTGTGCGTACGTGTGTGTGTGTGTGTGCGTGCGTGTGTGTGTGTATGTGTGTGTATATAGGGTGTCTCCAAAAAAAGTACCCCAAAATAGTGTTTCAGCACGTGACTAGCGCGTTTCAATAAAAATCAGAACAAACACAAAGCATTATTGCAGATGTATTTTTTTAAGAGAAAATGTAAAATCAAAAAGGAATTTAAAATTCAATCATCATTAAGTGAAGCAGTTCAAAAGAAAAAAACAAATGCTTCTCCTTCTCCTTCTTCTTCTTCTTCTTCTTCTTCTGCTGCTGCGTTTGTGGGCTGAAACTCCCATGTGTATAGCCGTTTTTACTCTGCCATTTAGGCAGCCATACGCCGCTATGGGAGGAAGCATGCTGGGTATTTTCGTGTTTTTATAACCCACCAAACTCTGACATCGATTACAGGATCTTTTTCCTGCGCACTTGGTCTTGTGCTTGCGTGTACACACGAAGGGGGATAAGGCACTAGCAGGTATGCACGTAAGTTGACCTGGGAGATCAACAAAATATCCACCTTAACCCACCAGGCGCGGCCGGGATTCAAACCCACGACCTTCCGCTTTGGAGGCCGGTGTCACGAACTGAAACCTCTGCTGAAAAATCCTTCTCATTGCGGTCAATGCGCATGCGCCAATCTTGGACTTTGACCCTTTGACCGAACGAACCATGGGTTAGAGTAAGGGTTTGGGTTAGGGTTAGGTTGTTCACGACCTCATTAATCTTCCCATGTTAGCGCATGCGCATTGACCGCAATGAGAAGGATTGTTCAGGCAGAGTTTTTAGTTCGTGACACCGGCGTCTTACCACCATGCCATCGCGCCCGTCAAAGCGCAATCAAAACACACACAACGTTTTTGTTAACCGGAGAGCAAACAAAAATATACGAAGCATGCATCCCCTGCAATCGGTGTATGGCTGCCTAAACAGCGGGGTAAAACCGGTTATACACGTAAAAACAGTGTGAGGTTTAGCCCATGAACGAAGAAGAAGAAGAAAGACTACAGGGCAGGTACCTGTGAAGACCATGGCCCCTAGTCTTAAAAAGGCTGTAACTCATATACCTGTCTGTAAAACCACGTCCGTTCGTTAAGTCAGCTAAGTGTAATTTATGAAATCCGGATAAGGCATTACCAGAGTGTCACCGAGC
>NC_090246.1:16354296-16359296 GCF_037325665.1 Littorina saxatilis
TTGTGCTGTTGCCGAAATACAAGTCTTTTTCAGTCTAAGCCTGATCTAGATGGATATATTGTATCAGATGTTATTAAAATGCATAAAGAGTTGACATAATGCCAAGTTATGGTTTTTAACTGAAAACATTAACAAATAGGGCGTTGAGAATCATACAATCAAAAGAGGCCTGTGGGCAGAACCTGGAGTTTACGGAACGAAAACTATGCACAGACACAATATTTCAAAATGTCCCTCATAAAAACTCATTGACATTGTGTTTTATCCCCAAGTACGCTAGTACTTGGGCTCAACAGACTTTATTTAGAAAATTAAACTAGACTTACGCTAGGAAGTTGAAGTTTAATTGAAATTATTAAGAGTCTATTGACAGGAACGGAGGAGTTACGTGAGTATTGTGCGCGCATGAGCAAGAAGTCAATGTTAAGAGCTGTGTGTGGTCACTAGACTGACGACTTATAGGGAGGGTCAGTTTATTGAATCATCATAAATCTACTGACAAGGGAGGGACGTAACTCCTCCGTTCCTGTCAATAGACTCTTAATAATTTCAATTAAACTTCAACTTCCTAGCGTAAGTCTAGTTTAATTTTCTAATTATTATTCATCTATTGACTACGTCACTACGTAGTCACGTGAGACTTCAGAAACAGTCTATGTGAACTCACACTCAATCAGACAAGGTAAAGAGTTCTAACTTTTATTCTCAAAATAACCATCAAGAATTATCTGACCAAAATTTGAAACAGAAACATCTTTCTTGTAGAACTTTACAAACACCCTGTCACTTGCCCAACTACCAGCTTTGAGTATTGTTTTCAAGGGCACACCTCTCTTTTCTGCTGCACTACAACTCGCACTTCGTGTGGAATGTGCTGTGTATTTCTCTGTGTCTATGCCAGCACTCCGTAACACAGCTTTGATCCATCTGGAAAAAGTCTGTTTTCCTACAGCACAATGAGGTTTTAAATAACTGATGAAGAGTTGCTTCCCTTTCCTTAAGGGCTTTGTTATAGTCAAATATTTCTCAAGTGACGTACAGGACAAAATTTCTCATTATCTGTGAATTCGAGTATTTCAGCAGGTTCTGTGTGAAACCCAGGTTTAGTAGTCTTATGTTTGCTTGAAAACACTATCACACACTTCTGATCAAAAACTCTGATATCATCCACCATTAAAGAATGTAGAGCATGTCCCCTTTGACCTGTGACTAAAGCTACTAACATACACGTTTTCAGTGTCAGTTCCTTCAAAGAAAGTTCATGCAGTTGAGGAAGTTTGTCAAAATAGTCCAACACTACATTCACATCCCAGGTATCGGT
Organism: Littorina saxatilis; assembly: GCF_037325665.1. Classification (NCBI taxonomy): domain Eukaryota; kingdom Metazoa; phylum Mollusca; class Gastropoda; order Littorinimorpha; family Littorinidae; genus Littorina; species Littorina saxatilis. The sequence goes on from NC_090246.1 coordinate 16,355,618, forward strand.
ATATTTAGGGAAAGAAGGTCTTTCTTCAAAAACACCTTTAATCACTCTGCACACAACTGGATGACTACCTACAGTCTGACCCGATATCATGGGTAAGTAAGCTGACAACGCACTACGGGCAGAATTGACAGTACCATAACTTGCACCAGCGTCAAACAGCGATGCAAGAAAGTTAGCTACTCTTGCAGGGGAAGCAATGTCAGCATCAAACCTATTCTCTGAAGCATAAGATTGCCACTTTGAAATATAGCAGTTATACACAGCTCGAGTCGATGATCTGAAAGACTGAATCATCAGGTCTGCAGCACGTTGTGAGAAGCCTTCCTGGAGATAGCGTTCCCTGATACATTGCATACCAGAAGTCGAAGGGAACGATGAAGAGGGTGCAGTTTGCCCGGGTGAGAAGGTAGCGTCAAGAGTTCCTTCCCTTCCATCTCCACTGGTTCCTGGATCAGGAGACTGTTGAGCAGAGGCCACCAAACCTGCGTCGTCCAGCGTGGAACCACCACCACTCCGATGCCCATGTCCTGACGGATCTTCGTGAGAACTTGTGTGATGACACTAAAAGGAGGAAATGCATAAAACTCAAAATTTCCCCAGTTCATGGAAAAAGCATCTACAGCAAATGCTTCTGGGTCTGGCTTGTAGGACACATACCTGTCCATTTGTTTGTTTAACCTGGATGCAAATAAGTCAACAGTAGGCTTCACCTGCAAAGAACTGAGAGCCTGAGTTAATACTGTCTCATCCAGCTTCCACTCTGTATCCAGATTTATTTTCCTTGATTCAGAATCAGCAGCAGTGTTTTCTTTCCCTGCAATATGAGCTGCACTTAGCCAGATATCATGAGCGATGCACCACAGCCACATTGTATTGGTAATAGAGTCACACGTATCAGAATGACTAGTACCCATGTGATTGATACAGGCAACAGCCGTGGTATTGTCAACAAGAATACGCACATGCTTACCAATAATTAAGTTGATCCTGAAAACACAGCAGTGCAAAGTATGCCGCTTTTAACTCAAGGTAATTGATATGGAACTGTGTTTCAACAGGCAGCCATAAACCACCTGACTGTGCGTCTCCAAGTGCACAGCCCCAGCCTGTGAGACTAGCATCAGAAGAAAGAGTGATATCTGGTGCAGACTGGTGTATGTTGTTATAAGAAGCCAACACATTATCTATCCACCACTGTAGTTCTGACTTAGCAGAACAGGACAGACTCATGCAAGAATCAAAATATCCTTTACTGCTAGCAAGCGCTGCTTTTTTCTCCTTTTCAAGCTGTCTGTAGTATAGAGGCCCGTATTTCACTGCAGGGAATGCTGCTACAATTTTCCCTATGACTTTGGCTAAGTATCGTATTGTCATTGAGGATTTGGACATTGCAGTCTTACAACACGAAAGCAGGTCTGCACTTCTATCAGGTGTAAGAGTGGTAATCATCTGCTTTGAATCTATGATTACCCCAAGATACTGAACACAATGGCTGGGCTCAAGCACTGACTTTCCTGGGTGAACAATGAAACCAACTGATCGCAATAGTTGCACTGTATCAATCACATTTTGCATACATGCTAGTCTTGTCTCAGCAAGTAACAGAGAATCATCCAGAAAAACGGTGGACAGATGACCTTTCTCTCTCAAGGTAGCAAAAACAGGCTTCAACAATTTTGTAAATTTGCGTGGAGCAAGTGCGAGACCATTTGGCATGCAATTAAACTGCCATATCTTACCATCCCATTCAAACCTCAAAAACTTTTTGTGGCCTTCAAAGATTGGTACAGAATAGTATGCATCCTTCAGGTCTATGGAAGCCATAAAACAGTCTTGCGTCACTAATTTCAACGCAGCAGCTTGGAGCGTTTCCATCTTAAAATGAGGGTAAGTTATGTCTCTGTTCAAACACTTTAGGTTAAGAATCATCCTGTGTGTGCCATCTTTCTTTGGCCGTGTAAAAACAGGTGAAACAAACTGCCCCGGTTCAAATTCACACTGCTCTATCACTCCTTTTGCACTCAGCTTTTGAATCTCTGAATCAATTACTTTCACTTCCTGTTTATTCAACAAAGGTTGGTTTTTAAATGGACTAGATCTAGGTGTTGATCTTGATTGATTAAACTCAAGGTAAACACCAGACACGGTTTCAATGATTTCAGGATCTGAGGTTAACGATTTCCAGACTTCCAAGAACTGCTTTATTCTACCACCTTGAAAGAGAGAGGTCTCCGTCTTTATATCTGTGAGCAAAGAGGAGAGACATACAGATAGCTCTCTCACCTGAGAAGTGACAGCATCGTCATTTAGTTTCTCCTGGGGAACTGCGCTCTCTGACTGTTCTTTCCCCCAAACTGCCTCTTCTGATTCTGAAATCTGTTCTGCCACTGCGGCTGTCTCATGCCTAAAAAAGGCTTTCGACTATTGTTTTTCCACGGTTTGAAGTCGAACCCCCGTCTATCCACATTCGCACCTGCACTCTGTGCATATCTGTCTAGCTCTTTGGCCTCTTTTAGTGAGTTTGACAAATTGTCACCGAAAAGCTGTTGGCTACTAATTAGCACCGAGTCCGAACACAGCCCTATCATGTGTTTTGGGAGGTGTGGGCGTAGCGCATAGCGACGTCTCAGGGAGAGCTCTCTACTGGCATGCCCAAGCATAGCGAGCGCATCCGAGTTAGCTTTGACAATTGCTTTACCCGTTTTCCCGTCTTTCATTGATTTTTCTCTCTGCGCTTTAAAAAGGGCCTGAGTAGATGACGTCACTGCAGTCGCGGCTTTTACCACGGCGCGTTGGATAGAGGCTAGCTTTAGGTCCGCCTTTTTTGCGTTCACGGGCAACAGTTTCCACACCTCAGTGTTTACTTTTGGCACTTGCAACTTCTGACAGTTGACGGGCCTTGGGTATAGATCTATCCTCTCACTGTCTCAGCGAACTTTTCTTCGCCCAGTCCTTTGGCAAACCGTTTATCAATCAAATCTGCCATTGAGGAGGCTACTGCGTCAGCAGTAATTTCTTCTCTGTCTAGTTCGCCATCAATTTCTTTCATCAAATCTTCGTCCGAACAGACTATCGAGAGTACGTCATCGTCATCAAGGATTTCTCCATCAGATGAGTCTGAGCGATTATGAGTATGACTATCAGATTCAGAATCCCCATTGCTCTCAGGCTGATTCGATTCGACCTTGCGCTTTTTCATGAGCGTCTTGCCCTTCTTTGCATTAGGAGCACTGGCCCCCTTTCTTTTGCAACCTTGAGGCTTTTCAGACTGTGATTCGACCAACTCAGGGCCTGTCTGTGCCTGTGACCTACTTTGCTGGCTCAGCAGCGTGGGGTTCGTGAGGGCAGCGAACCTTTTTTCCCACTTGGCATCTAATTGTTGCATCAAATCTTGAATAAGCTGTTTATTCGCTTGTTCCGAGCTTGGTTTCGGATTAGGTTTATCTCCTGACTCAGCAGGCCCGGCTTTTTCATGATCACTCATTTCCGACACACAACACAGGTGGAACCGGTCACAAGCCCTCAACGATTTAAATCAATCACATTTATGAAAAAAGGAAAAACTCACCTTACAAACGAATTCCAAACACAACCAGGTTGTTTCACAAACACTTCGCAGTCAAAAAATAATTAGTCCTGCCCAAAAACCAGGGCGATGAACCACGATTTAATTCATGGT
>NC_090246.1:16364296-16414296 GCF_037325665.1 Littorina saxatilis
AAAATTATGTTAATATTTTGTACTTGTACAGTCGATAAACTTTACTTTCACTGTCAAAAAACTCCTTTTTTCTCGATGATGCGAGTTCTCATTTAACAACACAGAAAGATCACTACACAAAATTATGTATGTGTTATGCAAATACTCAATGAACAAAGTCGTATGTGATCTGAAACGAAAGTGTTTATTGGATTAGAAATTGTAATTTGAAAAGCGAAAATGATTAATGTTACGGGTTTCCAGCATATCATTGGTAAAAAAACGAACAAGTTTAAACCAGGCACATGAACATAAACCTCGTTTACATTGGTATAATCTTCTTCTTCAGCGTTCGACAGTTTACATTGGTATCACATTATGTGTTATCGTATGTTGTTGTTGTGTTGTTCTTATCTATGTACATACACAATGATTTGTAAAGTGAGAAAAAAAAGAGGAAAAATCTATTTCCCCCTACCCAGCAGCATCCATGTACATAAAGTATTTAGCATTTTTTAGTACACTTTGCGTCGACCGCTAAAGAAGAAGAAGAGTACCCTTTGCATCGACCGCTAAAGAAGAAGAAGAGTACACTTTGCACAAACCTGGATACCGGGACCCTATGCATTGAGCAGCTCGAAAGTTCACAACTGGGAACTATTTATAGTGATAGTTTTTTCATCTATCTTCTGCATCCATTCTTTGCTCTTGCCATGTATTACATTTGTTTTTCAATAAAAGTAAATATTTAGGGAGGTGTGCATTGCCACATTACGCGTTCGGATGACGTGAGAACGAACCGAGGTTTTATCTGTGTGCACGTGCCGCCTACCTTCCAGCTGTCATCAATGTGCTGCACGACGTTCTCCGCCCTCACAGACCCAGGCAGCTCCTCCCGGTCACGCAGCAAGAGACGCACGTTGTACTGCTCCTCCACAGCCTCACGCAGCGTCACGCACGCCAGAATGACGTCATCCTGAGCCTCGGAGTACACGACGTAAGCGTCTCGGTGAAAGTGGTGACGTCTCGGCAGACGGTACCGTCGGATTGCTTTCCAAGCGTAGCAGAGCTGGGTCCAGGAGCGTACAACGATGAAAGTCACGACGATGGCCAGGAGTTGGACAAGTAAGGCGGAGAGGGCGATTCCAAACATCTGTACCCCCACACAGCGCCGCCAGTGACTCATCCACTGCGCCATCACGCGCTCTGTGCTGGTGATCTCCCCTGTCTCCGTGGTGCACGTGTAGTTAGCCGCTTGGCGTCCTTCGCCATCAAGCGACACGGGGGTGTGCCACAGCCACTGTACCACGTCCAGGTTGAAGCACGCACACTCCAGTGGATTTCCCAATAGTTTGAGGCTGAAGCAGGAATGTTTGCAATTATAACCAATCTAACAATTCCCTATTCTTTCGTAGTAGTTTACGTAATAGAACGCAGTTCTGTTTCGCACGCATTGTGAAGGAAATCACGAATAACACTGTAACAGGAAAGCACTCAACAGGTAAATGGAATAAGCATTCGAATATCAGTCGCCAGAGTGTTTAGCGCATAAGTTGAATCGACTAACACTGTAAACTGTAAACATAGCAGACAGATATCTAAGACAAGATGTCCGCTATTTATGTTGTGCAGTGCGTCGTATAACCGGTCTGAGAGGGAGATAGCAACCAGATGACAAGTGTGAAGAATCTGAGAAGCCGCCGAAGTATCATAACTCTAGACCAGCATAGCTGAAATTCGACGGGATTTCGCGAAGTTATTGCAAGGTTATGGTTGTCCGTATAGTTGGACCATAGAGGTCACAGGACGAAAGGAACTGAGTAGACCGAGGTCGCCAGTGGAAGATACATTTCCTGGTTGACGGCCATAGACGCTGTGTAATTCTGTGTATTAACAGAGTTAAAATATGTCTATAAGATCTTAATTACATAAGATATAATGAGTGTTTAGTAGGCAGAGCAGACGGTGATTTGAGTCTGCCGGAATATGAACTGTAACTGTTTTTCTGACTACACACGAGCCGTGATTCGATACCAGTAAAGTAGATAATTATCGTGTGCCTGTGAGTTCACGGACTGTTTGTGTATTTCTTTACATAAGTGAAGGGTAGAGGGTTTTGTTAGTGAAATTGTGCACGAGATTGTAATCTCGAGTTGTTTATGCATCCAAACCTGTGAGTACCCAATTTTTGAATACCTAACATTTATGTTCATGATTGTGTGTATGTGTGTGTATGTTTGTCATACCTGTATAATACAGTGGAAGGAACTTACATTTGGAGTTGTGTTTGTTCTTGTATGATAGCGTACTAGCGCATTTGCATTCATTCACACGCATAATCAGGATTAAAACAACTTGCGCAATAAAGACGCTCACGATTCTCAGCCGAGATTGTAAAGGATAGTTATCCGCTTTGTACAATGCCATCTGCTGCACGCCTGCTCTAGATACACAGCTTTTGTGTGACACGTTTCAAGCCGCCTTATGTGCTTTGAGTGCACACTTCAGTAACCTTACGTCTTTTGATGTCGCGAAGCAAGGATGACTCCTTCAAAGTTAAAAGGGTGAAGGAAATATCTGGCTTTCTAATGAAACACCAAACAAACTCTGCCTCATAAATTCAAGATACGCATCACTCTACACAAAGCAAAACGAAATCAGTAACGCCTGATGTGTAGAAGTGACGCTTACACATAGCCCCTAACACATATGGCCAACTTTGCTCTTGAACTCAACAACGGTGTCCATGCTTTTTGAATTTGTTTTTAACCGGAATACATCATAAATCATAAGTGCACCATATTTATGCATGGAAAGGCAAACGCAAACTAAATTTACTTTGCCTTTTATAAAAAGTGTTTCATTTGTGAAATCAAATCAGCAAAAGAATTGCCACCCTGTTCAGAAAGGAGCCATGGCAGCTATCAGTTTGTGAATGGAAAAATGCTCTTATCGCAACTTCAAAATGTCGGGTGGTGTAGATGTTCTTCTGCAATGGACAGATCGTGTCTTTAGATCAGTCATGCCCACAGAAAGACACACACACAACCTGAATGCAAGGCAGAAAAGAAGGCAACATTAAACCAATAATAGGATACTAGCCCACAGACAGACATACTGGTTGGTCCGGTGTCAGAATAATGTGACTGAGTGAGACATGAAGCCTGTGCTGCGACTTCTGTCTTGTGTGTGGCGCACGTTATATGTCAAAGCAGCACCGCCCTGATATGGCCCTTCGTGGTCGGCTGGGCGTTAAGCAAACAAACAAACAAACAAACAAACAGACAGACATACAGACACTTACTTGTTTAAACAAGAAGGGCAAAGCCCATACGACTCACATGCTTGACCTTGACATGGTCAAATAACTAAACCTAGCAATGACATCATACACTAAGAACTGCTTTACACATTTTTCCTACCAAAATACATGTGACCTTGACCCAAGGTCAAGGTCATCCAAGGTCATGCAACACAAAGCTGTTAATTCAAGACATAGGAAGTACAATGGTGCTTATTGGCTCTTTCTACCATGAGATATGGTCACTTTTAGTGGTTCACTACCTTATTTTGGTCACATTTCATAAGGGTCAAAGTGACCTTGACCTTGATCATATGTGACCAAATGTGTCTCATGATGAAAGCATAACATGTGCCCCACATAATTTTTAAGTTTGAAACAGTTATCTTCCATAGTTCAGGGTCAAGGTCACTTCAAAATATGTATACAATCCAACTTTGAAGAGCTCCTGTGACCTTGACCTTGAAGCAAGGTAAACCAAACTGGTATCAAAAGATGGGGCTTACTTTGCCCTATATATCATATATAGGTGAGGTATTGAATCTCAAAAACTTCAAAGAAAATGGGAAAAATGGGAAAAATAGCTGTTTTCTAGGCAACATTTATGGCCCCTGCGACCTTGACCTTGAAGCAAGGTCAAGATGCTATGTATGTTTTTTGGGGCCTTGTCATCATACACCATCTTGCCAAATTTGGTACTGATAGACTGAATAGTGTCCAAGAAATATCCAACGTTAAAGTTTTCCGGACGGACGTCCGGACGGACGACTCGGGTGAGTACATAGACTCACTTTTGCTTCGCATGTGAGTCAAAAATGTTTATAATATTAAATGCCAATTTTTTTATTTACAATTGTAAGTATGCAAAAGCTGTTCCTACAATGGCTGCATTTAAAAGAGATCTGAGAAAAGGGTATTTGGTAGAAGAATATTTAAGTAAACTTAATTTTACATATAATAAATTTCTCCTGGAGTGGTACCCATTTAAACCTCTGATATTGTCAAATGATTGATTGTCTTTCTGATTGAGCTTGTAAGGATGAAATTTGGTTTTTGGAGGTAATAGGAGGTTAAAGATGTTTCTCAGTTTAGACTCGAACATAAACATTGTCTGTTTATTTTGCAGCAGCTAAACGGGGAACAGGACTTGGTGTTTTACAAAATTATCAATAGAAACATAAACAAGTCGCGTAAGGCGAAAATACAATATTTAGTCAAGTAGCTGCCATTTTTCAGCAAGACCGTATACTCGTAGCATCGTCAGTCCACCGCTCATGGCAAAGGCAGTGAAATTGTACCTCTCTTTGTTTGAACTTTCTGAGCGTGTTTGTAATCCAAACATATCATATCTATATGTTTTTGGAATCAGGAACCGACAAGGAATAAGATGAAAGTGTTTTTAAATTGATTTCGACAATTTAATTTTGATAATAATTTTTATATATTTAATTTTCAGAGCTTGTTTTTAATCCGAATATAACATATTTATATGTTTTTGGAATCAGCAAATGATGGAGAATAAGATAAACGTAAATTTGGATCGTTTTATAAATTTTTATTTTTTTTTACAATTTTCAGATTGTTAATGACCAAAGTCATTAATTAATTTTTAAGCCACCAAGCTGAAATGCAATACCGAAGTCCGGGCTTTGTCGAAGATTACTTGACCAAAATTTCAACCAATTTGGTTGAAAAATGAGGGCGTGACAGTGCCGCCTCAACTTTCACGAAAAGCCGGATATGACGTCATCAAAGACATTTATCAAAAAAATGAAAAAAACGTATGGGGATTTCATACCCAGGAACTCTCATGTCAAATTTCATAAAGATCGGTCCAGTAGTTCAGTCTGAATCGCTCTACACACACACACACACACACACACACACACACACACACACACACACACACGCACACACGCACATACACCACGACCCTCGTTTCGATTCCCCCTCGATGTTAAAATATTTAGTCAAAACTTGACTAAATATAAAACAAGTCGCGTAAGGCGAAAATACAATATTTAGTCAAGTAGCTGTCGAACTCACAGAATGAAACGCAATGCCATTTTACTCGTAGCATCGTCAGGCCACCGCTCATGGCAAAGGCAGTGAAATTGACAAGAAGAGCGGGGTAGTAGTTGCGCTAAGAAGGATAGCACGCTTTTCTGTACCTCTCTTTGTTTTAACTTTCTGAGCGTGTTTTTAATCCAAACATATCATATCTATATGTTTTTGGAATCAGGAACCGACAAGGAATAAGATGAAAGTGTTTTTAAATTGATTTGGACAATTTAATTTTGATAATAATTTTTATATATTTAATTTTCAGAGCTTGTTTTTAATCCAAATATAACATATTTATATGTTTTTGGAATCAGCAAATGATGGAGAATAAGATAAACGTAAATTTGGATCGTTTTATAAATTTTTATTTTTTTTTACAATTTTCAGATTTTTAATGACCAAAGTCATTAATTAATTTTTAAGCCACCAAGCTGAAATGCAATACCGAACCCCGGGCTTCGTCGAAGATTACTTGACCAAAATTTGAACCAATTTGGTTGAAAAATGAGGGCGTGACAGTGCCGCCTCAACTTTCACGAAAAGCCGGATATGACGTCATCAAAGACATTTATCAAAAAAATGAAAAAAACATTCGGGGATTTCATACCCAGGAACTCTCATGTCAAATTTCATAAAGATCGGTCCAGTAGTTTAGTCTGAATCGCTCTACACACACACACACACACACACACACACACACACACACGCACGCACGCACGCACATACACCACGACCCTCGTTTCGATTCCCCCTCGATGTTAAAATATTTAGTCAAAACTTGACTAAATATAACAAGTCGCGTAAGGTGAAAATACAATATTTAGTCAAGTAGCTGTCGAACTCACAGAATGAAACGCAATGCCATTTTACTCGTAGCATCGTCAGGCCACCGCTCATGGCAAAGGCAGTGAAATTGACAAGAAGAGCGGGGTAGTAGTTGCGCTAAGAAGGATAGCACGCTTTTCTGTACCTCTCTTTGTTTTAACTTTCTGAGCGTGTTTTTAATCCAAACATATCATATCTATATGTTTTTGGAATCAGGAACCGACAAGGAATAAGATGAAAGTGTTTTTAAATTGATTTGGACAATTTAATTTTGATAATAAATTTTATATATTTAATTTTCAAAGCTTGTTTTTAATCCGAATATAACATATTTATATGTTTTTGGAATCAGCAAATGATGGAGAATAAGATAAACGTAAATTTGGATCGTTTTATAAATTTTTATTTTTTTTTACAATTTTCAGATTTTTAATGACCAAAGTCATTAATTAATTTTTAAGCCACCAAGCTGAAATGCAATACCGAACCCCGGGCTTTGTCAAAGATTACTTGACTAAAATTTCAACCAATTTGGTTGAAAAATGAGGGCGTGACAGTGCCGCCTCAACTTTCACGAAAAGCCGGATATGACGTCATCAAAGACATTTATCAAAAAAATGAAAAAAACGTTCGGGGATTTCATACCCAGGAACTCTCATGTCAAATTTCATAAAGATCGGTCCAGTAGTTTAGTCTGAATCGCTCTACACACACACACACACACACACACACACACACACACACACACACACGCACGCACGCACGCACATACACCACGACCCTCGTTTCGATTCCCCCTCGATGTTAAAATATTTAGTCAAAACTTGACTAAATATAACAAGTCGCGTAAGGCGAAAATACAATATTTAGTCAAGTAGCTGTCGAACTCACAGAATGAAACGCAATGCCATTTTACTCGTAGCATCGTCAGGCCACCGCTCATGGCAAAGGCAGTGAAATTGACAAGAAGAGCGGGGTAGTAGTTGCGCTAAGAAGGATAGCACGCTTTTCTGTACCTCTCTTTGTTTTAACTTTCTGAGCGTGTTTTTAATCCAAACATATCATATCTATATGTTTTTGGAATCAGGAACCGACAAGGAATAAGATGAAAGTGTTTTTAAATTGATTTGGACAATTTAATTTTGATAATAATTTTTATATATTTAATTTTCAAAGCTTGTTTTTAATCCGAATATAACATATTTATATGTTTTTGGAATCAGCAAATGATGGAGAATAAGATAAACGTAAATTTGGATCGTTTTATAAATTTTTATTTTTTTTTACAATTTTCAGATTTTTAATGACCAAAGTCATTAATTAATTTTTAAGCCACCAAGCTGAAATGCAATACCGAACCCCGGGCTTTGTCGAAGATTACTTGACTAAAATTTCAACCAATTTGGTTGAAAAATGAGGGCGTGACAGTGCCGCCTCAACTTTCACGAAAAGCCGGATATGACGTCATCAAAGACATTTATCAAAAAAATGAAAAAAACGTTCGGGGATTTCATACCCAGGAACTCTCATGTCAAATTTCATAAAGATCGGTCCAGTAGTTTAGTCTGAATCGCTCTACACACACACACACACACACACACACACACACACACGCACGCACGCACGCACATACACCACGACCCTCGTTTCGATTCCCCCTCGATGTTAAAATATTTAGTCAAAACTTGACTAAATATAAAAAGAGACGTTTACATAATTTATAAATGTATTGAATATGGGCTGTGTTATTGTATGCTTTATTGTGTTTTCCCGTTTTGTTGTTGTTGTTGTCTCTTTTGTTATATTTAGTCAAGTTTTGACTAAATATTTTAACATCGAGGGGGAATCGAAACGAGGGTCGTGGTGTATGTGCGTGCGTGTGTGCGTGCGTGTGTGCGTGTGTGCGTGTGTGTGTGTGTGTGTGTGTGTGTGTGTGTGTGTGTGTAGAGCGATTCAGACTAAACTACTGGACCGATCTTTATGAAATTTGACATGAGAGTTCCTGGGTATGAAATCCCCGAACGTTTTTTTTCATTTTTTTGATAAATGTCTTTGATGACGTCATATCGGGCTTTTCGTGAAAGTTGAGGCGGCACTGTCACGCCCTCATTTTTCAACCAAATTGGTTCAAATTTTGGTCAAGTAATCTTCGACAAAGCCCGGGGTTCGGTATTGCATTTCAGCTTGGTGGCTTAAAAATTAATTAATGACTTTGGTCATTAAAAATCTGAAAATTGTAAAAAAAAATAAAAATTTATAAAACGATCCAAATTTACGTTTATCTTATTCTCCATCATTTGCTGATTCCAAAAACATATAAATATGTTATATTCGGATTAAAAACAAGCTTTGAAAATTAAATATATAAAAATTATTATCAAAATTAAATTGTCCAAATCAATTTAAAAACACTTTCATCTTATTCCTTGTCGGTTCCTGATTCCAAAAACATATAGATATGATATGTTTGGATTAAAAACACGCTCAGAAAGTTAAAACAAAGAAAGGTACGTACAGAAAAGCGTGCTATCCTTCTTAGCGCAACTACTACCCCGCTCTTCTTGTCAATTTCACTGCCTTTGCCATGAGCGGTGGACTGACGATGCTACGAGTATACGGTCTTGCTGAAAAATGGCAGCTACTTGACTAAATATTGTATTTTCGCCTTACGCGACTTGTTATATTTAGTCAAGTTTTGACTAAATATTTTAACATCGAGGGGGAATCGAAACGAGGGTCGTGGTGTATGTGCGTGCGTGTGTGTGTGTGTGTGTGTGTGTGTGTGTGTGTAGAGCGATTCAGACTAAACTACTGGACCGATCTTTATGAAATTTGACATGAGAGTTCCTGGGTATGAAATCCCCGAACGTTTTTTTCATTTTTTTGATAAATGTCTTTGGTGACGTCATATCCGGCTTTTCGTGAAAGTTGAGGCGGCACTGTCACGCTCTCATTTTTCAACCAAATTGGTTGACATTTTGGTCAAGTAATCTTCGACGAAGCCCGGACTTCGGTATTGGCTTAAAAATTAATGAATGACTTTGGTCATTACAAATCTGAAAATTGTTAAAAAAAAATAAATTATAAAACGATCCAAATTTACGTTCATCTTATTCTCCATCATTTGCTGATTCCAAAAACATATAAATATGTTATATTCGGATTAAAAACAAGCTCTGAAAATTAAATATATAAAAATTATTATCAAAATTAAATTGTCCAAATCAATTTAAAAGCACTTTCATCTTATTCCTTGTCGGTTCCTGATTCCAAAAACATATAGATATGATATGTTTGGATTAAAAACACGCTCAGAAAGTTAAAACAAAGAGAGGTACAGAAAAGCGTGCTATCCTTCTTAGCGCAACTACTACCCCGCTCTTCTTGTCAATTTCACTGCCTTTGCCATGAGCGGTACGTGGACTGACGATGCTACGAGTATACGGTCTTGCTGAAAAATGGCATTGCGTTCAGTTTCATTCTGTGAGTTCGACAGCTACTTGACTAAATATTGTATTTTCGCCTTACGCGACTTGTTTTCTTTGTCTTTGTTGGAGATGCATAGTTTTGTATGGTTGATGTTATTTGATGTTCCTGTGTGATGTTGATGTCGTGTACCAAAAAGAAATAAAAACGTGTAAAAAAAAAAATAAACAAAAGATTTAAAAAAAAAATTAAAAAAATAAAAACAGACAGACACACAGACACTTACTTGTTTAAAAAATGTTCTCATTGCATTATGTATGATTATGTTTCAATACAAACATGGAGTACCGATATTATATCAGCTGCACAATAGTAGTGGTGCTTACAAGTTTTGCCAGAGAAACAGCATGTAGTGTTCCTTGAATGATGTTTCACTGACTTTCATTTTAATTATACCAGGAATGGAGTTCCACAATAGGGTGCCAGAATGAGACAGAATTGACTTGTACAGGTCAATTCTGGGGGTTGGGGTAATTAAACTGTTTAGTTTTCTTGAATTATTCATCCTAAACGCATGGCAAATAAGAAGGCATTGTTAAACCAATTATTCCCACAGACATGGACACATACAACCTGAATGCATGGCGGGAAAGAAGGCTTCATTAAAACAATTATTCTTTCTCTCAGACAGACACTCATACAACCTAGATGCATTGCGAGAAAGAAGGCATCGTTAAACCAATTGTTCTCACAGACAGACACACATACAACCTGAATGCATGGCGGCCGGCCAGACTGTCCAACGCTGACCGTTCTGATGACGTCAGAGTGCTCAGAGAGTTGTGGGAAAGGTCAAGCGTCGTCAGGTCACCATGATTATCTAGATTGACAGGCACTTTCTGGAGTCGATTGTCGGAGAAGTCTAGTTCTTTCAGACGGCGCTGTACACGTAACATGTCAGGATCTGTGAAGGGCAGGTCGTTCCGGGACAGGTCCAAAAACTGCAGCTGATCCACGTTTTGAAACAAGCGCCAACCACGTGACTTCAAGAACAGCGGGTTGAATCCAAAGTTTGACAAACTCAGGTTTGTCAGACTGTCCAGAAAATCGAACATCTTTTCCGTCATGTTGTGACAATAGTTGCCATTCAAGCTTAGTGTTTCAAGATTTTCGAGACCATAAAATGTCATGCGACAGTTGGCAAATCCCAGATAGGACAGGTCCAAAATCTTTAAATGCTTCGCAGAGGGAAACGTCCAATTCACTGGCAAGGGATCCAGGTGTGGGAAGATTGATGATATGTTTATATATGAAATATTCATTGGGGTTCGAAACCCCATCGTGTATGTGTTCTCATCGTAACCACCATCACGGAAATGGTCTTTGCATCGAAAATCTCCACTGACTAAACACTGAGCTCCTGTGATGGTAAACCTAATCTGATCCTGCAGTGCCAGAGATCGCAAGGGACCATCTGACATCATCATTTTGATCAAAGTAGATGCATCTCCAATAATCGCATTCATCGAAACATCTATGTGTTCCACGCATCTGAAGAAAGGGGTGTTTTGTACTGCCAAGGCGTTTCCTGCTATTCGCTGAATACTGCATGTCGACATTGTGAAGTTCTTAACACAGATCTGTTGTAGGTATCTTGCAGAATGACTGTCGATGACGTGGTACAATGGTAAGCGATCGCCAATGCTTTGCAATTTGATTTCAGTCATATTCTGGTGTTGGAGGCCGTACAGAGATTCCAGTATGTGGTTGGGAGTCTGGTAGTAAGAGTACATGAACCATAATCTGTCCAACGCAGGAAGCTCACAGAATGCACACGCTTCAATAATTTGAAGTGAGCAATACTGAAAATAGATGAAAGAGAGTGTCGAGTTTTTTAAGCCCTCGAAGGACGTGTTAAAAATACGACTAATTCTACAGTTCTTGCTCAAATCTAGAGTATGAATGTTGCGCAGAGCTGCAAAGTCCCGCCCAAAGTGCACATCACTAAACGTATCGATGGATAACAACGTCAGAGAGACAAGGTCACTGAACACGTTGTCGGGATATTCACCGTTCTGATCGTGATCGTTGTTCTCCAGACGCAGAAGCTGCAGCTGCCCCAGCGAGGCGAAGACCCGGGCCGGGTACACTGACGACGTCAGCTGCAGTTTGTTGAGAGACAAGTCCAGGTTGATCAGCCTGTCTAGCCCTGTCATGGCGCCAGCCTCCAGTCTCTGCAAGCGGTTGGACCCCAGCCCCAGCCAGTTGAGGTGAGCGAGACTGGAGAAGGTGTTGTTGTACAAGACCTGCAGGTGATTGTGGCCCAGGTCCAGGTGACGGAGGTGAGTCAGGTTCTCAAAGAGGTCCGTCCCGAGGCTGGTCACCTGGTTGTGGTCAAGCAACAGTCGTTGTAGGTGCGGAAGGTTGGCAAAGGTCCGGCTGGTCAGTGCGGTCAGGTTGTTATAGCTCAGGTCCAAAGTCTCCAACTCTTCCAGTCCTTGAAACGCGTGCTGGTCTAGTTCCTGCAGATCGTTGTGACCGAGGTTCAAGTGACGTAGGCTGGAGAGATCAGAAAGAGAACCGGAACGCCACTCTGATAGCTGGTTATTACTCAAGTCCAGAAGTATGACGTCAGAGACATCTACGCCGGAGATATCTACGTCAGAGAGTGACGTAACTTGCGTGTGACTGCAGTCCACCAGGGTTCCGTTTTGAGCTCTGCTCCTCGACCGACAAACCACATCCCTGGAAGATACACAGCTTGCGACAAGAAACCAAACCAACACAACCCCGATTCTTTTCATCATTTTCATTTCGCACGTTGCTTCTTATGAAGTTTTCCCTCCAAACATGTATGGCTATAACACGATGTATTTCAACATTTCTTTTCGCGAGGACTGTGTCATAAATTATGCATGTGATCTGGCTGTCTGTACTGAAGTCGTGGCCTTTATGCCAAGCAAGGAGGAAGAACGTGTCAGGTAGGTCAGGAACACCAAAGGAGGGGGGTTTCCCTGCGTGGTTACATCCCAACTTACCACAGCCACCCGGTGACATTGCATTGGGCAGGACAGGAAAAGAGAATGATTTTGCGTTTGAACAAAATACTTGTGTTCAACACTTGACGAACGCGTTTCAATAGAAGTCATAACAAAAACAATGCATTAATGCAGATTTGTTTTTTAAGGGGGCAGTACTACCTAGCGGACGGTACATATTTTGTCTTTTTAATACACCCCTTAAATATTATCATATTTGTTCAAAGTGTTGACTGTATATAGCTAAATGGCATAGTGTTCTAATAAAAAAGAATGTGTTAAATAGCATAGGATTTTGTTTTTTGTGAAGCTGTGTATGACTGTGACGGAACATCGCATAGTCTGCTTTTAAAATGATAGCAGAAAAAGTATGTGATAAAGGTGTTCGACAACATTTAATTAAAAAACAAAAGAGTTTAAAAAAACCGTATATTTTATACCATTTGTACTAGCTACAAAAACGTCAGCTCGGCTTCCTGAAAATGCTTTAGATAATTTCTGTAGAAAACTAGAACATTCTATCTTAAATAGTTTTTGAGATATCTTTAGAAAAACAAGAAAAAATATTAAGATTTCGTTAACCTTTTTAACACAAAATTATTAAATATTTGCACACCAACTGTGAAGACACATTCTCATTCACCACTTTCATAGCTAGGGTTATATTGCCTTCTGCTAAAATTTCAGCCATTTTGTATCTAACAAGTGGCATCGCGAAACGAAACATAAAAAAGTAATTTTTCATGAAATCTCAGGTAGTACTGTCCCCTCAAGAGAAAATCTAGAATTATAACTAAAAAAAGAAATGTAAAACTTAATCATCATTGAGTGAAGCAGTTCAAGAGGAAAAACAAAGTGTAATCAAAACACAAACAAAGCTTTTGTTAACAGGAGAGCAACACAAATATACGAAGCATGCATCCCCCGAAAGCGGCGTACGGCTGCCTAATTGGCGAGATAAGAACGGTTATACACGTAAAAACCGAGTGAGTTTCAGCCCATACACGAAGAAAAAGAAAGACTACAGGGCAGGTACCTGTGAAGACCAGGACGTATCAAGGTAGACAGGGAAGTGCGGTCACGGTTGGGAGACTGAGCAGCCTCACCTTCTCACACACTGCAAGCTCAGTCTTTTCCCGGGTGCAACCAACACAAAGCATAGGTCACGCTTTAATTGGTGTTACCTACCGAGCCGTGTTTGAGGACAGGATCTTATACGACAAAAGGTTTTATTACACTGAGGAAAATGGGTTCACAATGAAGACGTTCAGGTTTGGGGAAACTAATGTTTGAAAATAATGTGTGTCAGTTACACCGCTGATAATAGACAAATGTTTCAGTTTCCTGTTTCTCTGTGCCGCCGCGGCCTCCACTTCCGAGAAATGTTTCGCTCAAAAAGTGTGAAGTTAGCAATGTACGCAAAAGGCATGGACATTCCTGAGGATTGAGTTTGGAGGTAAATCCTGTTCCAAAAACCGTGTCGTTAAATTACCCTGTACTTTGTGTGTATGGGCTTCTCTTTGGTAAAAACGACAAAAAGTGTCGACGAAGCCAATAGTCGATAGATAATATTGCACATAGATATATAATGGTCGATTGATAAAAAAAAGAAGAAGAATAGATGTATGGCTTCTTCAAATATACCTTCCCGCGGATCCCTGTATCCATGATTTGTCGACCCTTGTATTCAGTAATTGTCGGATCTTTTGACCCTTGTATCTGTGGGTCTTTGGATTTGTCTGCCCTTGTACCCATAGACCTGGATATGTCGACCTTTGTTTCCGTAAACCTTGCATCTGTAGACATTTGTATTCATCAACCCTGGATCTGTGAACACATGGACCTTTTGACACTTGTGTCCATAGAATCTGCATCTGTCGACCTTGTATCGATGGATCGGTCGATTCTTAAATTCATGCATCAGTCGGCCTCAGGATCCACAGATCTGTCGACCCATGTGTCCAGGATCCTTGTATATGTCTACCCTTTAATCGTCGGATCGGTTTACCCTTGTATCTACGGATCCCTGGATCTGCCGACCCTTGTATATATGGATCCCTGGATCTACCGACCCTTGTATGTATGGATCCCTGGATCTGCCGACCCTTGTATCTATGGCTCCTTGGATCTGCCAACCATTGTGTCTATGGATCCCTGGATCTGCCGACCCTTGCATCTATGGATCCCTGGATCTGCCGACCCTTGTATCTATGGATCCCTGAATGTGCCGACCTTTATATCTATGGATCCCTGAATGCGCCGACCCTTGTATCTATGGATCCCTGGATCTACCGATCCTTCCATCTATGGATCCCTGGATCTGAAGACCCTTGTATCTGTGGATCCCTGAATGTGCCGACCCTTGTATTTATGGATCCCTGAATGTGCCGACCCTTGTATTTATAGATCCCTGGATCTATCGACCATTGCATCTACGGATCCCTGGATCCATCGACCATTAATTGTGTCTACGGATCCCTGGATCTATCGACCATTGTATCTATGGATCCCTGGATCTACCGACCCTTGTAAATATGGATCCTTGGATCTACCGACCCTTGGATTCATGGAGCCAATCCCATGGTGTATACTGCATGATAATATCCTGTTCATTTGTTTTGCAGCTGTGTTGAAAAAGAGACGAGGTCACGCTGTGAACAGTTTCTCTACACAGGTACCTCGATCAGCATCGACGCTTACTGTCTTTTCTGCTTACCTACTCTTTCAATCCTTTCCTTCTAATCTGCTTGAGCCACTTTTTTCTGTTCTGTGTATTCATTCCTTCAGTCGGTAAGTTAATCATCTGTGGGTAGATAATTCGCCCAGGGATCAATCTTGCCAGGACCTGTAGCCAGTTACATTGATTCAGTTAAGCCAAACCACTAAGCCATGTTGTGCATCACTGCAACAATCAGTGAGTAAGTTGATTGAACTAGAAAATAATTGTAAAGTCATTACCGCTATTTTATCAATGATTACATATGTTTTCTCGAATTGACTCAACTCAGTGTTAAATTACTTACCGACACGGAGATTTTAATCATATAGATATATATGGTTGACACATGTACGGAAAATCAAAACACGCACACCCGGCACAGGTGTTTGTGCTTAAATGATGAAAACAATTTTTGCCTTCGTCAAGACGTTTCTTGTTTTTGTAAGTTGCAATTTTTCAACAAAACAAATTATGTGTATGGACAAGTATGTGTTATTTCAAATGATGCACTCACCAGAATGTTAGTGCTGACCAGACAGAAAATAGAACTAGACAGAAGCAAACAGGTGACTATGTTGAAGTCTTGGTTTGATTTTGTGTTTGCAGGTCAGGTTTTGACGGCGGACGCGGCATCTGACTATCGCATTGCTACCATCGTGGTCTTGGCGCTAAATGGATTGATACTTGTTGCAGTTCTTTGTTTTGTTTTAATCTTGTGTCGATACTATTTAACTCTGCCTCGTTATTAGCCATTGAGTATAACTGTTTTATCACCATTGTTTTATTGTTGTTCTTTGGCCATTTACGTTGAATGACTTGTTATACATTGACATTGATAGTTTTATTCTTCTTCTTCTTCGTCGTTCGCTAGATAGTTTTATTATAAGAACCTTTTTTTTTTTAATTCCTATTAACTCGATGTTCTTTAACTATGTTTGTAAATTGTTAGAGGATCTTTTAGTAGAAGTGTTTAACTGTCGAAGCTGCTTTTACCTAAGAGACCGACTGTATATTGTGCTGTTGTACTTGTCAGACTTGATTGTACCAAGTCCTTCACATGTTGTAATGCGCTTAGAGCCAAATATTTTTGTTTTTTGTAAGGGATAGGCGCAATATAAATACACTTTATTATTATTATTATTAGTTGTTCTCGTGGTTTTAGGTGTGTATATTTGTTATTACTCCTCCTCCCAATCAATCTTCAACTCATGTTGAGTTTTTCGGAATGCTAAACATTCACAAAGTACAAAGATACTCATTTGTTTTAATAACTTCTAACGCTACTAGTTCATTCTATTGCAACAACAAAATGTATGTGTACTTGATACTGCCGATTGCATATTCCAAAGTTTCTAAATTTCTTGAGAACACACACACACACACACACACACACACACACACACACACACACACACACACACACACACACAAATACACACACACACACACACTCACACTCACACACACATATATTTAGGAATAGTATTTAATCAAAATGGTTCTTTACAAAAAGCTCAAGAACATCAATGTAAACAAGCCAATAAAGCAAGCCATTTGCTTAGGAGAATGTTTAGAAAAGAAAATGTTCAAATTGATACTACTTTACATTTATTTGATTCTTTAGTGAATCCAATCTTGACATATGAATCAAGTATTTGGTTCCCATACAATTATTCCAACAAATCAATCGATAACATCGAGAAGTTTTTTTAATCATGTTTTTCAAGAAATTCTACGAGTGAAGACATCCATATAAAATGTTGTCGTTGTCTGCTAGGTGTACACAGAAAAACCATGTGTATACCAGTGCTGGCAGAATTAGGTAGATTCCCATTAGCACTAAGAATGTTAACACAAACCATTTCCTATTGGACTCATATTTTACAATCTAAACGAGATTCATTTGTTCATCAAGTATATGTTGACATGTTTAATAACCCTAAAGAAAATTCTTGGCTCATATTCATTAAAAGTTCACTTTCAAGACTTGGCTTTAATCATGTTTGGCAAAATCAATCTACTTTTGATACGAGAAAGTTACAATTTGCCATACAAATGAAATTACAAAGTGAATACATACGTTTTTGGAATAAAGCTAAATCAAAAGGAAGTGCAAGATTAAGATTCTATTCAAATATATGTGATACATATGAAATTCAGTCATATCTGACAATGATAGAAAATCGAAATCACAGGACAGCTTTAAGTCGATTAAGAACCAGTAGTCACAATCTAAAAATAGAAACTGGAAGACATCATAACATCCAAAGAGAAAATCGTTTGTGTATGGTATGTAACATTGTTGAAGATGAATATCATCTTCTGGATGAATGCGTAAAATTCCATGAAAGTAGAGAAAAATTTAAAAAAGACGTGACTAATATTGATGTAGATTATATTAATTATAAACCAAGTGAAATATTTATGGACAAAGATGTTCAAATATGTCTCGGAAGGTTTGTCGCAGAATGCTTTAGAATTCATAGCAATGTGTCAATAACCTTTTTGATTTGAGGACAATAAACATTTGTTCTTGTTCTTGTTCTTGTTGTTCTTGTTCACACACAAACACACACACACACACACACACACACACACACACACACACACACACACACACACACACACACACACACACACTGAAACACACACTGAAACACACTCACGCATACATAATACACTAACACGCGCAGACTTTTACACAAACGCACACATGTAAACACACAAACAACCTTGACCTACTATGTTCTCTCTGATATAATGATAAACAAATCTGCATGCATAACATTTTGTCTTTGTGTCTTTGTCTGCAGTTCGTCGAAAGTTCAAGACCGAGAAAAAGACGATTCTGTGAAACGCTCCACTATGATAGGCAAATACATCAAGAAAGCGCAGAAACGTTGTTGCGACTGTGCTTCTTCAAGTTTTTCTGTGTGATCCAGTGTCGATGTACATATCTCGCTACAACTGTTCTCCAAAAGGTGGCAAATGACACAAGCCTACCTGACCAACACGTGAAGTAGACTTCGAGCGTCGACGGAAAATAACATGTGGTTACCAGAACAGAAATGGCCACGCTAATGTTAAAAGAATCATCTTGCCACTGAACACAATCATGATTACCGTCATATATCAGCCTCGGTATTTGCAGGACATAAAAGCATCCTTCCACTTGGACATATACTCAAGTGTAACAGCTGTCTGTGTAGATTTGGCTGAATTTATTTCGTAAACGACAGTGACACTATGTCTATTTGCAAAATAAATGTAACGAGAAATTGCCACTCTGCACTGACAGGAAACAGTCATGCTGTGGAGGTTTGGTCTGAGTCTGAGTTGAAGGATGCTCTGGTCCCAAGATCATCATTCTGCTTGGACACATACCAACATGTAACAGCTCTGGGCATACCTGAGATGATGAGATAACATTAACTTCACGGGAAGGAATGCGCCTTTTACCAGTAGTAACCCTTGAAAGGATGATACCTTCCAGACAGAAATTCAGAAGTCTGCCGTGAGCTGCTTGTCAGCATCGGAATCATTGATGTCTTGTAAATATACGACGTTGAAAAATGGCATGGCACAGTATTTTTAATCATGAAGCATTATTTGTATAGATTATTTAGAGACTTAGTGTACTGTCCAGTACAGAATGTCTCAGTTTGACATGGAACATGTCATGCTTCTAGCAACTCTCGACACGGGACTACTGTCAACTAGTGGTGCTTGTGCTAGCAAGATGACGGAATAAGGGATAAAGAGACCCCAACAAGGGAGACAACCGTCAGTTGCCTGAATGCCGGGGCGAAACGGTCGTACACGTGCAAACCCACTCGTGCAAACACATGAGTGAACGTGGGAGTTTCATCCCATGATCGAAAAAGAAGAACAGATATGATACTCTCTGATGTGTAAATCTCCTGCAAAAAGCATCGTCTCCCACCCGTCAGGTATTGACAGCGTTGAGTTGTCAGTGTTCTGTGGTAATGAGGTCAGCCAGTGTCTTCCACACCTGGTGCTGTGGCGGCGTGTCTCTGTGCACGTGCAAAATGTTCCTCTCTGGCACCATGCGCAGCAGCAGCTGTAGCGAAGGCATGGCGGGCAGGTCACGCGGCTCCTCGAAGAAGACGACGATGACACGGTCCGGCATGGTGTCTGTGATGTTGCGCTGTGCTTGCTGGACCGTGAAGCCGCACGCCCACTCGTCCTTAGAGAAGTCAAGCGTCACCAGCAGCACCACCTGGACACACAATGCACATCCTCTCTATGAATTGTTTAAAGGTATAAACATATCACACCCGAAACAAAATTATGTTAATGTAATTTTCAATGTTTTGTACTTGTACAGTCAATAAACTTTACTTTCACTGTCAAAAAACTCCTTTTTTTCTCGATGATGCGAGTTCTCATTTAACAACATAGAGAGATCACCACACAAAATTATGTATGTGTTATGTAAATACTCAATGCACAAAGTCGTATGTGATCTGAACCGAAAGTGTTTATTGGATCAGAAAATGTCATTTGAAAAGCGAAAATGTTACAGGTTTCCAGAATATCACTGGCACACAAAAAAACCAGTTGGCACCAGACACATTAACATAATTCCATTAACCTCGTTTACATTGGTATTGTCTTCTTCTTCAGCGTTCGACGGTTTACATTGGTATCACATTATGTGTTATCGTATGTTGTTGTTGTGTTGTTCTTATCTATGTACATACACAATCATTTGTAAAGTGAGAAAAAAAGAGGAAAAATCTATTTGCCCCTACCCAGCAGCATCCATGTACATAAAGTATTTAGCATTTTTTAGTACACTTTGCGTCGACCGCTAAAGAAGAAGAAGAGTACACTTTGCATCGACCGCTAAAGAAGAAGAAGAGTACACTTTGCATCGACCGCTAAAGAAGAAGAAGAGTACACTTTGCATCGACCGCTAAAGAAGAAGAAGAGTTCACTTTGCATCGACCGCTAAAGAAGAAGAAGAGTACACTTTGCATCGACCGCTAAAGAAGAAGAAGAGTACACTTTGCACAAACCTGGATACGGGACCCTATGCATTGAGCAGCTCCAAAGTTCACAACTGGGAACTATTTATAGTGATAGTTTTTTCATCTTCTGCATCCATTCTTTGCTCTTGCCATGTCTTACATTTGTTTTTCAATAAAAGTAAATATTTAGGGTGGTGTACATTGCCACATTACGCGTTCGGATGACGTGAGAACGAACCGAGGTTTTATCTGTGTGCACGTGTCGCCTACCTTCCAGCTGTCATCAATGTGCTGCACGACGGTCTCCGCCCTCACAGACCCAGGCAGCTCCTCCCGGTCACGCAGCAAGAGACGCACGCCGTACCGCTCCTCCACAGCCTCACGCAGCGTCACGCACGCCAGAATGACGTCATCCTGAGCCTCGGAGTACACGACGTAAGCGTCTCGGTGAAAGTGGTGACGTCTCGGCAGACGGTACCGTCGGATGGCTTTCCAGGCGTAGCAGAGCTGGGTCCAGGAGCGTACAACGATGAATGTCACGACGATGGCCAGGAGTTGGAGAAGTAAGGCGGACAGGGCGATTCCAAACATCTGTACCCCCACACAGCGCCGCCAGTGACTCATCCACTGCGCCATCACGCGCTCTGTGCTGGTGACCTCCCCTGTCTCCGTGGTGCATGTGTAGTTAGCTTGGCGTCCCTCGCCATCAAGCGACACAGAGGTGAGCCACAACCACTGCACCATGTCCAGGTTGTAGCAAGCGCATTCCAGCGGATTTCCCAATAGTTTGAGGCTGAAGCAGGAATGTTTTCAATTATAACCAATCTAACAATTCCCTATTCATTAGCAGTTTTCGTAATAGAACACAGTTCTGTTTCGCACGCATAATCAGGATTAACACAAATTTGCGCAACAAAGACGCTCATGATTTTTAGCCGAGATTGTAACCGGATAGTTATCCGCCTTGTACAATGTCATCTGCTGCACGCCTGCTCAAGATACACAGCTTTTGTGTGACACGTTTCAAGCCGCCTTATGTGCTTTGAGTGCACACTTCAGTAACCTTACGTCTTTTGATGTCGCGAAGCAATGATGACTCCTTCAGGGGTAAAAGGGTGAAGGAAATATCGGGCTTTCTGCTGCACGCGGAGAAAACAAATTCTAATGAAACACCAAACAATCTCTGCGTCATAAATTCAAGATACGCATCACTCTACACAAAGCAAAACTAAATCTGTAACGCTTGATGTGTAGAAGTGACGCTTACACATAACTTCCGCTCTTAAGCTCCTAACACATATGGCCTACTTTGCTCTTGAGCTCAACAACGATGTCCATGCTTTTCATTGATATTATTTTGTTTTTAAACTGGAATACATCATAAATCATAAGTGCACCATATTTATGCATGGACAGGCAAACGCAAGCTAAATTTACTTTGCCATTTGAGAAAAGTGTTTCATTTGTGAAATCAAATCAGCAAAAGAATTGCCACCCTGTTCAGAAAGGAGCCATGGCAGCTATCAGTTTGTGAATGGAAGAATGCTCTTATCGCAACTTTAAAATGTCGGGTGGTGTAGATTTTCTTATGCAATGGACTGATAGTGTCTTTAGATCAGTCATGCCCACAGAAAGACACACATACAACCTGAATGCAAGGCAGAAAAGAAGGCAACATTAAACCAATTATAGGATACTAGCTCACAGACAGACATACAGACATTTACTTGTTTAAAAAAAATGTCCTCATTGCATTATGTATGATCATGTTTCAATACAATCATAGAGTACTGATGTTTTATCAGCTGCACAAAAGTAGTAGTGCTTACAAGTTTTGCAAGAGAAACAGCATGTAGTGTTCCTTGAATGATGTTCACTGACTTGTATTTTAATTATGCAAGGAATGGAGTTCCACAATAGGGTGCCAGAATAAGAGAGACTTGACTTGTACCTGTCATTTCTGGGGGTTGGGGTAATTACATTGTTTAGTTTTCTTGAATCATTCATCCTAAACGCATGGCAAATAAGAAGGCATTGTTAAACCAATTATTCCCACAGACATGGACCCATACAACCTGAATGCATGGCTGGAAAGAAGGCTTCATTAAAACAATTATTCTTTCTCTCAAACAGACACGCATACAACCTAGATGCATTGCGAGAAAGAAGGCATCGTTAAACCAATTGTTCTCACAGACAGAAACACATACAACCTGAATGCATGGCGGCGGGCCAGACTGTCCAACGCTGATCGTTCTGATGACGTCAGAGTGCCCAGAGAGTTGTGGGAAAGGTCAAGCATCCGCAGGTCACCATGGTTATCCAGATTGACAGGCATTTTCTGGAATCGGTTGTAGGAGAAGTCTAGTTCTTTCAGACGGCGCTGTACACGTAACATGTCAGGATCTGTGAAGGGCAGGTCGTTCCGGGACAGGTCCACAAACTGCAGCTGATCCACGTTTTCAAACAAGCGCCAACCACGTGACTTCAAGAACAGCGGGTTGAATCCAAAGTTTGACAAACTCAGTTTCGTCAGACTGTCCAGAAAATCTAACATCTTTTCCGTCATGTTGTAACAATAGTTTCCATTCAAGCTGAGTGTTTCAAGATTTTCGAGACCATAAAATGTCATGCGACAGTTGGCAAATCCAAGATAGGACAGATCCAAAATCTTTAAATGCTTCGCAGAGGGAAACGTCCAATTCACTGGCAATGGATTCAGGTGTGGGAAGATTGATGACATGTTTAGATATGAAATATTCATTGGGGTTCGAAACCCCATCGTGTATGTGTTTTCATCGTAACCACCATCACGGAAATAGTCTTTGCATCGAAAATCTTGACTGACTAAACACTGAGCTCCTGTGATGGTAAACCTAATCTGATCCTGCAGTGCCAGAGATCGTAAGGGACCATCTGACGTCATCATTTTGAGCAAAGTAGATGAATCTCCAATAATCGCATTCATCGAAACATCTAAGTGTTCCACGCATCTGAAGAAAGGGGTGTTTTGTACTGTCAAGGCGTTTCCTGCTACACGCTGAATATTGCAGCTCGACATTGTAAAGTTCTTAACACAGATGTTTCGTAGGTATCTGGCCGAATGACTGTCGATGACGTGGTAAAAAGGCAAGTAATCGCCATTGCCATGCAATTTGATTTCAGTCATAGTCTGGTGCTGGAGGCCGTACAGAGATTCCAGAATGTGGTTTGGAGTCTGAAAGTGCGAGTGCATGAACCACAATCTGTCCAACGCAGGAAGTTCACAGAATGCACACGCTTCAATTTGAAGTGAGCAAAACTGAAAGTTGATGAAAGAGAGTGTCGAGTTTTTGAAGCCCTCGAAGGACGTGTTCGCAATATGATTGATTTGACAGTTCTTGCTCAAGTCCAGGGTATGGATAGAGCGAAGAGCTGCAAAGTCCCGCCCAAAGTGCACCTCATTAAACGTATCGATGGATAACAACGTCAGAGAGACGAGGTCACTGAACACGTTGTCAGGATATTCACCGTTCGTATCGTCATCGTTGTACTCCAGATGCAGAAGCTGCAGCTGCCCCAGCGAGGCGAAGACCCAGGCCGGGTAGACTGATGACGTCAGCTTCAGTTTGTTGTCAGACAAGTCCAGGTTGATCAGCCTGTCCAGCCCTGTCATGGCGCCAGTCTCCAGTCTCTGCAAGCGGTTGGACCCCAGCCCCAGCCAGTTGAGGTGAGCGAGACTGGAGAAGATGTTGTTGTACAAGACCTGCAGGTGATTGTGGCCTAGATCCAGGTGACGGAGGTGAGTCAGGTTCTCAAAGACGTCCTCCTCGAGGCTGGACACCTGATTGTGGTCAAGCAACAGTCGTTGTAGGTGCGGAAGGTTGGCAAAGGTCCGGCTGGTCAGTGCGGTCAGGTTGTTATAGCTCAGGTCCAAAGTCTCCAACTCTTCCAGTCCATGAAACGCGTGCCGGTCTAGTTCCTGCAGATCGTTGTGACTGAGGTTCAAGTGACGTAAGCAGGAGAAACCAGAAAGGGAACCGGAACGCCACTCTAACTGCTGGTTATAACTCAAGTCCAGAAGTATGACGTCAGAGACATCTACACCGGAGATACCTACGTCAGAGAGTGACGTAACTTGCGTGTGACTGCAGTCCACCAGGGTTCCGTTTTGAGCTCTGCTCCTCGACCGACATACCACATCCCTGGAAGATGCACAGCTTGCGACAAGAAACCAAACCAACACAAACCCCATTCTATTCATCATTTTCATTTCGCACGTTGCTTCTTATGAAGTTTTCTCTCCAAACATGTATGGCTATAACACGATGTATTTCAACATTTCTTTTCGCGAGGACTGTGTCATAAATTATGCATGTGATCTGGCTGTCTGTACTGAAGTCAGGGCCTTTATACCAAGCAAGGAGGAAGAACGTGCCAGGAAGGTGATGGACACCAAAGGAGGGGAATTCCCTGCGTGGTTACATCCCAACTTACCACAGCCACCCGGTGACAATGCATTGGGCAGGAAAGGAAAAGAGAATGATTTTGCGTTTGAACAAAATACTAGTGTTTTCAACACTTGACGAACGCGTTTCAATAGAAGTCATAACAAAAACAATGCATTAATGCAGATTTGTTTTTTAAGGGGGCAGTACTACCTAGCGGACGGTACATATTTTGTCTTTTTAATACACCCCTTAAATATTATCATATTTGTTCAAAGTGTTGACTGTATATAGCTAAATGGCATAGTGTTCTAATAAAAAAGAATGTGTTAAATAGCATAGGATTTTGTTTTTTGTGAAGCTGTGTATGACTGTGACGGAACATCGCATAGTCTGCTTTTAAAATGATAGCAGAAAAAGTATGTGATAAAGGTGTTCGACAACATTTAATTAAAAAACAAAAGAGTTTAAAAAAACCGTATATTTTATACCATTTGTACTAGCCACAAAAACGTCGGTTTGGCTCCCTGTAATTGCTTTAGAGAACTTCTGCGGAAAACTAGAACATTCTATCTTAAATAAATTTTGAGATATCTTTAAAAAAACAAGAAACAATATTAAAATTTCGTTTCGTTTTTTTAACCCAAAATTATGAATATTTGCACATCAACTTGAAGACACATTCCCAATCAGCACTGTCATAGCGAGGCTTATAATTATTGCCTTCTGCTAAAATTTCAGCCATTTTTTATCTAAACATTGGCATCGTCAAACGAAACACAAACAAGTTATTTTTCATGAAATCTCAGGTAGTACTGCCCCCTCAAGAGAAAATGTAGAATTATAACTAAAAAAAGAAATGTAAAACTTAATCATCATTCAGTGAAGCAGTTCAAGAGGAAAAACAAAGTGTAATCAAAACACAAACAAAGCTTTTGTTAACATGAGAGCAACACAAATATACGAAGCATGCATCCCCCGAAAGCGGCGCAGGGTTGCCTAATTGGCGGGATAAGAACGGTTATACACGTAAAAACCGTGTGAGTTTCAGCCCATACACGAAGAAAAAAAAAGACTACTGGCAGGTACCTGTGAAGACAGGACGTATCAAGGTAGACAGGGAAGTGCGGTCACGGTCGGGAGAGCAGCCTCACCCATGGAAAGCCGTTTGGCTCATAACCTATACGCGCGTAATAAATAATTCATACGCGCGTAATAAATAATTCATACGCGCGTAAGAAATGATTCATACGCGCGTACTAAATAATTAATACGCGCGTAATGATTGATTCATACACGTGTAATAAATAATTCATACACGTGTAAGAAATGATTAAATACACGTGTAATAAATAATTACACGTGTATTTAAACATTTCTTACACGCGCATGAAATGTTAATTACACGTGTATTTAATCATTTCTTACACGAGTATGAAATATTTATTACACGTGTATTTAATCATTATGCTATTCCATAGCATAAGAAAAAAGATAAATTACACGTGCAATAAGAAATAAATACACGTGTATTAATCATTTATTACGCGTGTATTTATGTTTTATTACACGTGTAATGGTTATGAGCCAAACGGCTTTCCATACTCACCTTCTCACACACTAGTAGCGCTAAGAACTGTACAAGCGCTTAGAACTGTACCCACGGAATACGCGCTATATAAGCTTCATATTGATTGATTGAGTAGCTACATTTAGAGAGAAAAAAAGCCCATCACTTTCTCTTCGCCACCTCATTTTCTTTTGCCCGCTGGGATGCGCGCGCACAACGAAACTCAACAGTGCGTGTTAAAAAGTGTCGCCGTTTAGACTGACGCCGGCAGAGAAGTTCTGTTCGCAGAAGAAGCGCGATCTGCAATGTGTAGTATGTGCGATTAATTTGCAACCCGAAGCTCTACTCATACAATTTATAACTGTTCAAAGTGAGACAGTTCACAAATTAAGGTCTGCCCTATGAATATACGTATTCTATTTATATTAGGGAAGAAATAGAACTCTAAAGTCGTGAAGCGGCAACCGGCTCCGGGCCGCCATCTTTGATTTTCCCAAGCGCAACCTTGGCAAATGTATGCTACAGAAATTCAGTGAATGATCGACTTTAGCGTCCACTCCAGACCTTAAAGTAGGAAGATATGAAATATAAAATAACAATCAGATAACCTATATCCAATAGATTAAAGGTTTCCATACAGAAATAACCAAAACATAACTTACAAAGTCAACGAAAGTAGATTCGTAGAATCGCCCAAATCAACGCGAAAGTCGTTTGTGTTGTTGGTGTGAACTTCGTTTCACCGCCAACCGGAAATGACGTGTACGCAACATTTGTGATGTAGCACTTTCTTATATGGCACGAAACGAATGTGGTTGCATGGTTGAAAAAAGCCTGTACTAAATAAGCCTACTGCAAGCCGGCTCAGTCTTTTCCCGGGTGCAACCAACACAAAGCATAGGTAACGCTTTGGTGTTACTTACCGAGCCTTGTTTGAGGACAGGATCTCACAACAAAAGGTTTTATTACACTGAGGAAAATGGGTTCAAAATGAAGACGTTCAGGTTGGGGGAAACTAATGTTTGAAAATAATGTGTGTGTGTGTGTGTGTGTGTGTGTGTGTGTGTGTGTGTGTGTGTGTGTGTGTGTGTGTGTGTGTGTGTGTGTGCGCGTGCGTGTGTGTGTGTGTGGGAGTGTTTGTGTGTGGGAGTGTTTGTGTGTGGGAGTGTTTGTGTGTGTGTGTGTCAGTGCGTTCCGCGTCTGTCTGTCTGTCTGTGCGCGCGCCTGCACATAAAAACTATATCTTCGAATCACCACGGAGTGTTAGGCATCCGGGCCTCGTCATAACCTACGTATACCCTTCACACGGAATGAACGTGTGTTCTGACTTTGCTGTTCAAATATGTGTGTAGGTGGTTTTAAGTGGCAGAATTCTAATATTACCTAACACGCTGTGTTGCCTTTTGTGCTGTTTTCTTATTTCTTTTCACAACTAACAACAATGAATGAAGCCACCCGCAAGTCACCCTCAACTCGCAGCGTAAATGGGACGTGAATTACGTTCCGGAATTGTGAATGGGAACAACAGAACAAAGTGTTGAGGCTTGTGCTGAGACTCTGAAAATGAATTTACCATCGGTGCACTTTTTGTTCTGCACCCTCGTTGCTTTCTTCAATGCAGTTGGTAAGTCTTCTTTCGTTTATGGGTGTGGTTTGTGTGTTAATGCTGTCTGCTGTTACAGTGTGCAAACTTCCTTGTCGGGAAATGCGTCGATACAATAGTCTAGCGCACAAATGTTTTGTAGCCGCCGGCTATTTATAGCCCGGAAACTTAGGTTTCGCTCTTGTTTAAGTGGACTTGTAAGTTCTGAATTGTGTTGCGAAAAATATTGTTGGGAAAAATACACAACAGACTACTATCTTTTTGGGGGTTTTGTGGAGTCGTTAGTAGTTTACTGTGTCGCTGTCACTTATACTGTCGAGGCCATTTCAGCACGGCAGTTTCTTAGGTAAAATGATTATCATAGTGTGTAGTATACTGGGAATAACTTGACTGGCTTGTATACCGAAAGTGTATTTTTACACAACTATGTAGCTAGCGTCTAGTCTCGTCGTTGTAAAGTGTTGCTTCAAGAGGCTTGTATATTGAATATGTCAAGTTGAAGTGTCATCGTTGCAATTGTTTACTGATACTGTAGCCAACTCAAAGACAGAAACTATGCAGTCTTCAAGAGAACACGACATACACAGTTTCATTTAGTTCTAGTTTTTTATATTTAGTCAAGTTTTGACTAAATATTTTAACATCGAGGGGGAATCGAAACGAGGGTCGTGGTGTATGTGCGTGTGTGCGTGCGTGTGTGCGTGCGTGTGTGCGTGTGTGTGTGTGTGTGTGTAGAGCGATTCAGACTAAACTACTGGACCGATCTTTATGAAATTTGACATGAGAGTTCCTGGGTATGAAATCCCCGAACGTTTTTTTTTCATTTTTTTGATAAATGTCTTTGATGACGTCATATCCGGCTTTTCGTGAAAGTTGAGGCGGCACTGTCACGCCCTCATTTTTCAACCAAATTGGTTGAAATTTTGGTCACGTAATCTTCGACGAAGCTCGGACTTCGGTATTGCATTTCAGCTTGGTGGCTTAAAAATTAATTAATGACTTTGGTCATTAAAAATCTGAAAATTGTAAAAAAAAATAAAAATTTATAAAACGATCCAAATTTACGTTTATCTTATTCTCCATCATTTGCTGATTCCAAAAACATATAAATATGTTATATTCGGATTAAAAACAAGCTCTGAAAATTAAATATATAAAAATTATTATCAAAATTCTTTTTTCGAAATCAATTTAAAAACACTTTCATCTTATTCCTTGTCGGTTCCTGATTCCAAAATATATAGATATGATATGTTTGGATTAAAAACACGCTCAGAAAGTTAAAACGAAGAGAGGTACAGAAAAGCGTGCTATCCTTCTCAGCGCAACGAATACCCCGCTCTTCTTGTCAATTCCACGGGCACTGCCTTTGCCACGGGCGGTGGAGTAACGATGCTACGAGTATACGGTCTTGCTGCGTTGCGTTGCGTTCAGTTTCATTCTGTGAGTTCGACAGCTACTTGACTAAATATTGTATTTTCGCCTTACGCGACTTGTTTTCTTTTATTAACAGAGGCCTGTGGTCGCGGCACAAGCGAGCAACAAACACAAAACGGGGCCTCCGTCTCGCAACTACAGCACAAAAAATCTACCATCAAATTGAGTCACCGACACGAATGTACCGCAGCAGAGAAGGATTCCGCAGCATGTCTCAACAGCGGAGTGTGTTACGCCGTGGACTTGGAAGGGAATGGAGACCGTAGCGCTTTTTGTTAGTAAGTATGGAGTACACGCAATCCGTCTTTCAACCTTTAAAAACCTGACATAGCTGTTATTGAAAGAGGTCGCTGTATAGATTCACCAGTATGGTATGCACTGGGAAAGTTTACCCAGAGTATCGTCTCTTGTGACTTGCGGTGTAATGCCGCCCCCCCCCCCCCCCCCCTCTTTTGAGGTCTCCCAAAATCTGAGAAAATCAGACCTTAAAACAAGGGGAGTCTTAAAATGCAGGTAAACTTACAGAGGTTTAGAACATAACCTATAAGAAAACAGGGTATTAAAAGATAGGGAGTCTAAAATTGGGGGGGGGGGGGGGGTAAAGTGAGGTTTCACTGTACTCGCGTTGTTACCCATGTCAGTGCGCTCTCGACGGGCGCTGTGGCGGAGTGGTAAGACGTCGGCCTCTTAATCAGAAGGTCGTGGGTTCAAATCCCGGCCGCTACCGCCTGGTAGGTTAAGTGTGGAGATTTTTCCGATCTCCCAGGTCTTATGTGCAGACCTGCTAGTGCCTTATTCCCCTTCGTGTGTACACGCAAGCACAAGACGAAGTGCGCACGGAAAAGATCCTGTAATCCATGTCAGAGTTCGGTGGGTTATAGAAACACGAATATACCCAGCATATGCTTCCTCTGAAAGCGGCGTATGGCTGCCTAAATGGCGGGGTAAAAACGGTCATACACGTAAAATTCCACTCATGCAAAACACGAGTGTACGTGGGAGTTTCAGCCCACGAACGCAGAAGAAGTGCGCTCTTATTTGCATTGTCTATGCTTCTCAGTGCTCATTGCTAGCATTTCGTGCACCGTAAATCGCTTAAATGGCCGAGTATAATATTCTATACAGGTGCGTGTTTTAGTTCGATCTCAAAAACTCAGCAGGGAGTCTTTACCTAACCTGAAAGAGTGAATAGAACATAAAATGAACATGTTTTCGAGTAAACAGTGAGGGTTTAATTTTTTCACTGGCGAATGCGTTATCGGCGAGAGAATTCACTCCATACATGTGCGAAAATCATGCCTTTGTATGTCGTTTAGTGGTTATCTATCATCTGTACGTTTCAGTAGACGGTACGACATGGTGAGAGCTCTCAGAAAGTATATACTATAGTCAGTTCAAAGGGGTATTAGATCGCTAGGTACGAAGAGAAGATAATCACAGCAAACTCTGCCTGTGTGGGTAAAACTTCAGAAGGCAATGTTGGTAAATTTAACGTGTCACAGTCAAGATACAAATCTAGGCCCTCGTTATGCAGTCGTTCACACAACGCAAAGAGGCTAATTTGAAGGGAACTCTAATTACACAGTCAAGCGGATGTCTTCTCAAACCTAATTTGTGACCCTCCACCACGGAATGAGTCGCATATCACCTTTTGCATGATTTTCATATTTTTACATTTTTCTAGAGAGTTTGTTATGCTCTATCCAGTGGTGAAAACCGTTTTAGAAAAGAGCGAAAACTGTTTAAGTTATAAGCCTGTGACTAAGGTGACCCTCACACTGTTACCAGACACTCCCCGGACTTATACTGTTCAAAAAAAGAAACGCATAGCTTGTAATATTTGGTTAATTTAGTTATATGGCTACAAGGATATCCACCAAACTGCAGAAAATGTTTATCTGGTCGTCGACCTTTCGTCCATTGCCACAAGTGAGCTCTGCACGTGACGCATGCGTTATCAGTGGCTACAATGTCAAAATTGCTCATTTGGCATGACCACTCGTCATGCTTCAGTGTAATCTTGTGAAACTCGGGGAATATTGAGCTCTCACCATGTCTTCCAAAACCCATAAAAGCGGATTGTTCGCCACAAAGAAATCAGACGACAATTCAGCGACGAAAGATGGCCCGATTGAGCAGAGAAGACCGCCAAATTGCATTGGGTCGTTTACAAGCAGGCCAAAGTCAAAGTGCAATCGCCAGGCACTTCCACGTGTCCCAGAGCACCATCAGTAGACTGTGGGTCAGGTTTCAAGCCACTGGCTCCGTTGCTGACTTGCCACGAGCGGGAAGACCAAGGGCGACAACTGCTGCTCACGACCGCTTCATACGGCTCCGCCACCTCCGGAATCGTTTCCTGTCGGCCTCATCTTCTGTCCAGGCTCTCCCCGGGCCACACCGATTATCGGACCAGACCGTGCGGAACCGCCTGCATGAAGCTGGTTTGAGAGCTCGCAGACCTCACAGAGGAGCTGTCCTCACCCGCCGCCATCGCCAGAACCGAGTGCAGTGTGGCGACCAGCACCTTCGCTGGACCGTCCGGAATCACTGGAGACACGTGTGGTTCAGCGACGAGTCCTACTTCCTGCTCCAGCGACATGATGGTCGGAGGAGGGTCTACGGAGAGTAAACGAACGTTACGCGCCCAACTGTGTGGATGAGGCACCCGTTCATGGTGGTGGAGGCGTCATGGTGTGGGGGGCGATCAATACCGCTGGAAGAGCACCCTGGTGCACGTCCAAGGGCGCATAACTGCCCAGCGATACGTGGAGGAAATTCTGCGCCCACACGCCCTTCCTCTTCTGGCTGACCAGGATGCCATATTCCAGCAGGACAACGCTCGCCCGCACACAGCACGACTCACCACCCAGTTCCTCACCGACCACCATGTCCAGGTGCTTCCCTGGCCATCCATGTCGCCAGACATGAACCCGATAGAACACCTCTGGGATGAATTGGACAGACGTGTGCGCAGGCGAGAAGAAGCGCCGGCAAATCACCGCGATCTATTGCAGGCACTTCAGGAGGAGTGGGACACCATCCCACAGCAAGATATCCGGCATCTGATCCAGTCCATGCCCAGAAGGTGCCGGGCAGTTGTTGCTGCTCAAGGCAGTCACACCCCCTACTGACTTGACAGCCTCGGCACCCAATCGTATTGATTGACTGATTGATTTGAAGATGCAAATGAACTGTGTGTGCATTCAACTGTGTCCATACCAAATTTCAAACAAATAATCTAAATATTGGATTTTCTGTTAATTTTTTCGAAAAATAAAACAAATTTGGCAAGTAGCAACTATGCGTTTCTTTTTTTGAACAGTATATATTAAGCCCAGCGCAGAACCGCGCGAGGTGACATGCGACTCATTTCGTGGTGGAGGGTCACATTATTATCAGTTACACCGCTGATAATAGACAAATGTTTCAGTTTCCTGTTTCTCTGTGCCGCCGCGGCCTCCACTTCCGAGAAATGTTTCGCTCAAAAAGTGTGAAGTTAGCAATGTACGCAAAAGGCACGGACATTCCTGAGGATTGAGTTTGGAGGTAAATCCTGTTCCAAAAACCGTGTCGTTAAATTACCCTATACTTTATGTGTATGGGCTTCTCTTTGGTAAAAACGACAAAAAGTGTCGACGAAGCCAATAGTCGATAGATAATATTGCACATAGATATATAATGGTCGATTGATAAAAAAAGAAAAAAAGAATAGATGTATGGCTTCTTCAAATATACCTTCCTGCGGATCCTTGTATTCAGTAATTGTCGGATCTTTTGACCCTTGTATCTGTGGGTCTTTGGATTTGTCTACCCTTGTACCCATAGACCTGGATATGTCGACCTTTGTTTCCGTAAACCTTGCATCTGTGGGTCTTTGGATTTGTCTACCCTTGTACCCATAGACCTGGATATGTCGACCTTTGTTTCCGTAAACCTTGTATCTGTGGGTCTTTGGATTTGTCTACCCTTGTACCCATAGACCTGGATATGTCGACCTTTCTTTCCGTAGACCTTGCATCTGTAGACATTTGTATTCATCAACCCTGGATCTGTGAACACATGGACCTTTTGACACTTGTGTCCATAGAATCTGCATCTGTTGACCTTGTATCTATGGATCGGTCGATTCTTAAATCCATGTATCAGTCGACCTCAGGGTCCACATTATCTGTCGACCCATATGTCTAGGATCCTTGTAAATGTCTACCCTTTAATCGTCGGATCGGTTTACCCTTGTATCTATGGATCCCTCGGTCTGCTGACCCTCGTATCTACAGATCTCTGGATCTGCCGACCCTTGTATATGTGGATCCCTCGATCTACCGACCATTGTATTTATGGATCCTTGAATCTGACGACCCTTGTATCTATGGATCCCTGAATGTGCCGATCCTTGTATCTATGGATCCCTGGATCTGCCGACCCTTGTATCTATATATGGATCCCTGAATGTGTCGAACCTTGTATTTATGGATCCCTGAATGTGCCGAACCTTGCATCTACGGATCCCTGGATCTATCGACCATTGTGTCCACGGAGCCCTGGATCTATCGACCATTGTATCTATGGATCCCTAAATCTACCGACCCTTGTATCAATGGATCCTTGGATCTACCGACCCTTGGATTCATGGAGCCAATCCCATGGAGTATACTGCATTATAATATCCTGTTCATTTGTTTTGCAGCTGTGTTGAAAAAGAGACGGGGGCGCGTTGTGAGCAGTTTGTATACACAGGTAATTTAGCATTGAAGCTTACCGTCTCTACTGCTTTCATTATCTTTTAATCTTTTCCGTCTAATCTGTTTGACTTTTTTCTGTCCTGTTTATCATTTTTATCCTGTTCTGTTTCAATTATGTCCTTCAACTTTATCCAGTCGTTTAGTAATATATCGATGAAGTGATCATTGAGTTTAAGTATACCTCTGTGGGTAGATCACTCGACCAGGTGGTCAATCTTCCTGGGACATTTATCCAGTCAGATTGATTCAGTTAAGTCAATTCTCCAAGCCATTTTGTGCATCACTGCAAAACATCAGCAAGTCAGTCAGCCAGTCAGTTGAATTTGAAATGTTACGGTAGACGGGCGCAGTGGTAAGACGTCGGCCTCCTAATCGGCAGGTCGTGAGTTCGAATCCCGGTCGCTGCTGCCTGGTGGGTTAAGAGTGGAGATTTTTCCGATCTCCCAGGTCAACGTATGTGCAGACCTGCTAGTGACTTAACCCCATTTGTGTGTACACGCAAGCACAAGACCAAGTGCGCACGGAAAAGATCCTGTAACCCATGTCAGAGTTCGGTGGGTTATAGTAACACGACAATACCCCGCATGCCTCCCCCGAAATCGGCGTATGCTGCCGGAATGGCGGGGTGAAAACTGTCATACACGTAAAACTCCACTCGTGCTAAAAACATGAGTGAACGTGGGAGTCTAAGCCCATGAACGAAGAAGAAGAAGAAGAAGAATGTTACGGTCATTACCGCTCGTTTATAAATGATTATGCATTGGTTCACAAATTGACTCAACTGAGTGTTAAATTACTGAGATTTTACTTACAATAGATAGATACGCGAAAAATCAAAACACGGAAATTCGGCACAGCAGGACTTTGTGCTGTAATGATTAAAACAATTGTGTGTGTTGTTGTTGTTGTTGATGTTGTTGTAATTTGTCATCTCTAAAACAAAGCTAACAAAATATACGGACAATTGTATCTTCTTTCTTTCTTCTTCTTCTTCTTCTTCTCTTTCATTCTTCTTCATCTTCTTCGGTCATGGGCTGAAACTCCCATGTTCACTTATATTTTTACACGAGTAGTTTTACGTGTATGGCCATTTTTACCCCGTAATTCGTGCAGCCATACGCTGCTTTCGGGGGAAGCTTGCTGGGTATTTTTGTGTTTCTATAAAGCCTGTCCTTAATTGGACGAAGTCGACTTCGCGAAGCTTCCCGAATGAGAATTCGTCCCTTGCTTGAACTGCTTTCAGCATAGCTTCCTACATGTCCAAGGGAATGCACTCTGCTCTTTCGAGTGTGATTTCTACGTCCATATTGAATCAAAAAGCACTCTTCTGACAAAAAGAACAACTTCATCACAGCTACGGCGCAACTTTGCATGTCAAAACTTGCGAAGCGATGTAGAGGACGAAGAACTCCGCCGCAGCTGCGGGTTTTCGGTATAAAGACTTCGGGAAGTTGACTTCGTGCTCAACTAAGGCCGGGCGTTACCCACCGAATTCTGACACGGATCAAATGATCTTTATCATGCGCACTTGGTTTTGTGCTTGCGTGTACACACGAAGGGGAATACGGCACTAGCAGGTTTGCTCATAAGTTGAGCTGGGAGATTTGAAACAATCTTCACCCTTAACCCACCGAGATTTGACCTTCCGATTAGGAGGTATCTTCTTTCAAATGTCGCACTCACCTGCTGCAATAGGCCTACTAGACAAAAGACTAGGTACAAGCAAACATAGACATAGACATACAACTATGTTGAAGTCTTGGTTTGATTTTGTGTTTGCAGGTCAGGTTTTGGTGGTGGAAGCGGCGTTTGACTATCGCCTTGCTACCATCGTGGTCTTGTCGCTTGCTGGATTGATAGGCCTACTTGCTGTATTTCTTCTCGTGGTCTTAGGTGTGTACAAGAAATGAAGGTGATCAGAGATCAACAGGGCGCAATCACTGTTTGTGTGCTTGTGTGAGTGTGTCAGTATGTGTGCGTACGTGTGGACGTGTGAGTACGTTCGCTTGCGCTTGCGCGTGTGTGCGTGTGTGTGGGTGTGGGTGTGTGCCACGGTGTTTGTGTGTGTGTGTGTGTGTGTGTGTGTATGTGTGTGTAGGGGGGGATAGAATGCGTGGGGGTGGGGGAGGGGATTACGTGTGTGCGCACAATATGAATATGTGTGTGTGTTGGGGGGGGGGGGGGGTAGAGGTGTTCATCGTTCCGACGGGGCAGGCGTAGACACTTACAAATCAACAGTTAAAGAGACAGGCACGGACGCAGACACACACACACACACACACACACACACACACACACACACACACACAAACCACTGATACCCCTCTCCCCAAGACCGCCGCGGATAAAATACATTTCTCCAAACACCTGTATTTCACAAAATACCAGTGTCAATCTTCCAAGACATGTAAAACAATCTCACACAGCCACACTAATGAGATCAAAGAGGAGTAGCCCCTATCGTGGAGAGAAATGCCTGGAATTGGCAAGATCCCAGCAAAGCTCTTTTCCCAGTCTGTGATCCTTTCTCTATCAGTAGAGGTTGCTGGGATGATGAGGCGAGGCGGATGCAGGAATCATTTATTAACTTGCGATAAGGATAACGCTCTGCCCATAAAATCAGATTTTTTTTATGGATAGAGATAAGGGAAATAAAAATCTATTTGCGGAAAAGAGGTCAGCGTACACCCCAACAGCTCGCTTATTGATTTCATTTTATCTAACTATTTATTCATTTATGTATATACTTATTTATTTTATTGATTGATTGATTGATTGATTGATTGATTGATTTATTAATTTTGGCAGAGTCAAAGCCAGTTTGATCCTGTCTGCCTAGTTCACATTAGTCAACAGTGTTCTGTCGAGACTGCATACATGTGCATTCACTTAAACACAAGCACACACATTTCCTTGCGAACCGCTGCTTACGAGGAATACAGGATGTTCCTTCTGGAATGCGGATATTAACCAGAAACAAAAGTGTTTGATAGAAACGTAGAATGTTCAACTTTGCCTGCAGGTGGAGATTAATCTTAATTGTCATGATTGTGTGTGAGGGTCGCACTGGATTTAAAAACCAATCAGTAATATACGAAATCAGCATTTGAGCAAACGGGTCCGCTCTCGAACAAAGCAGCAATTAACGCTGACAACAACAACGCTGACAACAACAACAACAACAACAAAAACGCTGACAACAACAACAACTACAATAACAACAACAAAAACGCTGACAACAACAACAACTACAATAACAACAACAACAACGCTGACAACAACAACGCTGACAACAACAACAACTACAACAACAACTACAACAACGCTGACAACAACAACAACACTGACAACAACTACAATAACAACAACAACGCTGACAACAACAACTACAACAATGCTGACAACAACAACTACAATAACAACAACAAAAACGCTGACAACAACAACTACAATAACAACAACAACAACGCTGACAACAACAACAACAACTCTGACAACAACAACAACAACGCTGACAACAACAACAACGCTGACAACAACTACAATAACAACAACAACGCTGACAACAACAACAACAACAACAACGATGACAACAACTACTACAATAACAACCACAACGCTGACAACAACAATAACAAGAAATTCCTCCGAGGTAGGAAAAACACCCCCGTCCTTACCATTCTCACTGCCACCAACTGAGAAGGTTATTTCCCTTTGACCATTAATATGTCCCTCTATAAGTCCTTGTAGAATCTTAATCCACCAATAACTCCCTAACCGTGTGTTTGACTGGTCCCAATTTTTGTAAGGACCGTCTCAGGAATGTATAGAACCTGTTCACCAAGTTTGGTGACGATCGGTCCGTTCATTCTTGAGATCTATATGCGCACACAAACACACAAACAAACACATCGACCGAATCCTATACACACCCCTATACCGGGGGTGTAACAACAACGCTGACAACAACAACTACAACAATGCTGACAACAACAAAGCTGACAACAACAACAACAACTACAACAACGCTGACAACAACAACAACAACAACAACAACTACAACAACAACTACAGCAACAACTTGACAACAGCAAAAAACAACAACATATCAAACAAAAGAAGCAGCAGCAACGACAGTAAGTACAACAAGTTGTAATATTTACATCAGCAAGAAAACCTGTTGATTGCAGTAGAAACCCTTTCTGTTGTTGAACAACGTACGATCACATGGTCATGTCCGGTGTAATGGCCTGGCCAAATCGGAAATAGTGAGCCGAATCGTTTCTACAGGAACTACTGTTTTGTGTGGTGTGTTGTGTGTGTGTGTGTGTGTGTGTGTGCGTGTGTGTTTTGTGTGTCGCTGCAACGATAGCTTACCCTGGTATGTCTGGAGTAGAGCAAGAAACAAAGATTAGTCCCACGTTCGCACTGTACTTTCAGAAGCAAAACACTGAACTTCGATTCGCTCTTACGTTTCATGATATTGAGGATTGCAGTTTCCCTCTCACACACAATATTCCAAAATAATAAATAGTCAAACAGGGGCCAAAAAACAGTTTGCACCAAGAGTTCAACTTTTTATCTATCCAAAACAGTAAAAAAAATTATATGAACATTCGTATTTCCAAGATGATTGGCGTTCCAAGACGCTATATCCTAAAAACCCCAAAACATGCTTTTACAACTTCAGTGCATAATAACTGCCCAAAG
Organism: Littorina saxatilis; assembly: GCF_037325665.1. NCBI lineage: Eukaryota > Metazoa > Mollusca > Gastropoda > Littorinimorpha > Littorinidae > Littorina > Littorina saxatilis. The sequence continues at coordinate 16,403,132 of NC_090246.1, forward strand.
GTGCTGTTTAAAGCAACCATTGATAATAATTTTTAACATACTCCTTGAACACATTAATAAAAACGGTTAACTTGCAAATAAAGGGACAGTATTGATCAGAACAATGGTAAGATAAAGGACGCTACTTATATTTTGTACATTTTTTATCTTTATCGTTTCCTGTAGACCTCAGAAGTTCTAACCAGCTTAAGAAATCATTCTAAAATCGAAAAACAAACATCTATACAGTTTGTACGCAAAGTAGATTGATATTTGACACAGTCACACAGACATACGTGGGCTATGGGGCAACCCTACCCCCTAAATTTGAAAACGGGGTCAATTTCTTAACTGCATGCATTCAGCAAAACAATCCCTAAAAATTTATTTTTTTCACAAATGAACTTATGACTTTAGAAAAGCATTCAAAAATGCATATATACAACGCTTTTTCTTTGGTCCCAATTCAAGGGGGTGTGCTATTCTCAGGTAACACTGTGAACGCTCAAATGAGACTTGGTCACATGTCAAAATAGTAATCCCCCCTGTTGTTCATGGTTCGTTGGTGGGATTTTTTTTTATCTGAGCCATTGGCAAGCATGAAATGTCATCAACATTAGGAAAGACATAGTATCTCCCATTGTCTTTTGCGCGCAAACACTTCACACAGATCTCCTCTCGATCTGGCCCATCGGGGAAATGGGTTGACTTGGGGATGATCACCGCCCTGTATCTCTCCACCTTTCCATCCATGCTGACAAAGTCAGCGGTCACAAAGTCCCCAACTTGAATGTCTCACTGTGGGACAAAGAACCTGGTTTTCACGACTGGCACCACGCGGCATCCAGTGGCGTGTTGTGGGTAGACGTCCATTGATTTTGATAATAATTTTTATATTTTTAATTTTCAGACCTTGTTTTTAATCCGAATATAACATATTTATATGTTTTTGGAATCAGGAAATGATGAAGAATAAGATGAACGTACATTTAGATCGTTTTATAAAAAAATAATTTTAATTACAATTTTCAGATTTTTAATGACCAAAGTCATAAACTAATATTTACGCCACCAAGCTGAAATGCAATACCGAAGTCCGGCCTTTGTCGAAGATTGCTTGGCCAAAATTTCAATCAATTTGATTGAAAAATGAGGGTGTGACAGTGCCGTCTCAACTTTTAAAAAAAAGCCGAATATGACGTCATGAAAGACATTTATCGAAAAACTGAAAAAAACGTCCGGGGATATCATACCCAGTAACTCTCATGTCAAATTTCATAAAGATCGGTCCAGTAGTTTACTCTCAATCGCTCTACACACACACACGCACACACACACACACACACACACACACTCACACACACACACACAGACACACATACACCACGACCCTCGTCTCGATTCCCCCTCTATGTTAAACATTTAGTCAAAACTTGACTAAATGTAAAAAGAAAAAAAAAATTCAAAAAAATGGGATAGCGGCGAAACGGGATTGCGCCAAAATGGGATGCGGTAGTAAAATGACGCTTGGCTTGTTAAATGTCGCCAAAATGGGACGGCGGCAAAACGGGATTGCACGTAAATGGGATATTGCGCGAATTATAAACGAAGGAGTAGGCCGTAAGTTTCTCGTACGAGATGTTTACTGGGAGTAAATATTTGGGGAGTAAAAATTTAGTTCCTTGTGAGTTCTTTTTTCGTACAAGATTTTTACTGGAAGTTTACTCCGTCCGAGTCAATTTTTCGTGGAGTAAAAATTTTGTGTTACACCGGTTCATGACCGTTGTGGTAACGAGCGCACATTGTTGTCTCTATATATTGTGTTCCTACGAATCGAAAGTACGATCGCCAAGCCAGTCTGTCATTGAAGGCAACGTTCGATATTTCCGTCTGTCAGCGTTGCCAACGTTCGACAGATTTTACTACTGTTACTCACAAACTTTCAATTTACACAATGAAATGCCAATAACATGTACACACAAGAATGGGAGACGAAGGGAAAACCTACTAGCGATTGAAATTATGCAAACGAACTCACAAATCCCTCACTTTCCGAATCCAAACGCTGCAAATCCGTATGCGTGCGTCGCTGTGCCGAACGTTGGGTTGACGAACGTTGCTGACAGACGCAACAAAACTTGATCAAAAGGCACTAAAAACGATTAAATGTTTTACTCACTGGGTATCGCATTCCTCTTTTTCTTCCTGCAGACGATATGAAGCGGTTGAAACGTCGTTTCCGATTAAAGGCTCGGTTATTTCCGTTAAAAACGAAGTTTGCCGAACGTGTGATTCAGTCTACAGACACCGGTCGGATCACAACAAAAATGTTCATTCTTTGCGATTTTGTGATACTGTTGATGATACACCTGCTTTCCAGTGAAGAACATCAATAAAATGATGTTCACAAGCAAGAATAACAGACAAAAGCACGCGATGTGTAAAATTAGGCTTTGCTTTGCAAACAAAGCACGTGTTTTTTTTACTGACAGACACTTTCGGTGGTGATTGAAAATTTTTCCAGAAACGGTTTTATGCTCCCATTTGATATTGTTTCCCTATTTTCTCTAGTCAGAGACTAACCTTGTGTATTAATTGAATTAATAACCCCATTATCATAAGTTTTGTGTGTTATTTTTGTGTCTGTTGAATCACACTTTGAGATGGGGTCATGTGACAGAAGGAAATGGTGTCTGTCAGGATTCACACGTTCGCTTCGAAAAACGCGCTCAAATAATTGCTCAAACACAAACATTTTAGCTTTTATTTATTTTTTTGTATTGCAAATACCATACTTACTCATGCCAAGCAGAAAAAATGATGAAAATCAACACAGTAAGCAAATAATTTGAAGGCAAAGTTTACACACATCAAAGAGTCTGATTACCGTGAAACCTGCGTTATGATATACCCACGCAACAATTGCACATGACAGAGCGCTGAGACACCCACAGAACAACTTAACCTATTGACCTTAATGTTTTATCACAGATTTGCCACCTGCGGAATGTACACTGCAATCGTGCGAGCACAGACGCAGGTGTATCAGTCTACCGTGAGAAAAGGCGTAATGAAAACATCGTTAGAATGATGGTCAATAAATCACGTTGCAGTTACGTGTTTGATTACCGTCAGTGTCTGAATTGTACATGTCAGTTTGCAGCCCTTTATAGCTTTATACAGGTGCCAATTTCCCTTTGGAAATGAATCAGCAGGTCAGTAGGCCTACGTTTTCCTGTTGTTGTTGTTTTTTTAACTTGTTCTTTGACACTGATGTTGTACACATTCATTAAACAGACAGACTCTGCATCGATACACTACTTGTATATCCGGAAATGAATCACGATCATTAAAGAGTTACGGAACCGTGTTTAGGTAAAAAGTGAATATCGTGAATCACGAGGCTTTGCAACACTTCCCCGGAAATCGGCGTATGCTGCCTAAATGGCGGGGTAAAAACGGTCATACACGTAAAAATCCACTCGTGCTAAAAACATGAGTGAACGTGGGAGTCTAAGCCCATGAACGAAGAAAGAAAGAACTTTGCAACATGCACCCACACATTCATATAAGGCCCACAAGAATATAGCGCCATTCGTGAGACACACAACAATTAAGTTATGTGCGCACAGTCACGGACAGCCCGACAGCTAGCCAGCCAGCCAGCCAGCCAGCCAGCCAGCCAGCTAGACAGAAAGACTCAGACACACCAACGCACTCACGCACGCACGCACACACACACACACACGCACGCACGCACACACATTCACACACACATACACACACACACACACGCACGCAAGCACACACACACACATTGACACACACAAGACAACCCGTCCCACCCTGCCACAACCACCCCTTTCCCCGCCCACCCTATCCTCCTCTCTGCGCACATCACCCACACACCCACCACACACATACACCCCCACCCCTCACACACCCACCACACACATACACCCCATCACCCACACACCCACCACACACATACACCCCATCACCCACACACCCACCACACACATACACCCCACCCCTCACACACCCACCACACACATACACCCCATCACCCACACACCCACCACACACATACACCCCATCACCCACACACCCACCACACACATACACCCCACCCCTCACACACCCACCACACACATACACCCCATCACCCACACACCCACCACACACATACACCCCACCCCTCACACACCCACCACACACATACACCCCATCACCCACACACCCACCACACACATACACCCCATCACCCACACACCCACCACACACATACACCCCACCCCTCACACACCCACCACACACATACACCCCATCACCCACACACCCACCACACACATACACCCCACCCCTCACACACCCACCACACACATACACCCCATCACCCACACACCCACCACACACATACACCCCATCACCCACACACCCACCACACACATACACCCCACCCCTCACACACCCACCACACACATACACCCCATCACCCACACACCCACCACACACATACACCCCACCCCTCACACACCCACCACACACATACACCCCATCACCCACACACCCACCACACACATACACCCCATCACCCACACACCCACCACACACATACACCCCACCCCTCACACACCCACCACACACATACACCCCATCACCCACACACCCACCACACACATACACCCCATCACCCACACACCCACCACACACATACACCCCACCCCTCACACACCCACCACACACATACACCCCATCACCCACACACCCACCACACACATACACCCCCACCCCTCACACACCCACACTTGTCGACCATTGATCTTTAAAAAGAGGCGACACTAACAACTCTTCTCAGTTATTCATTTCAGAGGCGTCTTATCGTCGTGTACACGGCACACGTGTTGCATTGTCTGCGAGCAAGGCCTTTATTCCAGGTGTGTTCTGGAATCGGTGTGGAAGGCGCCAGGACTGACTTGAAAAGTCAGTGCATTCCTCATGGTCAAAGTGCAACGTGGATTGCATGTGAGTTAGGAGGTTTAAAAGGCTTTGCCGGTGTGTCCGAGTTTGTGTGTATGTATATATGTGTCGGTATATGTGCGGCTTTCTATGACCCTGGTGACCGGCTGTGCGTGCATAATTTATGCGTGCTTGCATGGTGGCTAAACTGACTCCTGCACTTTTCTTATCAGTATCGTGCTTGTAAAAGCCATATAAAACGAAGGACATGATTAACCAAAACTGTGTTCACAGAGCAGGCTTCAAATCTTAATTAGTGGTGGGTGTTTTTTTTTAAAGCTAAAAGAGTTTTAGAGGCACGTTTCATGAAGAAAATAAACGTACTAACAATCGGTTAGGAATAGATCTTGAACAAAAGTGTGAGATAGTTGCAGTAATTGTTGCTGCTCTGAACTTTACTTTTGTACCGTATCATCGAAATGTCACTATTGCAACCAAAGTAAATCCCTGCTACCGGTGAAATTCTACCGCCAAGCCGGCCTGTCAATCAAAAAGCTCTACCCCCACATAAGCATTCAAGTGGTTTAGCTTATCGACTTTTTGGACAGGTTGTTGTTTCTCCTCGGAGTGAACAACGCAACAGGCCCGTGTAGCTTATACGTTGCACCGTCTCACACCAGTGATTTAGCCTCCAACAGATTGCTATTATTAGGCCAGCGGTTCAGGATTCACTACTGGTGTGATTTGCCATTTACCCCGCACAGAGTCCACGAGCATACCTCAGTTCAGCCTTCACATTGCACCACATGCAATCACATGATCTTACCGGTGATTTATAGCTCGACGTTGACTAGAATTACGTGAGTAGTGTAGTGTACCCTGTTGTGTGAATGAACAGACCTAGCTGTCGCCTATACGTTGTGCGTATGACAGTGTTACAGGCCTACACGCCAGTGGTTTCGCTTTCTTTCTGTTTTGATCATACATCCATAATGTATAATGCCTCGCCGAATGAATGGACGTACCTGAGAATGTGGACTGTATCCGCACGTGTGATATTATATGTCTACATGTTGGCGTTAACACGCCAGTGGTGTAGCTTGTCTGGCTGTTTTGCTTTATCATTCACTTCGCGTCACTGCGTACCTGCAGCCTATACATTGCCATATCAGCGTTATACATAGATATACACGTCCATTGTTTAAGCGTTATGTGTGTTTTTTTGTGTTTCCAAATGCCTCACTGAGTTATGCCCATACACTGTACACAAACCATTGATTCTGACTTTCCCCACTATACAATTACTGGCTGAGCTTTTTAGCTGTTTCGATGTGCCTTTTGGCAGTGCCATGTGAAAGAACATACCAACAGTCTATATGTAACCGAGTGCCGTAACACTACGATAACCTCGGGAGGCGAAGTGCAATCAAACAGGATTGAAAATGTTAGGGCTAATTTCTTAGCCCTATAAAAACTGTTATGCAAACCCGAAGGTTTCCATGAACATACAGACAATCGGAAACCACCAGACCCCATCACAAACAGAATTCCACAATCCACCGGTGTTGACTTAAAGGCCAACAACTCGGGTGCAGAGTCTGCTGTGAAAGGAGCGGTAGTCTCCCCTGTCACATATACACTGCTAGGGAACAGTGGAAACCCTTTTTTACCAAAACTTCCTAACTCTGAGAAAGTCAGGTCGCACAAAAGAGGAAGAGTCATTAAATGGGGGTAGATTTGAAGAGGCCGGTTACGATAAGGAAATCTGATCAAGCAATGGATTGAGGAAGTCTTCAAACAGGTGGGTCTTTAAAGGGAGGTTCCACTGTACCGGTGATTTAGGGGGGCCCGGGTAGCTCAGGTGGTAGAGCACAGGACTTGTGATCGAGAGGTCGCTGGTTCGAATCCGGGCTGTGACGGACACGGGTCAACTTTATGTGCAGACCCACAGAGACGGTATCCATCTCCCACCCCCGTGTCACCTCAAAAGCACGTTAAAGATCTTGGTCATTCTACCATAAGTGCAGATGGCTGATACCACCTAAACACGCAAAAAGCCGTGAGGGCGTAAAACTCGAATCGTATAAACCAATTCATGTCCAATATAGGCAATTAAGATCTGACGGACAATAAGCCCCTTAAAATTTACTTCTTTTTTTTTACCGGTGATTTAGGCCCAACACGCCCGTGGTTTAGCTTGTCCTGCTGTTTTGATTTGGCATGTAGTTCGCCAGAGAACATACAATTCGCTTGTAAAAAATACCAGGCTTTGCATGCAATCACATCGGTTTTCTACATAGGCTTACATGTTGGCTGCATTACCACTGGTTTAGCTTATCCACCTTCTCTGACTTGCCAGTTTTGCTGCACCCAGTGAATGAACATACCCATTGCACTTTACAACGGCGATTTAGGCCCAGACGGCAGTCGATTAGCTTGCCCGCCGGCCGGTTTCCATTTCCCCTTTACGTCTCAACTTGAATGAACACACCTGTAACCTGTATAACTGTCTACAAACCCCGCAGTGGTTTAGCTATAATCGGATGTTTTGATTTGCTATTTTTGTCGCACTGACTGAATGGACTTACCTGTAGGCTAAACACTACAACCATACCAGTGGTATAGGCCCACAAACCCCGCAGTGGTTTAGCTAATTGGATGTTTTGATTTGCTATTTTTGTCGCACTGACTGAATGGGCATACATGTAGGCTAAACACTACAACCATACTAGTGGTATAGGCCCACAAACCCCGCAGTGGTTTAGCTAATTGGATGTTTTGATTTGCTATTTTTGTCGCACTGACTGAATGGGCATACATGTAGGCTGAACACTACAACCATACTAGTGGTAGCCTATAGGCCCACAAACCCCGCAGTGGTTTAGCTTATCGGCAGTTTTGATTTGCTATTTTTGTCGCACTGACTGAATGGACATTAGGCTAAACACTACAACCACACCAGTGCTCTGGGCCTACATACAGCAGTACACGCTGCACTCATACCGATGACTTTTTTTGGAACTATACACGTGGGCTGTAGGTGCGATAAACCCAAAACCGTACCTGGCACGTTTTTGACCTTTGCGTCGTAGGATCAACCGCAAATATGCAAGCGGGTTATATCTAATGATATCACCCACGAGCGTAGGACTATCCTGTTCCGGTTTTCCTGCCATCTCAAACCGGACTATCCACTGCGATAAACAGAGCACGACTGTGTCTCTTGACTCTTTCGAGGTGAGGAAATACTGTGCGTTTTGGGGTGTGTTTCAGTGTAAATTCATCATTTTTCCTGGTGTTGAGACTTTTAACCCCCCTCGTCAGTTTAGCTCGGAACGATTATCTCCGTGTCTCGTCAGTGTTTGCTGTCTACGCGGTGCAAATTGTGTGTTTGCTGAATGATAGCCAGCGATCTCGAGGTTTGTGGAGCGGTTAGTAAAACCAGAGACATATGGTGTTTGGGTCGATAATTTGAAACGGGTTCAATGTGTGCCGGCTACCTTCTGCATACAAGGCTGTTCGTGGTGTGCGGTTCAGCCGGTATGCCGGTGTGTGTGTGTGTGTAGCGGGGGGGGGGGGGAGGGGGGGGGAGAGACTGAGACTGCGGAATTACTTGTCAATTTAATTTCAAGCAACCTCACGTTATTGCCGTGTTTATGACACTGACCTAAATGTGTGACAGTAAGCGTTGGAGAATATGGATGACGCATGTACTGATTTCTGGAGAATTATGGAGGTGTTTTGATGTCTCACTAACAGTTAACTGGGCCACAGTGAGCCGTATGCGATAGCCTACATTAATTACGCATAATTATTTTGAATTCTTGTGTTCTGGAGAATAATGGGGGTGTTTTGATGTCTCACTAGCAACTAACAGTGCCACTGTGAGTTTGTTGAATGACGCATGTTTTGAATTCGTAACGATATCCGAGTATGTTGATGAAGCTGTGTTCTTGTGAGTCCCATAACTTGAGAAACTAAATGTGCTGCAGTGTGTGTTTAATATACATTTTGAATTGCGTGTCTGGCTGGTTTCGCTCATACGGTTTGATAAAGACTATCTATGGATGAGAGAAATGCAAACAGCCACTTTTGAGCACGCGTTGTGCTCACTCATTTGGGAAACCAGTAGCTCGGTTGATAGACTGAGCACTGTCCTGTGATCAGTCCTAGAGTCGCAGGTTCGAATCTGGGGCGGGACGGAAACGAGTCAACTATATGTGCAGACTCAGAGACGGTACGGTATCCATGTTCCACCCCCGTGTCACCACTGTGGAACGTAAAAGACCTCGGTCATTCTGCCCGTAATGCAGGTGGCTGACTCATACACCTGGGTAGTGTGACTCTGTTGTTGCTACACCTGGGTAGCGTGACTCTGTTGTTGTTAGCTTTCCACTAGGAGGAAGTGACCCGAATTTCCCAGCGATGGGGCAAAAACGTAACGAAAATGATTTTGTAAGACTCCCTATTTTAGACTTATTTTGACCTTGAAGTAAACAAATTTCCTATTAGTAATTTGTAAACTCTTAAATAACCTCAAAATCATGTCACAATCATGAACTACGGTTTTGGAGAATAACCACCAGCGGTCGTCAGTTTGGAATTGTGAAAAGTGTGAAAGAAATGGGAACATCATAGTGGTTCACACTAGCCATTTTATCAACAAGTCAAGGTGAAGATAATCAATAATGAGGCTTATATCGCGCGTATTCCGTGGGTACAGTAAACTGTTCTAAGCGCAGGGATTTTTATTTTTTAATTTTTTAATTTTTAATTTTTTTTTTATTTTATGCAATTTATATCGCGCACATATTCAAGGCGCAGGGATTTACGCCACATGTGTTTAATGAGCCATGGTTCGATGCATGGCTGTGATATATTTAATATTATGTTGAGTAACTTCACGCATCACGGTCCGATTGGGATAACATAACATCAACTGCTTGTTCTCTTTCACCTACAGTGATCACAACACGTAATGCTTACTCGGACTTTGTTACTCAATCTGTATTAGTCACCTTGGTTTCCGCTCTGTGAACAGATTGACTAGCAGTCCCAATTATTACATTATTACAGTGGACGTCCCCCCCACCCACCCCCCCCCCCCCCCCCCCCCCCCACCCCCCTTGAAAAGCTCGACAAATCTGAGACAATTAGGTTTTGAACAGGAAATTGTCTTGAAATTGAGGTAGCTCACAGAGGTTTTGAAAGGAAACCTTCTTGTTCTTGTTCCTGTTCTTGTTCTTCTTCTTCTTCTTCCTCGTTCGCTAACAGGAAATCTAAGTTAGCTAGTTCTTCAAAGGGGAGAAGTCTTAGGCCTAAAAAAAAAAATAGGTCTGTTTACGGTAACCCGACCTACCCTATTTTTTGGGGCCGACCCTATAACTTTTTATTACATTTGTCAAAAAAATACCCCCAAAAACAAGTAAACGAGTGCAGAAAACGCAATGAAAGCGAAAGCGCCCGAGTCGCACACTTATTTCCCTGTCAAGTAGGTTTAATTTGTACACATTAGAAACAAAAGTTTAAAAAAAAAAAGTGATTGCCTACCTTCCTACCCTATTTTTTTAGGCTATGTTACCGTAACCACACCTATTATTTTTTTTGGCCTTACAACGGGGGGGGGGGGGGGGGGCCGGGTGCTTCTGAAGGAGGTTTCACCGTGTACTCACGTTTTACCAAAGCCGCTAGAACCGTGACACTTTGTGGATTAACTGTGTAACTTTGACCAAAGCCGCTAGAACCGTGACACTTTGTGGATTAACTGTGTAACTTCATCATTTAGGGCACACGACCCACCTTGCAATGCACACGACGACTTCACCCACATTTCATTCTGCTTGAGGAGTAAGGGTAAAAAAAAACACCTGTAAAAACCACTATACTCTTTGCCACAGATAACGTCACCCTATCAAGTAATTCGGCCGCTCAGGCGGATAGACCCACGCATTTGTTGCAACGCGTTAATTCAAGTTATGTGCGGAATCAAAGGTAGTTCAAAAGGCTAGCTAGCAACGGCAGGTGGGCCGACGATACCTCCGCAGACACATTCATCTTTGCCAAACCTTTTTACCGACCCGTGTGATGCGACTGTGAACGAAATGCCAGACCCGCTGCAGACAGTGTGCACAGTGCAATCACATTCGGGCCAGCACGTGAACACCGCTACATCATTTGGAAACCAAGCTCTGGTCAGATTCAGGGTTACCTCAGTCGCTAACTAGAAT
>NC_090246.1:16419296-16481796 GCF_037325665.1 Littorina saxatilis
TAATGAAAACTTCACAGAGTACCCTTTACATCAAGGCAAATATTTTCCATTCACTTGAAATACTTGCATATATCTACGCATCCACAATATTAGAACCCCACTGTGGAACGTAGAAACTCAAAATTGAAAGGGATATAAATACTTATGAGACACTAATTCTCGCCATCTCAGATCTGCCAAGGCTTTTACGGGGGACAAGACCATCCCTCCACTTGGTCACATACAACAAAATGAACAGCCTGAGCGGGCTCTGTTCACAGTTGGACATTGTTGATGAATTAGTGATTTTGTTTGTTTTAAAAGCCACTCAACATAGCAAGCAGTCAGGGTGTTGATTTTTGGTATGTGACCAAGTGGAAGGATGGTCCTTTCCCATGTAAAAGCCTGACTGACTATTAGGGTTTAACGTCCTCTTAGACCAACTGGTCTATATTGGGACAGTTATTGGTAATACGCTGAAGATATGGTGTGATACTTTGATTCGAACAAGCCCGCTGTACGTGGCTGTCTTCTTCGACACACCAGCATTGGCTTTGTCTCGTCAAAGTATCGAAATACGATCATGATAATTGGAGACGAGAGATGATGCATGCGTGTCTTCGTGTTTTCCAAGCCCTGAGACTTTCGCTGTGAACGTGGGATCTTTTTCGTGCGCACGTGTGCACACGGGGGTGTTCGGACACCGAAGAGAGTCTGCACAAAGTTGACTCCGAGAAATAAATCTCTCGCCGAACGTGGGGATCGAACCCACGCTGATAGCGACCAACTGGCTACAAAGCCAGCGCGCTACCAACTGAGCTACGTCCTCGCCCAGTGTTTGTTTGTTCGTTCATGGGCTGAAACTCCCACGGCTTTTACGTGTATGACCGTTTTTACCCCGCCATTTAGGCAGCCATACGCCGCTTTCGGAGGAAGCATGCTGGGTATTTTCGTGTTTCTATAACCCACCGAACTCTGACATGGATTACAGGATCTTTTTCGTGAGCACTTGGTCTTGTGCTTGCGTTTACACACGGGGGGTGTTCGGACACCGAGGAGAGTCTGCACACAAAGTTGACTCTGAGAAATAAATCTCTCGCCGAACGTGGGGACGAACTCACGCTGACAGCGGCCAACTGGATACAAATCCAGCGCGCTACCGACTGAGCTACATCCCCGCCCTGACTGAGCTACATCCCCGCCCTGACTGAGCTACATCCCCGCCCAGACTGAGCTACATCCCCGCCCTGACTGAGCTACATCCCCGCCCAGACTGAGCTACATCCCCGCCCAGACTGAGCTACATCCCCGCCCAGACTGAGCTACATCCCCGCCCAGACTGAGCTACATCCCCGCCCAGACTGAGCTACATCCCCGCCCAGACTGAGCTACATCCCCGCCCAGACTGAGCTACATCCCCGCCCTGACTGAGCTACATCCCCGCCCTGACTGAGCTACATCCCCGCCCTGACTGAGCTACATCCCCGCCCAGACTGAGCTACATCCCCGCCCAGACTGAGCTACATCCCCGCCCAGACTGAGCTACATCCCCGCCCTGACTGAGCTACATCCCCGCCCTGACTGAGCTACATCCCCGCCCTGACTGAGCTACATCCCCGCCCTGACTGAGCTACATCCCCGCCCTGACTGAGCTACATCCCCGCCCTGACTGAGCTACATCCCCGCCCAGACTGAGCTACATCCCCGCCCAGACTGAGCTACATCCCCGCCCAGACTGAGCTACATCCCCGCCCAGACTGAGCTACATCCCCGCCCAGACTGAGCTACATCCCCGCCCAGACTGAGCTACATCCCCGCCCAGACTGAGCTACATCCCCGCCCTGACTGAGCTACATCCCCGCCCTGACTGAGCTACATCCCCGCCCTGACTGAGCTACATCCCCGCCCAGACTGAGCTACATCCCCGCCCAGACTGAGCTACATCCCCGCCCAGACTGAGCTACATCCCCGCCCTGACTGAGCTACATCCCCGCCCTGACTGAGCTACATCCCCGCCCTGACTGAGCTACATCCCCGCCCTGACTGAGCTACATCCCCGCCCTGACTGAGCTACATCCCCGCCCTGACTGAGCTACATCCCCGCCCTGACTGAGCTACATCCCCGCCCTGACTGAGCTACATCCCCGCCCTGACTGAGCTACATCCCCGCCCAGACTGAGCTACATCCCCGCCCAGACTGAGCTACATCCCCGCCCTGACTGAGCTACATCCCCGCCCTGACTGAGCTACATCCCCGCCCTGACTGAGCTACATCCCCGCCCTGACTGAGCTACATCCCCGCCCTGACTGAGCTACATCCCCGCCCTGACTGAGCTACATCCCCGCCCTGACTGAGCTACATCCCCGCCCTGACTGAGCTACATCCCCGCCCTGACTGAGCTACATCCCCGCCCTGACTGAGCTACATCCCCGCCCTGACTGAGCTACATCCCCGCCCTGACTGAGCTACATCCCCGCCCTGACTGAGCTACATCCCCGCCCTGACTGAGCTACATCCCCGCCCTGACTGAGCTACATCCCCGCCCCCTAGCCCAGTGTAAAACCTGGCCAGATATGAGCATAATGGTGAGCCGAACTGTCTATACAAATTAGAGTGTGTTTTACAAAGCTTCTTTTTTTTTTTTTTTTAAACTGTACAGACATCACAAGCATAAACTGCTACACACAAAGACATTCGTCGCTATTGACCTTGTCTCCAACACCAAAGATGAACACAACTTCCAAGTAACTGCAATTTCTCGTGTTTGTGTAGTTCTTCTGTCTTCCCGACCTACTTTGTTTTCTGCAGTTAAAACACCTGTTACGAACAAAAGGGAGGAAACTTCCGCTCAGAAAAAATATTTTCTATGGACATTTTCGTCAGTAGTCTCCCTTTCAACGAGTTCAAGCAGGCTTCTCTATCCGAACTCTGAAATGTCAGAATACGATATTACATTGCAGTGACATGAGTTATTTTTGCAATTTGTATTTTTCATTACATTTTTTGTGTGTACACGCTTTCTGTTTGACAGAAAGAAGAAACGAAAAGCAGCCAAAAAAGCCACAGACACCGTGGATGGCGTTGGCGAGGGGAAAGATGAAGGGTGAGACTTATTTTGTCGCCTTTTGTTTTGTATGTCTTGCGTATTCATGTTTGCTAAGGACAGCCAGCCAGACAGAGACAGAGACTGATGAAATGTTTGCTAAGGACAGCCAGACAGACAGACAGACAGAGACTGATGAAATGAAACGGACACGGACTTAGACACGCGGACAAATACGGCATAGACATAGACACAGCCGGATATACACAAAGACACAAAAGACACTCACGCCCACACACACACACACACACACACACACACACACACACACAAACACACATACACACACCCACACCCACACACACACATTGACACACGCACTATTACTTCAAGCACTTGAAGCCTGTTTAACGCTTATTATATTTCGTGTGATTGTCACGCCCACGGTTTTCTATCCATTTCAGGGACGCAATGATGGTCAATGGAGACAGCCGTGTCTGACGTCATTAAGTGACGTCATCAAGACTATGACGTGTGATGAAATCGAGCAGCGAGCAAGCGGCCATTATGGTAACTGAAACGGTCTCAGAATCTCAAGGTCAAGCATGGGATCAACACTCCAATGGACCATCGATAACCGCCTTGCGAAAGACTCAGTATTCACGATTTGCAGGAACCGTGACGTGACCCAACAGAATTAACAGGCCAAAGGTCTTCTCGATCGCTCAGATATCAGGCCAAAGGTGAAGGTCATACTTTTGTTGGGGGAGGGGGCGGAGACTCGTTAGGGGAACATGACCTGCCGATTAGAAAACACTTGGTGAGACACGTAGAAACTGCAACATGGATTACTTTGAAAGACTAATCAACACACAGAAGCCCTGTACGCCGTAACCTAGTTGCAGCCACTCACTGGCTTAGCAAAAGTAAATCCTCAGTGAAACGTTTTACTGTGCCACAAAATTGTCACACATTAATCCGCTCAGGAAATAGGGTTTACCCTTTCCGATTTTTCTTATGACGCGATTGTGACGACATGTAATCCCTTTTTTAAAAGAACCGGAATTTTGAGCGATTTTTTTACGAATTAATTTCGTACTCGGGCCTATTTTTGGATCTAAATTTAGATCAGGTAGATCACCACATCATGCGCAAAAAGACACGTCACTAGGAAACTATGTCAGACGTCATCATGAGTTTGTGTAAAACAAAATGGAGGCCGGAATCACTCAGTTGAATCGAACTCCCACCAAACACCACGTAATAACTAGGTTAATGTATGCACTCGCGTGAACAAGAAACTGTCGAGCTTCACAGATGTCGTCGTTGGGTAGTTTTGGGTTTGTTTTACTACCATAGGAGGATTTTTGAACTGTAAATGCACTCAGCTGCAACAAAAACGCAAGACGAAGGCTGTGAGCTGCACTGTGCCGTTAAGTAGCTCCGAATCAAAGCCAAGTGAAGCTGCAAAGCGGCCAGCGGGATACAATCTGAGAAACGAAGGGAAGTAATACAGACGTCAACAGTATGTGACAGTTATGTGGAATCAGTGTCCTGAAACTTGAAAGACTTTGGGGTAAAAGTTGCTTGGTCATGTCAATTCTTCTGGTTCTCTCGTGTGTCAGGGTACTGATTCCGCATTATTTACACTTTTGTTTTAAGTCTATTTTTAGAGCGCTTATACGTATACGTCCCTTTGTTTTTAGCTTTGAACGACTACCGCTGAGCTATCGGGAGAGCAGAATGGACATGTTTACAATTACGCTAATACCAAAGGAATAAAATCGATCGAGTGCTGTTTGCATTGCCATTTCGGGAATGATAATAATTATGTCCAAATGATATAGAGAAAACTGGATTATTCGTCGTAGGATGTACTTTGAATCAAGCCATTTTATTTTTGCACCAAGTTGACATTACCTGCTTTTACCAAAAAAAAAGCATAATCCAAAACATGATTAAGAATGACATATTACTGTTCATCTTTTAACAGGAATTTGAAATTAATTCGATAATTCATGATTTGTTGTATGCACGGTGTTAAAGACTTTAAGACTTAATATTGTATGCAATATGCCAACACACTTTATCAGTACCAAAAACCAAAAACTGTATTGACAGAAAAGAGCAATTGGCAAGTGTGCGTGTGCGTGTGTGTGTGTGTGTGCGTGCGTGTGTGTGTGTGTTTCTATGTGTGTGTGTGTTTCTCTGTGTGTGTGTGTGTGTGTGTGTGTGTGTGTGTGTGTGTGTGTGTGTGTGTGTGTGTGTGTGTGTGTGTGTGTGTGTGTGTGTTGTATGATTGAAACGTCGGGTAAAGTGAAAAGCTTTCGCCACTGCCATTTTGCTTGTGCACAGTTTGTGATATCCACAAACGGCTTTAATGTGTGTTGTCTTTATTTCCTTTGTTTTCAGTCTATATATCCTTCTTTATTTGTTTCTTTCTTTCTTTCTTTCTTTCTTTTTTCTGTCTTACTTTCTATGGTTATTTCTACAATCATTTTCCGCAATGTACGTACTATATCTACTCTACGTAATAATGTTTATTGTTTGTCCAGGCTGTGCTCTCAGACTCGAACCCGTAATATGGTTTTATAGAATAAAAGCTAGTTTCTGAAAGTATGCTCTATATGTTTGTAGTAAATATGCATTGTTGTTGTTGTTAAAAATCAAGATGAGCTGCAGACACCAAGAACAACTTGTCTTTGGTTGACGTTGTTGTTGTTGTTGTTGTTGTTGTTGTTGTTGTTGTTGTTGTTGTTGTTGTGTTGTTGTTGTTGTTGTTGAAACGATGTGCAGTCTACAGATCACTGGACTCAAAGGTTGTGAGCAGAGAGAGAGGGAGAGAGGGAGGGGAGAGGGGGGGGGGGGGGCGGACAGACAGACAGACAGGTAGGCAAATACAGAGGGAGACACACAGACATTGTTATATTTTGTTTTAAGATGCATAATATTTTGCTTGTGTTTTGTTGAAATTAAGCATATTGCTTATTCTGCTTTAAACTTGTTCATATACTTCAATAAACATGTTTATTCGAGAAGTGTTTCCTACGTATGAACAAAATAAACAAACATGCACACTCACAAACACTCGTTACAAAGCAAAAACACAGCTTAGCAAAACTAACGCATGATTCCGTCGCAAAGCGACTGCAGTAAGCGCCTAGAGCACACAACATGAGATAGAGAGTTATGCAGAACTTTAGCCTGCTTTCCTGTGATAACAAATTAAACATGAACAACTATTTAGGTTAAAACAAGACAAAGCAAGGTGACAAAAAGCAAAATAAAACAAAACAAATCAAATAAGACTAGACATGTCGACAAAACTGTGTGTGTGTGAGTGTGTGAGTGTGTGTGTGTGTGTGAGTGTGAGTGTGTGTGTGTGTGTGTGTGTGTGTGTGTGTGACGGTGTGTGAGTGTGTGTGTGTGTGTGCGCGTGTGTGTGTCAGTCTGCCGTGTGTCAGTGTGTGTGTGTGCGTATGTGCGTGCATGCGCGTGCGTGCGTGCGTGCGCATTCACGTCTCAGTCTTTCAAGAAAAAACACCGAGTCCAAGACAAAAAACCGCCATAAATAAAGCATTTGGGCCCAGTGATGCCACAAGAAAGACGAAGTTGATAGCGCTGAGTTATAGTCAATAAAAGTTTACCGAGCAGAACTTAAACGACGCATACATCATTTGTTATATCAGTGTCAGTTTCTGTTCAAATGAAGCAGAGCTGCTGTTCCTGTTATTGTGCTCTGCTGATAACGGTTCAGGAGGTAGTCAGTGTAGTGGAAGATCGAGTTAGGCCTTACTCCAGTCCTGTCGTTCTGTTCCACTGGGGAACCTTGTCAGTTTTGTTTTCAGTCAAACTCTTTCTCTCTCTTTCTCTCTTTCGCTCTTTTTGTCTCTCTGTCTCCCCGGCTCCCTCTCTTTCTCTCTTTATCTCAGTCTCGCTCTCTCTCTCTCTCACTCGCTCTCTCTCTCTCTCTCTCTCTCTCTCTCTCTCTCTCTCTCTCTAGCTCTCTCTCTCTCTCTCTCTCTCTCTCTCTCTCTCTCTCTCTCTCTCTCTCTCTCTGTGTTTCAGTCCCTCTGTCTGTCTCTGTCTGTCTCTGTCTCTCTCTGTCTGTCTCTGTCTGGCTGTCTCAGTCGATCTGTTTCTCTCTCAGTCCACTGATGTCTCTCTGTGTTTATCGCAGTCTCTTGCAATGCACAGACAAAATTGATTAATGCTCGTTTCCAGAGAAAATGGCAAAGGGAGTTGGCATCGGTGTTCCAGATTGACACAGGTGACAGTTTCAGCAAAACAAGAAAATCCCAATTCTTCAGGGGAATCCGAAAGGAGCTTGTTGGTGTTTGGTATGCAACCAAGTCACAGTTGGACAATGGTCTAATCTCATGCAAACACCTGGCCAGATCTGGGATGGAGATTGGAATCATTTACACAGAAAAGGCTAGTTCTGGAAAGGCATCTGGAAGCGTCATGGACTCAGTTCATAATTGTCCATGTTCCCCGGGCCATTCATGCAGAGTTGTAGCATACACAAGTGAAAGGACATTGATGACCCCCCCTTCCCCTCTGTACACACACGCACACACACACACACACACACACACACACACACACAACCTGAACACACTCTGCCCCCCCGGCCTCTTCCCTACACTCACACACACACCAACACACACACACACACAACCTGAACACATTACTCTGCCCCCCTCCCCCCTACACTCACACACACACACACACACACACAACACGAACACGCATACATATCAACGGCAAAGAAATGCAACCGTCAGCGAATATTTCATAGGAAATGACTTTTTTTTTCTTCCTTTTTCTTTTTCACCAGACGAACTCCCTTTTGAACTTTTTTTCCCCTATTTCCTATCGCTCTTCCCCAGAGTGAATATACACGCACACGATTTCCTTTACAATCTTCTGAGATCACAACAAAAACAAAGACATCAACCACAATTCTCCACATTATAGGCCGGTGAGGAACGCAGCCTAAACAAGCGGGGAGGAAAGGCATTGTAGACTGATGTAGATAAAAGGGCAACGTTCATTGCGAACACGTACTGAGAGAGTGCAGAGTAAAATAACCAACAACAGGCTAGACAATTTCCCCACACACTGCAAAAATTGGACACGAGTGTTTCCACTTTTGTGTAGAACTGTGAACTCTCTGTGTCTGTCTGGTTGCACGGTCTGCCTGTCTCTGTGTATATTTCTGTAACTGCCTCTATCTGCCTGTTGACTTGTCTGTCTGTCTGTCCCGCGTCCGTCTGTCTGTCTGTCTGACTGTCTGTTGGTCTGTCTGTCTGTCTGTCTGTCCGTCTGTCTGTCTGTCTGTCCGTCCGTCCGTTCGTCCGTCCGTCTCTCTCTCTCTCTCTCTCTCTCTCTCTCTCTCTCTCTCTCTCTCTCTCTCTCTCTCCCTCTCTCTCTCTCTCCATCATTCAGTGCGTTTGTGTGTGTGTGTGTGTGTGTGTGTGTGTGTCAGTGGGTGTGTGCGGTGGTGTGTGTGATTGTGACACACACACACACACATACACACACACATTGGGGACAGACACACACACACACACACACTCACACACACACACACACACACACACACATTGGGGACAGACAGACACACACACACACACACACACACACACACACACACACACACACACACACACACTCCCTCTCTCTTACACCCTCTAACATCCTCGATGTCAAGCGTTAATGAACATGCCTCGTCCTCCTTTCCAGCTTGTTTGGGGTTGAGGGAAAGCGAGCATGGCAATACGCAGAGCAGCGCTCCGGTGGCACTGTTGCCCCTCCCTTCCCTTGATGAATTCGTTCACACTTCAATTGCTTTCCGACATTTCCCCTTCAACCCCCCCACCCCCCACCCCCGAAACTCTATACCCCACCCCTCTCGAAATTCTCGTTCCAGAATCTCTTCTCTCCCTCTCTCTTTTATGCTGGTGTTTATGGAGCGTTAGACGTATACAGTCTATGGTCGTTGCTCCTGCTATGTTGTTCTCTTCTTCTTCATCCTCTCTCTGACATGAACGCCTGTGTGTCTGAAATCTTTCATTGTCTCTGTGAGTGTAGGGTAGAGCAGAGTCAATGACTGTACTTCTCGCCTCGGTGATATAATAGTCTCGATTAGTGGTGGTTATTTACTGGCGCTCCTATTATGCTAGTCTTGGCAAACCTTGTCTCGTTCTTTCTTGTTTCCTGTTCGGGGTTTTGTGCTGAATAAGCGAGATGTTCCGTTCGACTTCAGTGAGATGTTCGACTTTGCTACTTACCGTAAGTATAATAAATCTTTTCCGCTGTTTGACTACTTCATTTGTTATTTACTCAAATATACGCCGTTCTCTGTTACAGTTGTTACTGACCCTCAATGCTGTCTGTAGTCTGGAATTAAATCAGTTCTGCCGTCTCACGTTTGTTTTATTTGCTTGTTTATTTTTTATTTTTTTTAACACGTTTTTATTTCTTTTTGGTACAGAATATCAACATCACACAGGGACATCAAATAACATCAATCATACAAAACTATGCATCTCCAACAAAGACAAAGAAAAAAAGAGGCAACAACAACAACAAAACGGGGAAAACACAATAAAGCATACAATCACATATTTGCTTGTTTATGATAGTGTGTGTCTTCTTCTTTTTTTTTTAAATGATACGAACATCGGCTGCTGACCAAAATCATCTGATGTTGACATTGCAAGCACTGCATATACTGATGAGACGAATACATCTTACTGTCTTATACATTTAACGGGGAGTAAAAACAACTTGAAACTGGCCAGTCTCGACAATAAGCCGCAGAAATAATAGTTTATAGAAAACGAGTGGACATAATGAGACTTGTCTAGAACTGAAACAGATGGTTTTAAATCTAATGTTAAAGGCACAGTAAGCCTCCCGTAAACCATCACAGATACTGTCAGGCTTTTACACACATTACAAACACCCTTCCATTTGAACGCTCACCGAACGGGAACATCCGAGGTACCCTACGTCAAGAGCGAGCAATTTTCAAAGAATTAATTTTGCGGATTGTCTCCTCACACAATCGGACCATGGTGCGTTTTGGCGCTATTCCTAACTTTTAAAATCTAAATAATAAATTGACAGCTTGTTACACAAACATTCTTAAATCATAAAAGATTTCTTTTTTCATCAAGACAAGATCAGTACTATTCGAAGTTTTGAAAGTTTGAAAAAGAAAAGCCCGGAAGCAGGGTCACGCAAGGTCGTGGTTCTCGTAGCAGACGACGGTTTGTTAGCATCGCCAGTTCCTCTCAGAACAGTCAAAAGCCATCGCTAGAGTTCTTGTGAACCTCATCCGTTTGTTTCGTGCATAGTCAGAGGTACATAATGACGTGCTATTGCAGATAAGCTCACAGCGAGCCGCATTCAAATTACAAACTGACGACTGCATTGTGAAAAAGGGAAACTGGATCACACGGGTTCACGAAGGCTCAGGGGTAAGATAAACCACGCAAAAATAAATTCTTTGAAAATTGCTCGCTCTTTACGGAGGGCACCTAGGATGTTCTCAAGCGGTGAGTGTTTAAATGAAAGGGTGTTTGTACTGTGTGTAAATGCCTGACAGAATCTGTGATGGTTAACCGGAGGGTTACTGTGCCTTTTAAGGCCGAGACCCGTCTGCTCAACAACTCACTGCTCACTGAGTCGAGTGGATCCAGTTAAAAAAAACAAAAAAAACAAGTCGCGTAAGGCGAAATAACAACATTTAGTCAAGCTGTCGAACTCACAGAATGAAACTGAACGCACTGCTTATTTCACCAAGACCGCATACTCGTAGTTTCGTCAGTCCACCGCTCGTGGCAAAGGCAGTGAAATCGACAAGCCAGGAATAGTGCGGTAGTGGTAGCGCTGGGCAGGATAACACGCTTTTCTGTATGTCTATTCTTTTTAGCTTACTGAGTTTGTTTTTAATCCAAACATATCATATCTATATGTTTTTGGAATCAGAGACCGACAAGGAATAAGATGAAATTGTTTTTAAATCGATTTCGGAAAATTAATTTTAATCATAATTTTCATATTTTTAATTTTCAGAGCTTGTTTGTAATCCAAATATAACACATGTATATGTTTTTGGAATCAGAAAATGATGAAAAATAAGATGAACGTAATTTTGGATCATTTTATAAAAAAAATAATTTTAATTACAAGTTTCCGATTTTTAATGACCAAACTCATTCATTAGTTTTTAAGCCACCAAGCTGAAATGCAACACCAAAGTCCGGCCTTCGTCGAAGATAGCTTTGCCAAAATTTCAATCAATTTGATTGAAAAATGAGGGTGTGACAGTGCCGCCTCAACTTTTACAAAAAGCCGGATATGACGTCATCAAAGGCATTTATCGAAAAAATGAAAAACAAATTCCGGGGATATTATTCCCAGGAACTCTCATGTCAAATTTCATAAATATCGGTTCAGTAGTTTACTCTGAATCGCTCTACACACACACACGCACAGACAGACAGACTCACACACACACAGACACACACACACACACACACACACACACACACACACACACACACACACACACACATACACCACGACCCTCGTCTCGATTCCCGCTCTATGTTAAAACATTTAGTCAAAACTTGACTAAATGTAAAAAGGACAAGTGTCTGGAAGTCGGCAAAACACAAGTCGAACAAGAGGCGAAGCCTTCAAGGCTCCCGTCAGAAATCGACAAACAGTAACACAAACTCAATCACTCCGTCACACATACACACACAAAGTAAGCATAGACACGGTGCAAGAGTGGGAGACGCTAGAGGGGTCCGGGGGCATGTTCCTCCGGAAAATCTTTGAAAAACGGTTAAAATCTGTGCAATTTGGTGCATTCTGGGCCTTGTTTTGAGGGTTAAGAGCAGCATTGTTTTGGTGCTAAAACTAGTTAAAAAAAAAAACCACTCAAAGCAAGGTACATGCTTTTTCCAGGGGTGGGGTTCCGGAACCCCTGGAACCCCCCCACTGGGTCCGGCCCTGCATTCACTGGTACGTCGACCGATGGTCTTTATAGTGGACAGACAGACACAGTGGCGCAGTGGCGTGGCGGTAAGACGTCGGCCTCCTAATCAGGAGGTCGTGAGTTCGAATCCCGGTCGCTGCCGCCTGGTGGGTTAAGAGTGGAGATTTTTCCGATCCCCCAGGTCAACTTATGTGCAGACCTGCTAGTGACTTAACCCCCTTCGTGTGCACAAGAAAAAGTGCGCACGGAAATCCATGTCAGATTTCGGTGGGTTATAGAAACACGAACATACCCAGCATGCCTCTCCCGAAATCGGCGTATGCTGCCTGAATGGCGGGGTAAAAACGGTCATACACGTAAACATCCACTCGTGCTAAAATCATGAGTGAACGTGGGAGTCTAAGCCCATGAACGAAGAAGAAGAAGACAGACACTACTCTAAAACAAATTACTGGACTAATGCCTGACACAAGTTGAGAGAGCAAAATGCCATGGCTTTATATCTAACAAGATGCTCAGTGATTGTCTGTTCAAAGCGCGGTAATGCCTAAGTGTGTGCTCTATCTCATTTTAACATCAACCAGAACATGCTAGGGCACATGCCGGGCTAGTGTAAACAAAATAACTACTACTCTCCAAGTGGCTTATTTTCTTTCCCAGCAGTGTTCTGTACCTTCCAACTATCCAAGCTTTAGCCTTGTAATGGTGCTAAGTGTTGGCTGTCGCAGTATCCATGCTTCCAGACTTAAAGGTACAGTTCTTACCGTGTATATGTTACGGTAAATTCTCAAAACCAGGAAATTTACAAAATCCCTGAAAATGTCAGTAAATTTGTAAATTTCCTGTTTCACTCAGGGATTTTGCAAATTTCCTAAGCATTCTAGGAAATTTGTAAATTTCCTGAAATGAGCATGCCATTTTTTGACAAAAATAAGTTTTGGTAAATTTGTCAAATTTGTCAAATTTTAAATAAAGGTCTATTTTTCTCATTTTGCATTCTGATTTTAACAGATTTGACTATTGGGAAATTTAAGAAAAGAAAGGAAAAAAAAGCTTATTTGAGCAGGACCTGAACCGAAGACCTTCTGACACACACTACCAATTTCACTAGACAGGATTATCAGACTTTGTTAAATGATTATTTTTTCACGACTATTTTTCAATTCTAATTTGATATCCTTTACATTTAAAGATTGTTTATGAAGATTATTATTTGTAATTATGTCACATTCTTCACATTTCTAGGAAATTTGTCAATTACCTCCACAGTTTCATAGGAAATTTGTATATTTTGCATGCAAATTTTGACTCGTTTTCCTTGAAATATGATTTTAGTGCATTTGCAAATTTCTTGGCCCTTCAAACCAGGAAATTTACAAATTTTCTCGAATTTTTAGGACATTTACAAAATCCCTGAGTGAAACAGGAAATTACCAAATTTACTGAAATTTTCAGGGATTTTGTAAATGTCCCGGTTTTGAGAATTTACTCAATTACTGCAACATAATTATGCACCATCACAGATCTTTTTTTCTTTATTTATTTGGTGTTTAACGTCGTTTTCAACCACGAAGGTTATATCGCGACGGATCACAGATCTACATGTTCAGGCTTTTACATGTGACAAGAGCACCCCTCAACTTGGACAACACCAACAGCTTGGCCGCTCTCTGTGCGCACCCGCATTTTTGGGGCTGTTTGTTTGTTTGCTTGTTTGTTTAGACGGGCGCAGTGGCCTAGTGGTAAGACGCCGGCCTCCCTAGCGGAAGGTCGTGGGTTCGAATCCCGGCGCGGCAGCTGCCGCCTGGTGGGTTAAGGGTGGAGATTTGTCCGATCTCCCAGGTCAACTTATGTGGAGGTAGTGCCTTATCCCCCTTCGTGTGTACACGCAAGCACAAGACCAACTGCTCACGGAAAAGATCCTGTAATCCATGTCAGAGTTCGGTGGGTTATAGAAACACGAAATACCCAGCATGCTTCCTCCGAAAGCGGCGTATGGCTGCCTAAATGGCGGGGTAAAAACGGTCATACACGTAAAAATCCACTCGTGCCAAAACACGAGTGAACGTGAGAGTTTCAGCCCATGAACGCAGAAGAAGAAGAAGAAGTTTGCTTGTTTGTTCGCTCCTGGAGCTCTGGTGTTAATGTGTCGATTAAGCTGAAATTTCATGTGTAGCTTGGAAGTGGAAAAAAAGTTCCTTGCCCTTGGTTCCTACCTATAACGGAAGAGGCAATAAACATACGACACGGTCTACTTTTTGGAGACATTTTGCAGAATGACAAACATGTCACTAACGAAATTAAATCAGCAAAAAAATCGTACTGTGCACCTGGAACATAGTCGGTCAGGCTGTTAATGTGTATCATGTGTTCAATGTAAGGACGCTGCAAAGGTGTATCATGTGTTCAATGTAAGGATGCTGTAAAGGTGTATCATGTGTTCAATGTAAGGATGCTGTAAAGGTGTATCATGTGTTCAATGTAAGGATAATAATAATAATAATGCAAACTTTTATAGCGCTATTCTAGAAAAATGTCTACTCTTAGCGCTTTACAATACATACATCGACAAGCATACTATACACGCACAGGCAAAGAAACCGACCAAACATAACCAACAAACTATACATGCACAGGCAAAGAAAGCGACCAAACATACAATACACGCACAGGCAAGATAACGACCAAACATAAACAAACATACTATGACCAAACATAACCAACATACTATACGCGCGCAGGCAAAGAGAACAATCAGCACATGTAATAATTACTGACAACTAATAATGCAGGCATACAATGACAGTCCAATACACAGCCTAAGCACAAGAACCACAGTAGGCTTCTATATAAAAACGTGTCAACGGTACTATTTACACACACACAAACAGTGCTGACACAAAGCGCAGAAAATATATATACACGTTATTTTAGGCGCTAGGTAGGGGGTGAGGTGGGGCGGGATGGGGTGGGTGGGGAGATGCTGGAGGGGAAATCACTTGCGCTGAAAGAGGTGTGTTTTGAGATTTGTCTTGAATGTAGTGAGAGAATCTGTGTGTCTGAGAGGCAGTGGTAATCTATTCCAGGTCACAGGGGCTTGATAAAGGTGTATCATGTGTTCAATGTAAGGATGCTGTAAAGGTGTATCATGTGTTCAATGTAAAGATGCTGTTAATGTGTATCATGTGTTCAATGTAAAGATGCTGTTAATGTGTATCATGTGTCCAATGTAAGGATGCTGTAAAGGTGTATCATGTGTTCAATGTAAGAATGCTGTTAATGTGTATCATGTGTCCAATGTAAGGATGCTGTAAAGGTGTATCATGTGTCCAATGTAAGGATGATGTAAAGGTGTATCATGTGTTCAATGTAAGAATGCTGTTAATGTGTATCATGTGTCCAATGTAAGGATGCTGTTAATGTGTATCATGTGTTCAATGTAAGGATGCTGTAAAGGTGTATCATGTGTTCAATGTAAGGATTTTGTTAATGTGTACCATGTGTCCAATGTAAGGATGTTGTAAATGTGTATCATGTGTTCAATGTAAGGATGCTGTAAATGTGTACCATGTGTTCAACGTAAGGATGCTGTTAATGTGTATCATGTGTTCAATGTAAGGATGCTGTAAAGGTGTATCATGTGTTCAATGTAAGGATGCTGTAAAGGTGTATCATGTGTTCAATGTAAGAATGCTGTTAATGTGTATCATGTGTCCAATGTAAGGATGTTGTAAAGGTGTATCATGTGTCCAATGTAAGGATGCTGTAAAGGTGTATCATGTGTTCAATGTAAGAATGCGTTAATCCTAAAGCACGAGTTGAGGTTAGAAACTTTAGTCCGACAAAAAACGCATTAAGGGCGCAGTTTATATTGGACTAAAGTCTCTAATACCCCGTTCACACATAAACGCCGCTTCTTCTACGATGCACGCTCTCCCACTGCGCTTTTTTTGAACGTGCATAAAATGAGCCTGCGCCGGGTCGTGGCCATAATTATGCGCCGATTTAATAACCTTTTCAGATCGGGGATGATCGGAGTGATCGGAAAGGTCTTCGTAAAGTCGCAGAGCTGTGTGAACGGGGTTAACGTCGACTCTTGCTCACCGACCCAGACAGATAAGTGGTGTTGAACCTGATCGCTCACAAGAGAAGCAGGGATTGTATCTTTACAAACATAGAAATCTCTGCACTGAGGACTTGAAACTTGTGACTTATTTACTGAGAAAACATTCCTGTCTGTTCCAGGTCGTCTCGCTTTTCATTGCCTTCGCTTCAAGTGCAGGTAAGCTATTTCGCCTATTCCCTCTCACAGACCTGCCGTGCACTTGTTGTGCTGATGAGTGTGTACAGCTAATGAGCGAATCCAAGTCGTTAAAGACTCGTCAAAACTCACAAGGCCTTGCAGTGAGCTCATGTAGGGTTTTTT
Source organism: Littorina saxatilis (assembly GCF_037325665.1). Taxonomy (NCBI): domain Eukaryota; kingdom Metazoa; phylum Mollusca; class Gastropoda; order Littorinimorpha; family Littorinidae; genus Littorina; species Littorina saxatilis. Next base: position 16,435,765 of record NC_090246.1, read on the forward strand.
TTCTTTCTCGTGGGCAGGTCCTGGAGTCATGAAATGCTACTGGGTTACTGAGACATAAAGCCGCATGAGCGAGAGAGAGAGAGAGAGAGAGAGAGAGAGAGAGAGAGAGAGAGAGAGAGAGAGAGAGAGAGAGAGAGAAGAGAGAGAGTCGAGAGAGAGACAATGACAATGACAATAACAATTCTTTATTTAACGAGGGTAGTAGATTAAGCAGTGGTCTGCTTTTTTACATCCAGCCCTCGCCCTAAAGAGGGACTAACTACAACAATGAAGTAAAAATACAAGATAAAAAAATAAAAAAAAAATAAAACATAAAAATTATAAAAAAAAGAGAGAGAGAGAGACAGAGAGAGAGAGACAGAAAGAGAGAGAGAGACGGAGAGACAGAGAGAGAGAGAGAGAGAGAGAGAGAGAGAGAGAGAGAGAGAGAGAGACGGAGAGACAGAGAGAGAGAGAGAGAGGGGAGAGAGAGAGAGACAGAGAGAGACACAGAGAGACACAGAGACAGAGACAGAGACACACAGACAGAGAAGGTCGGAGTAAGGGAGGAGTATCTGTCTAAAAATCGTCGGAGTTTCAGTTGACAATCATAACTGACTAATTATAAATGGCGTTTGGAAAAAGAAAAAAAACAGCGGCCACACACGTGCAAAACACGAGTGCACGTGGGAGCTATAGCCCACGAACGCAGAAGAATAATAATCATCACAGAAAAAGGCATTGCAAGTTTACGACGGAGGCACCAGGAGGGAGTCCCTGTGCAGCATAGCAGACATATCTGGGCCGAATCGAGGTATTGCAGGCTTGCCAGACTTAAGTGTATAAAGAGAAATTTGATCCTTCTAACCTCCTTGCACTCTGTCAAAAGAAAAATGAAATATGTGAGAAAAACTGACGGGAATTAAATGCCAACAACTTGTATTACACTCCTGAGATCACCAAGTGCGCACTTGCACTCTTTTATGATGGGTTGGATGAGACGAAGTCGCGTTTCAACAGATGTCGATGCACTCTTACTATGTTTTTGATATGCCGTGTAAAACAGCATGATCTGTTTGTCTGTGAGAAAACGCCCACGTTTTTGAAAGCAACACTGTTTTTTAAAACAATCTAGATTTATGCACTGCTGCAGTGAAATCAGTCTTCAAGTTGGAAAATGTTTTTATACGGTCATGTGGTACGGGGGCGACGACGCAATTAATACTTCTTCGACACGCGATGTTGCGAGCTTCGACAAAGTATACTTCGAATTATTTGAGAACGTTAATATAAGTGCTTATTACAGTCGTGAAACGGACAGAAAAAAATCATAGAATAGGTCTTTGTGGTATTAGTGGTAGTAGTATTTATATTCACAACATGAATTCAGAGCACTTGAATGTTGAGGATAGTTCTGGAAACATGACGTAACTGATTTGTATCTCAGCACTAGTAACTACTGCGAAACAAAGCTAACCCACCCCCCACCCCCCACCCCTTTTGTATGTGTGAGAAACAAGCTCACCAGAATACGACTCCAATTTTCAGAAAGCAAAGCTGACATGAATATCCATATAAGGGATGCAATACTTGTTTGCATCTATCCATGGATTCTCAAAATGTAAAAATCAGACGTGACAAAACGGAAGCTGTTCTGTGTCTTCTTTTACCTCACATTTGTAACTAACTCAATTACCACTCTTATCGTGTACGCAATTTATTCATACATCCATCTCAAAACTAATCAAATTACTGTTCTTATCTCTTATCTCTCTTATCTCGCAGACTTACTACATCAGAGGCCATGCGAAGTCGACCGCACGGAGATTGTCTTTCCTCGATTACACACTTCCGTTCCCACAAGAGGGCGCTCATTTCATGCAAATCAGGCCGGTACAGAACTGCCCTCTACCTTCGACGTCACACTGACATGGAGGGGACGTCACCGCCGTATGACGTTATTCCAGAGTGACGTAGCATCGAAGAAGATGGTGGTGGTGTATGAAGACGTGACGCACAATGACACAGTGGTGGATACCGAACAGGAGAATTGTTACTACAATGGGTTTTTGAAGAAGGAAAGAACGTCATATGCTGCTATATCTGCTTGCGATGGATTGGTGAGTTGATGGAGTGATTATTTTCAAATAGTGAACAGTTCGCTTTTGCTCGCAGTTCAATATTTAAAAAAACTAACTCGTGTAAATCTGGTACGACACAGCAAGCCATGTAGTATTCTGTTTATCCTACATACTGTATTTACGTGTATTTTACTGAAAATGTCCTGCAGTCGAGGCAGCTAAATTGAAGATGCTTGTTTTGGAACCTCAATCTCTTCTAAAGCCTCGTGCAATCTATTACGTCAAAGTAAAGAAACGTCACTCTGAAAGTATGGCGTGACGTATTAGTTCTAAAAATTCATCGAGGGTAAATAGCGAGCGCAAATTTGTTTTCTATAATGACGTTTGTCTCGGTGACTTTGGCATCATAAGCAGTGGAAAAACAGGTCCCTGCCGGACTTGCTTGACATGACCTCATTTACATGATATACACACGTGTGATTTGAACGATTATTATCTCACGAGTGCCTCTCTCGCGTATACATTTTGTTTGATATTCTTTTCATTTGTAACGCACTTGTCGGTTGTTGTTGCTACTGCTGCTGCTTTTTTGTCTTCCTGTTGTTAATTCTGGAAGATTTGTAGTGGTTTTTGTATCGTTTCCTATCTTCTTTTGTGAGTTTATTTGTTCTATAGATCAATGGAGAATCTGTTTCATTCGTCAAAGTGTTATCGGTCTGAGAAACAAAAGAAAACAAGTCGCGTAAGGCAAAATTAATACATTTAGTCAAGCTGTGGAACTCACAGAATGAAACTGAACGCACTGCATTTTTTCACAATGACCGTAGTCCGCCGCTTGGGCAAAACGGAGTGAAACTGACGAGCCTGTTCAGCGCGGTAGTGGTTTCGCTGTGCTGCATAGCACGCTTTTCTGTACCTCTCTTCGTTTTAACTTTCTGAGCGTGTTTTTAATCCAAACCTATCATATCTATGTTTTTGGAATTAGGAACCGGCAAGGAAAAAAATGAAATTGTTTTTAAATCGATTTCGGAAATTTTATTTTAATCATAATTTTTATATTTTTAATTTTCAGAGCTTGTTTTTAATCCAAATATAACATATTTATATGTTTTTGGAATCAGAAAATGATGGAGAATAAGATAAACGTAAATTTAAATCGTTTGATAATTTTATTTTATTTTTTACAATTTTCAGATTTTTAATGACCAAAGTCATTAATTAATTTTTAAGCCACCAAGCTGAAATGCAATACCGAAGTCCGGGCTTCGTCGAAGACTACTTGACCAAAATTTCAACCAATTTGGTTGAAAAATGAGAGCGTGACAGTGCCGCCTCAACTTTCACGAAAAGCCGGATATGACGTCATCAAAGACATTTATCGAAAAAAAGAAAAAAACGTTCAGGGATATCAATCCCAGGAACTCTCATGTAAAATTTCATAAAGATCGGTCTAGTAGTTTAGTCTAAATTGCTCTACACGCACGCACGCACACACACACATACACACACACACACACATACACCACGACCCTCGTTTCGATTCCCCCTCTATGTTAAAACATTTAGTCAAAACTTGACTAAATGTAACAAGTCGCGTAAGGCGAAAATACAACATTTAGTCAAGTAGCTGTCGAACTCACAGAATGAAACTGAACGCAATGCCATTTTTCAGCAAGACCGTATACTCGTAGCATCGTCAGTCCACCGCTCATGGCAAAGGCAGTGAAATTGACAAGAAGAGCGGGGTAGTAGTTGCGCTAAGAAGGATAGCACGCTTTTCTGTACCTCTCTTTGTTTTAACTTTCTGAGCGTGTTTTTAATCCAAACATATCATATCTATATGTTTTTGGAATCAGGAACCAACAAGGAATAAGATGAAAGTGTTTTTAAATTGATTTCGACAATTTAATTTTGATAATAATTTTTATATATTTAATTTTCAGAGCTTGTTTTTAATCCAAATATAACATATTTATATGTTTTTGGAATCAGAAAATGATGGAGAATAAGATGAACGTAAATTTGGATCGTTTTAGAAAAAACTATTTTTTTTTACAATTTTCAGATTTTTAATGACCAAAGTCATTAATTAATTTTTAAGCCACCAAGCTGAAATGCAATACCGAAGTCCGGGCTTCGTCGAAGATTACTTGACAAAAATTTCAACCAATTTGGTTGAAAAATGAGGGCGTGACAGTGCCGCCTCAACTTTCACGAAAAGCCGGATATGACGTCATCAAAGACATTTATCAAAAAAATGAAAAAAACGTTCGGGGATTTCATACCCAGGAACTCTCATGTCAAATTTCATAAAGATCGGTCCAGTAGTTTAGTCTGAATCGCTCTACACACACACACAGACACACACACGCACATACACCACGACCCTCGTCTCGATTCCCCCCTCTACGTTAAAATATTTAGTCAAAACTTGACTAAATATAAAAACATGTCTGGGGATATCATACCCAGGAACTCTCATGAAAAATGTCATAAAGATCGGTCCAGTAGTTTACTCTGAATCGCTCTACACACACACACACGCACAGACACACACACAAACACACACACACACACACACACACACACACACACACACACACACACACACACACACACACACACACACATACACATATACCATGACCCTCGTCTCGATTCTCCCTCTATGTTAAAACATTTAGTCAAAACTTGACTAAATGTAAAAAGGAACCGCTGATATTTTGCTCGTTTGTTCGTTCGTTCGTTTATTTGTGTATTAGTTTGTTTTTTAGTTTGTTTTTCGTTTTGTTTCACGATTGATTGTTTGTTTGTTTCTGTATTTGGTGTGTGTCTTTATTGGTGTGTGTGTATGTGTTTGTGTGTTTGTTTGTTTGTTTGTTTGCTTGTGTGTTTGTTGTGTTTCTCGGTTGATTGTTCGTTTCTGTATTTCGTGTGTGTCTTTATTGGTGTGTTTGTTTGACACAAACCCTACTGTGGCAGGCAGGCTACATCCAGACAGACGAGGAGATGCTATTTATTGAACCAGCCGACGCCGGGAGGACGGAAGAACGACAGAGCGAACGGCGACCTCATTTGCTGTACTCGTGTAAAGATCAAGGCCTAGCTACTGGAAACTTCACAGGTAAAATCTTATTGATCTTTTACTCATGTTCAAGAGACTCTGCTGCTCCGCTTGTAACGTTATTACAAACCTCAATTTGCATCTACAGCAATATGTATTCGATTTCTGGAAATAACTCTGTTGGGATTGTCAAAGAGGGAGGGCAAACAATGCCGCATGCAATCACAATAAAACATGTTGTCCAATGTGCATTTATGACCGCTCGATACGACGTCCTTTTTTCTTCGAAAATTGCACATAGTCGCGCGCTTTCACTTGCTGCTACAATGATCGCTTACCCGCACACTTAGTAGTGGCCACCTCTGTTTTGCCTACTGAACCATATATATAAAATTCTATAAATAACTCCGTAGAGACAGACAGACAGAGACAGACAGACAAACAGATAGACACAGACAGACAGACAGACAGACAGACAGACAGGCAAGCAGACACACAGACCGACAGACAGACACACAGACCGACAGACAGAGAGCCAGGTAGCAGGCAGACAGAGAGAGAGACATACAGACATACAGGCATACAGGCAAACATACAGACAGGCAAGCAGACAGACAGACAGATATGACAGACAGACAGACAGACAGACAAGCAGAAAGACAGAGAGAGAGCCAGGTAGCAGACACACAGACAGACAGACAGACATACAGGCAGACAGGCAGACATACATTCAAGCAGACAGACAGACAGACAGTCAAGCAGACAGACTCCCCGACAGACAGACAGACAGACAGGCAGCAGTCAGACAGACAGGCAGACAGACAAACAGACAGACAGACAGAGATAAAGACAGACAGACAGACAGAAAGTGAGACAGGTAGCAGGCAGACATAACCAGGAGACACAGTTGTTCTTTATGGGCTCTTTAATCATAATTATACGATTACTAGATCTTTTCATCTCTCTAGTCTCACATCAATACCGCAATTTCAGCTGTCGACAACGGCACGCTTGTTTACCTCACAAGTCAACAGCCAGGACCTTTGGTATTCATTCACTTCATGATTGTAGCCACTTAATTATTGTGACAGTTGTAATGGAATTTGCGTTTGTTTGATATAATTATGTGCTGCTGGAATGTCAATCAGGAGACATGTCCGTTTATGTTAATCGTATGTCGTTAATGTGGCAACTATGAACAATTTGCGGCTGTTTTCTCGTTGTTGTTGATTTTGGGTTTTTTGGTGCTATCTTGTAATGCTTTATTTTATCACAGCTTTCAGTCGTCTATCTTCGTTCTTCTCAGATCCTATAGGGTCATCGTGTAGGTCTTTCTGTCAGTCTGCGTGTCCGTCGCCCGTCTGTTCGTTTGTCCGTCCGTCTACGCGTCCATTTTTTTCTTCTATTAGACTGGTCTTCTTGTATGACTATTTGGTTGGGTGGGTAGCTGGCTGTATAACCGTGTCTGTGTTTGTGTGTGAATCTGTCTGCCGTTCTGTCTATGTAAACTCAGAAATTAATAATTATTCCCGCAATTCTAAATAGCACAATTCTTCATTGTTAACCGACACAATAATCACAACCAGCAAAAGATCACAGTTACAAAGACATCTCAGTTCTCGATGAAACATGCTCTGTGGCATATCGCACAATCTGTCACAGCTGACCTATTTCACTCGCTCAGCACGTGCGCTATTTAACCACATGCAGGCGTTCACGTAATCAAAGGCAAGCGAAGAGCACTGAGTGACAACACAACAATTTCTTTGGCGTAGAAAACAACAAACACGATACTGGTTTCCCGTCGGGCTGTTCCGGCATCTGGTATTTGGACAAAGGTTACACAGGAACATTTTGAGGGCCCTTTTTTGAGACTATCATGTTTCCTGCCTCGCAAAAAGTCCTTCACGTGCACAACCAAAACACCATGCATAGTGGTTCTCGTTCGGGCTGCGATGACATCTGTAATTTTGTGGATGGTACAGAAACATAGTGCTGAAAGCCCTTCAGACTACAAATGTTTGTAACATGTTTTCTGTTACGCTACGATTCCTTCGCGTACAGAACCACAAACACGATAGCGATACCCCGTCGGGCTGCTATATGACATCTGTAAATCTGTGTGAGGTTACAGGAACATGCTGAAGTCCCTTCAGAACACAAATGTCAACATGCCCGTTTCGTTTGACAGCGGAACTGAGGAAGGGAGTCCAATTTCTGGGTGACGCTTGTTTTGTCGGAAGAGCTTGATTGGTCTTGATTTGAAACACCGGCCGAGCGTCTGTGTTTTTTTCGGTGTTAAATGTTGTGTGTAACGTAATGTATTACAGCGGTGAGAACAGATGGCTGTTTGAATGTAGACTGACATGCTTTTCTCGTGAACCGCCATATTCACACACCAGACAAAATTCCGCAACAAGCAAAAACACAAACCAAACTCGGTCAAGGTCACATTTGAAAACATTTATTTCCGGCAACTTTAGGCCTGGCCACATTTGACTTAGGCCTACTCGCCCGGCCAGACTTGCGTTACACCTTGCGAATCTCTCGCGCAGCGCCTTGCGCGAGGGCTTACGTTAAAACATCGAAACGCTAGAGCATGTTCTTCTTTTTGCGCAAAGAGGTAAGCCGGGCATGGATTGACCAATCAGAGGAGGCGAAAGTGTGACGAACATCGATTCGGTTTTCTATGACGGCTTACTAGTGCCAAAACCTGGGGTTACCCATTATCACGTGATAATTACTAATTAACGCTGTCAGTTACTGTTTTCACTTGTTAGTTACTCATTTTCACGGGATAATTAGTTATTTTCACGGGAAAATGACTAATTTTTAGTTCTGGCACTAGCAATCCGTCAGGAAGTGAGCCAAAACTAAAAGATAGTAATTAACAGGTGAAAGTTAGTAATTTTTTCCGGGAAAATTAGTAATTAACACGTGAAAATTGTAATTATCAAGGGAAAATTACTAATTTTCCCTTGATAATTACAATTATGAGGTTTTGGCACTAGTAAGCCCTATGACGGCTTACTAGTGCCAAAACCTGGGGTTACCCATTATCACGTGATAATTACTAATTAACGCTGTCAGTTACTGTTTTCACCTGTTAGTTACTCATTTTCACGGGAAAATTACTAATTTTTTAGTTTTGGCACTAGCAATCCGCCAGGAAGTGAGCCAAAACTAAAAATTAGTAATTAACAGGTGAAAGTTAGTAATTATTCCGGGAAAATTAGTAATTTTCCCGGGAAAATTAGTAATAAACACGGTAATTATCAAGGGAAAATTACTAATTTTCCCTTGATAATTACAATTATGAGGTTTTGGCACTAGTAAGCCGTCATAGTTTTCTTCAACGCAGATTCGCTGACTAACTGACTTATTTAAAAGTCATGAAGAACTCTGAACCACATTATGTAAGCAGGGCCGGACCCAGGGGGGGGGTTCCAGGGGTTCCGGAACCCCACCCCTGGAAAAAGCATGTACCTTGCTTTGAGTGGGTTTTTTTTAATTTTTTTTTTAAATAAATGTTGTGTGTGTCTCTATCTCTAACAAATTTTATTCAATGTGAAATCCGATGAGAAAAAGGTACCCCCCCCCCCCCCCCCCCACCAACTCACACTGACGGGCCTTAACCCTCAAAACAAGGCCCAGAATGTACCAGATTGCACAGATTTTAACCGTTTTTCAAACATTTTCCGGGGGAGCATGCCCCCCTAGTTCGCGCGCCTACTTTGCAAGCGCGCGCTTGTGGCTTCGCCACTTCGCTGATTTGCCCCCCCCCCCCCCCCCCCTAAAAAGGAGGAACCCCCCCCCCCCCCCTTACAACTCATTTGGTCCGGCCCTGTGTAAGCGTGTCCTTGAGTCAAGATCAAAACCATACATTAACAAGGAACTTAGTCGATAAATATCGACAGGGGGCCGACAAATGGTTTAAATGGGAAATGTGTGTATATGGGTGTGGGTTTGAAACAAACAAACAAACCAACCCATGTGAACCCCGGGCCGCAGGCCTTCGATGTAGTGATTGAAAAAAAAAAGGATGTTCTCAAATGGTTCAATTCTCATTTGGTCTGATTCTCAAATGGTACCGGTATACTCCCCCCCCCCCTGGCCGCAGGCCTAGGAGTAAAATTTTTATAGACACTGACCTTCTTCCCAGGGGTCATTGACCCAGTTTTAGCTATGAGAGGTGGTTCGCCCAGAGGCTGTAGAGTATACTGGGGCGGTCTCTTTGATGTCTTGAGAGGAAACTTGGCCAGGGTAGTACATGCACCAGAACTGGTGGACACCAAGGACAAACATGAAATCGAAGCAGTTTGCTTTCAGAGAGAACGGTCGTCAGCAACTCAAACTTCTCTGTTTTCTTTTTTTTTTTAAATCTGACTTTCTTTGTGGCCCCCTGACTCCGCCCCCTCCCTCTGTAAGGACCCTCCTCCACAAGGACCGATTTTTGTCAACATTTTAAAGGTCGCTAGAGAGGGGTTCCACTGTATGACCTAACCGCTACTGGCAGACGGCCTCAATCTTCACGCGCAAAGACGAGATTAATAGGTGCTCGGTTTTGGTATTTTGAATTACATTACATTAAACCTTTGTTGGGTTTCATGGTCATGGCAACAGCCATAATAATATTACATGATGTATAATATCATATTTCAGCATATGTGAATTACATGTCATCATACTAAACTGTCATACATTTTTATTCCTACATTATTCTGATTGATCACAACCAAACCTACTATCATTGGACACATCCAAATGCAAGCGCCTGTTCTTGACAATTTCTCTCTGATCTAAATATAAAATCAGTGCAATTTCCTGGGTCGGGCTTTGCCACAGACACTCACGGTTTGGCCTGTAGGTAAAATGTACAATGTATTTTCTGATTTGTGCACAAAAGCTTTTTTTCTTTTTTCTTTTTTTTAACATAACAATGTTTAATGTCACTGTATGTTTAAAAGACCATGGTCATATTTGTAAAAAAAAATGTTAAATTAGAAAATAAATAACATTTTGGTTCATGATTTTTCCTACACCTGTGCTAAAAATAAGAAATAAAAATGTCGGGTATATAAGTCACTCAAATACAGCTAGGTATGAATGGCTCGGTTTGAGTTTGTTGCAGTTGACCCTGCACAATGCGACATATCATGTTTTTGTTGAACAATTTTGACGTCACCCCTCCCATAGGGTGACGTATTTCACAACTTCCTGTGTTACACAAACTCTGTGATGACCAATTTTGACGTCACCCCTCCCATAGGGTGACGGATTTCACAACTTTCTACAGATGAACAATTTTGACGTCACCCCTCCCATAGGGTGACGGATGTCACAACTTCCTGTGTACACAAACTGATGACGTATTTCACAACAAAATGGCGCTGCCCATGGTCAACCTCGAAACTATCCGTATAGAATGGGGGCGTCCTCGCCCCCATAACAAGTCCAAAAACCAAACAACGCTTCTTCGAGACTGACGGTATAGCTGTTATGCAGCTGAACATTGCAACATTGTTTCTGTCTTTACCTCGTTTTCTTCTTTTTTCTTGAAATGCCAGGCGGCCTTTGGTGCAAATAGGCCTACTCAAGTGCAGATACGTTACAACAACAATCGTGGCCTTGTTTTTGTTTCCGGAGGGTTATAGACACACACAAAAGGCTGATGAGAGTAACAAAAGGCGTTTGCAAATAAAGGCTGACATCTACATCTCACGACATGGCAAATCACTTTGGCAACAGCATTGGTTTTTTCTGCGCTGAAATTCGGTCTCTGTCCGCCTTTCTTCCTGTCTGTCTGTATGTCTGTTTATCTCTCTCTGTTTATCTCTCTCTGTCTCTCTCTGTATGTGTGTGTGTGTGTGTGTGTCTCTCTCTCTCTCTCTCTCTCTCTCTCTCTCTCTCTCTCTCTCTCTCTCTCTTTCTCTCTCTCTATCTTTCTCTCTCCCTCCCTCCCCCCCCCTCTCTCTCTCTCTCCCTTCTTCTATCTCTCTCTCCCTCTCTCTCTCACACTCTCTCTCTCTCTCTATCTCACTCTCTCTCTCTCACTCGCACTCTCTCTCTCACACACTCTCTCTTTATGACTCTCTCTGTGTCTCTCTCTCTCTCCCTCTCTCTCCCTCTCTCTCTCTCTCTCTCTCTCTCTCTCTCTCTCTCTCTCTCTCTCTCTCTCTCTCTCTCTCTCTCTTCCTCAAGGTTCATTACAAACAAAAAGTATGGTTTCTTCGACCAGACAAAAACACCAGGTATTTCCACTCAAACTAAATCTTACTACATCAATGGAACAAGTTTATCAAGAGCGTCTGTCTGTATGTTTGTTGATCTCTCTCTCTCTCTCTCTCTCTCTCTCTCTCTCTCTCTCTCTCTCTCTCTCTCTCTCTCTCTCTCTCTCTCTCTCACCCTCTCTCTCTCTCCCTCCCCCCTCTCTCTCTCTCTCTCTCTCTCTCTCTCTCTCTCTCTCTCTCTATCACTCTCTCTGTTTATGTCTGTCTCTCTCTCTCTCCCCCTCTCTCTCTCTCTCTCTCTCTCTCTCTCTCTCTCTCTCTCTCTCTCTCTCTCTCTCTCTCTCTCTCTCTCTCAAGGTTCATTACAAACAAAAAGTATGGTTACTGCGAACAGACAAAAACACCAGGAACCTCCACTCAAACTAAATCTTACTACATCAATGGAACAAGTTTATCAAGAGCGTGTTTTAGGAGTTAATACTGATTGTGAGTTCAAATGACAGGCACAATTAAAGCACACTTTTCCTCCTTGGTAGACACAGGTATGATCCCCCCCCCCCCCCCTAATACCAAACCCCCACACCAGAAGACAGAATTAGTCGCCCACATCTAGGGATCAATGGCTTTGACATTAATCCTGAACATCAATCCATCGTGATTATCGTCTTTAAAGGACACATGAGAGATGCTACCCGTCACAGCAAACCCCAACCCACGGAGACAAAAATAAGTATTCCACAGGAATTAAATGCGACTAATCTGGAGGTGGGGTTAAATGACTTTGATATACATTTTGAACATCAGTCAACCATGATTTTCCTTCTTGACAGTCACAGGTAAGATGCCACCCGTAACACCAGCCCCCACCCAGGGGACAGAATTAGTAGTCCACAGGAATAAAATGCTAAGAATCTAGGATTAAATACAGTTGTTAACTGCGTTGATGTAAATCCTGAGCATCAATCCATCTACGATGAGTTTTCTCTTGAACAGACACGGGTAAGATGCCACCGCGTAACAGCAGACCCCTGCCCCAGAAGACAGAACTAGTAGTCCACAGACAATAATTTCTACGTATCTAGAGGTAGAGCTAAATGCCTTCGATATAAATCCTAAACATCAATGCACCATGATTTTCCTCTTCAACAGACACAGGTGAGATGCCACCCCGTAACAGCAGACCCCTGCCCCAGAAGACAGAACTAGTAGTCCACAGACAATAATTTCTACGTATATCTTGAGGTAGAGCTAAATGACTTTGATCTAAACCCTGAACATTATTATTAATCTACCATGATTTGTTTTCCTCTTCAACAGACACAGGTGAGATGCCCCCCGTTACAGCTGACCCCCATCCCAGGAGGAGGAGGAGGAGGTCCACAGGGAGAAAACGCTACCTGGAGGTTCAGCTGGTCGTAGATCACACCATCACTGCCATGCACTCCAGGTCACGTGTCAAGGCCTACGTCATGACCCTCATGAATATCGTAAGTTGCGATATAGACATTTTCTTTACATGCCACACATAAAAATGTGTTGCCTAGTGATGTATATCGTTAGCTGCATAAATATGCTTGAACTCGTTGGTTTGAGCACATAGGGCCACAGAGGACTCAAAACGTTTGTTGTTGTTTTTATGTGTGTGGTTTTTTATATTTAGTCAAGTTTTGATTTTATATAGTAATGTTGAAATATATTGTCTAAAATACGTGAATTTCATTTGAACATTATTTTCTTTAAAAAGTCGGACTTTTGTGCTTTAAAAAAAAATCTAAATTCGGAAATCGACAGAAGAGTAGGAGTAGAACCTGGTACCCATGCTTTGAACAAATGACGAATGTATAAGCATTTTTATGTGTGGCATTTTTGGGGGGTCACCCTGTACCAAATAAAAGCTATGCATATAATAATAATACAAAAAAAGGTCGTTTTACTCGTTAAAGCTTCAATGCAAAGGTTCCACCCGTGTTTCCGTTGGAATATCTGGGTAATGTGTGTTGTGCAGGCTAACGCGGTGTACCAGCATCCCTCCCTGGGTGTCAATCTCCGGGTGGTGGTCACGGAGCTCATCTTACTGGAGAAAGAACAGGCGAGTAGTGATTGTTGATAGTGTCATTCTGTGGATTCTTATTATAGCTTGTGTGTGTGTGCGTGTGTGTGTGTGTGTGTGTGTGTGTGTGTGTGTGTGTGTGTGTGTGTGTGTGTGTGTGTGTGTGTGTGTGTGTGTTTAAAATATTATCATGCGCCTGAGGAAATAACAAGCAGGCATTGAAATGAACAAGCGACTTTCCTCCTAATAATATGCAATACATTATGTGTTGAATTAGTTAATTTGGCAGAATGAAGCAGCTGTCATTTTCTGAATCCGTTCAGCACAAAATCTTCACAGCGCGCAGAGAGAAAACTGGCATTTGTCTATGTGGACGGCTGCTCTAGACTATTCCCCTGAAAAAGCATCCAGGGGACACTGCTCGCACGATATCCGGTCTCATTGGAATCTATAGACATTAAACTTTCAGAAAATATACAGTTACCCAATATACAAAACATGTGCCCTAAAGTCGTCCCCAAACCTTTGCTGGCCGCTCAACCAACAGGAGCTCGTGCAGAAAGCTTGCCTCACTAGAAGCAAGAGTGTTCACTCCTTAACAAACCGTACGAGCCCGGCAGAGGTATTTCCGGAGTTGGTCTATTGGGACACTACAATTAAATGTCAGGCTGAATAAGGTTTTGTTTAAACCAACGCCAGGCTGTTTGGCTGTTAGACATGTAAGAGGACGGATTCTCAGACCGCACTGTGCAGACCAAAAACCAATGTTGACCACATAGTGTTATCTGTGTCAGCAACGGAACGTGTTGATCAAGAAGGACGCCTACCGCACAGTGCAGACCAAGAACTAATCTTCACAATATGATTAAATCTGTGTCTGCAACGAGACGTGCTGATCAAGAAGGACGCCGACCGCACAGTGCAGACCAAGAACTAATCTTTACAATATGATTAAATCTGTGTCTGCAACGAGACGTGCTGATCAAGAAGGACGCCGACCGCACAGTGCAGACCAAGAACTAATCTTTACAATATGATTAAATCTGTGTCAGCAACGAGACGTGTTGATCAAGAAGGACGCCTACCGCACAGTGCAGAAGTTCTGCACATGGGCAATGTACCGCAAGTCCGCGTCCTTCAACGCCAAGCACGACATCTCTGTGCTCCTCACCCGAGAAAAACTCGGTCCTGCAGGTTGGTATTGTCCGTTTTGCCTTTGTTCGATTCTTTTTTTTTCATTTTCATAACTTTATTTATCCTTTCCTTTTATAACTGAAACACTGTTTTTCGAAAATAGCCTACAATCTTCATTCACTTAAAAATAAATAAGAACAAAATCAGTTTTTCGAAAGTCTACTTAATATTATTTGCATGTTCTCCTTCATTTTTTCTCCTTCATAAAGGCTTTTTTTTTTAAGTTTTAAAAAAGTTTTCCCTTTTCCAGACCTCTGAACAAGTTATATATATCTGAAAAAAACACTGTTTCTGGCAAACCTCAAATGGTCAATAGTCAGAAGGATAACTCGCCATTCTTTGTACGCATCGTTACAAAATTGCGCCATTCACTGGTAACACACATGCATGCTAAAATATGTGTCATCAAGTGGATTTTTGACACAAAGTGAAAGGGTCGCAAAGACTTTCAGTCTGACTCAAAAAAAATCTAAAACATGGCTTAAATGTCTTTGGTTGTTTGTTTGGTTGTTTGTTTGTTTGTCTGTTTGTTTGTTCTTTATTTTCTATTTTTTTGGAGAGGGGGGGGGGTATGCATGCACTTGTCAACTAAATGGTTCATGTAACCGCCAATTTTAACTCAAATCGAGACCTTAACATTTCAACGACATGTGTCGAAGACAGAGACTTCATGCTGGACATATCATTTGATGTTGTTACATGTCAAGCTGAGAAATACGGAGACATTGGTCTTTTCCCACAATACCAGGGAACAACGCAAACTTCGTTGTTGTTTTCTTCTCATTAACATGTAATCAGGTGACCAAAAATATATTTTGTGTTGCAGGCTATGCTCCAATCACTGGTCTGTGCAATCCTTCGCGCGCGTGTGCCGCCATTACTGACGAAGGCTTCACTTCCGGTTTTATCATTGCTCATGAAATGGCCCACGTGTGAGCAAAATAATCTATCTTTTTTATAGAAGGAAAATATTATAGCCTTTCTCACAGAATACGAAAAAGATGTTTGAATTCCATGAATGTAGAACACAAAGTAGTACTCTGTAATTGAAAAAAAATGTTTATAATATATTCTGAAATCACCATTTTGACGGGGGGGGGGGGGGGGGGGGGGGGGGAAAAGCATTTGCCGTTGTTAAACTTGAAAGAGAGCAGTTTTTTAATGAGCCTATACGAAATAATAATATAGTCCGATTAATGAAAGGAGACAAGGTGGCTTTTCTTACTACAGTACTAATACTCTTGCAACCGTGCATTATTTCTTTCTATTCTGTAGTTCCATCAATATTTGTCACTGAGTTGCACGTTAAAGTTATTTTTTAGTTTATTATCTGTACCATACGTTTTTGTCGGTGACGGTCTGTCCACGTTAAAGGACCTTCGGGTCGACGTACGTGTGAATGTTTTGCTTTGTCATACAGAAAAACGTTCCAGTAACTTACCTTTCTTGAGAATCTTAAACACAGGTTACTTCCCTTTGTTTATCAGATTACTTTTCTTGATTTTTTTGTTCTGAATTTTTGAATGTTACTTCCCTTTGTTTATCAGATTACCTTTCTTGATTGTTTTGTTCTGAATTTTGGCATGTTACTTCCCTTTGTTTATCAGATTACCTTTCTTGATTTTTTTGTTCTGAATTTTGGCATGTTACTTCCCTTTGTTTATCAGATTACCTTTCTTGATTTTTTTGTTCTGAATTTTGGCATGTTACTTCCCTTTGTTTATCAGATTACCTTTCTTGATTGTTTTCTTCTGAATTTTGGCATGTTACTTCCCTTTGTTTATCAGATTACCTTTCTTGATTGTTTTGTTCTGAATTTTGGCATGTTACTTCCCTTTGTTTATCAGATTACCTTTCTTGATTTTTTTGTTCTGAATTTTGGCATGTTACTTCCCTTTGTTTATCAGATTACTTTTCTTGATTTTTTTGTTCTGAATTTTTGAATGTTAGCAGTCTATCTGTTTTTGGATCGCTGAGATGAATCCCAGTGTTATGTCGTAGATTCGGACTGTTCCACGACGGTCATGGCAATGCGTGTTCAGGACGTCGCTACACGACTGCCATCATGGCGCCTCTGGTGGAAGCCAAGCTCAACCACTACTGGTGGTCCGACTGCTCCAAACAGCAAATGCAACATGTCATCAAGTAAGAAAGAACATATAACATTTTAGACATCACAGTTAAGTTGGAACTACTCTAAACAGCAAATGCAACATGTCTTCAAGTAAGAATCAACAGTTTAGTGTTGACAAGCTCAACCCCTCCTGGTGGTCCGACTGCTCCAAACAGCAAATGCAGCATGTCATCAAATAGGAACCTGATGATACATGTTGTTCAACGCTCTCACGATGAACACAGTAGAGCACTTCGAACACCACATTTAAAGGTTGACAAGCTGAACCACTACTGGTGGTCCGACTTCTCCAAACAGCAAATGCAACACGTCAGCAATGAAGAACACATTACAACGTCTAACGCGCTTAGCGTGTTATCAAGTTAGGACACTTTATAGACATCAAATGTTCTTGTCGCCAAGCTGAACCGAAACTGAGTGCAACATGTTATGGGATAAGATCACATTATTATACACCTTCTTTAGTGAAGCCAAGCTCAAGCACTGTTGATGGTCAGACAGCTTCAACCATCAAGTGCAGCGCGCTATTAAAGGACATAATTGAATATACACCCTGTGCTATAACCCAAGCAGCCAATATACTCGAATCACGTCATCGCGTCGTGACTGCCTTGATGTCGTGACATATAGGGATGACTAGCATAGCACTTTTATTGTTTCGTCTATGAACACTTGTCGAAACAAAACCTGTCAGGGAAAACGAGGGAGACGTCCACGTTAACAATGATAATGTATATAACACTAGATGATTACCCGCTTCGCCGGGTACCGGCTTCGCCGGGAAGAAGTAGAACCGAATACCAGGGTGCGCCTGGGAGCCGGGTGTACGCCGGCTTCGCCGGCGCACGAAGGAAAGGAGATAAACGCGCAAAACACTGGAGACCTTCTAAAAATAGTAACGTGCAGTGACCTTCTAAAAATAGTAACGTAGTAACGGGAATATGGATTGACGCCACACGGAGGAAGGGAGATAATCGCGGCTGAAAACACTGGAGAAGATAAGGAAGAGTTACTGGTAGTGGATCCCGACAACAACAACAAAAACCAACAAAAAATCGGTTCAGCGCGCACAGCGCTGCGCGCTGAGAGCACGTGTTGAAATATCTCATCGATGAGGTTGTGTCCGGGGTGTAGCTGAATACGGTGTCCAAATTTGAAAAAGATCCACCGAGAACTTTGGCCGTGCATCGCGAACAGACAGACAGACAGACAGACAGACACTAGTCGTATATATATATATAGAAAGATGCAGTGGCATTGTTTCTATTGCTAGTTGGTTTTGCCAACAAAGCCTTTACGTCAAATTTGACTATAAAGGAAACACATTGACACGAAAAAATGCACGGACGAAGGTTATCACTAAGCAAAGACTATAGGCTAACAATTGCAAGAGCGTTAAATCTGCCTCTATGTGTACATGCAGCTACCTGTACTGTTTAAACGACGACCCCGACTTTTTGTGTACAGCTACCTGTACTGTTTAAACGACGACCCCGACTTTTTGTGTACAGCTACCTGTACTGTTTAAACGAATCCCCCAACTGTGTGTGTACAGCTACTGTAACTGTTTAAACGAATCCCCCAACTGTGTGTGTACAGCTACCTGTACTGTTTAAACGATGAACCCGACCTGGCCAGCGACGTGGACCACTACGATCTGGACTCTGGCCACGACCTTGACGACGAGATGGGCAAGGATTACTCCCTGGACTTCCAGTGCCGCCTGGAGTTCGGCAACAGATTTGGACTCTGTTCGGCCGTAGGTTTCAGTTTCACTGTTTCAGGCAATTTTACTTTTTTTTATTTTTATAAGGACAGTAAAATCGTTGAGTCTTTGAGTCTTGAGTCTTCAGATTCATATTACATTTGTTGTTGTACATGTACGTGTATGTTTCAGTTTTACTGCTTCAGATTCCGATCACATTGTGTTTTGTGCATGACGTGTTCAATTTTGAACGATTCTCATTCAAAAGAAGAGAGGGTCGAGTTATGCTGCTTAGTTTAGTACTGGGATTAGCACCAATTTACACACAAATGCTACACTCTATTGTCGGAAAATACAAAGCTACACGGTAGTTTGTTCAAATTGATTTTAGTCAGGGGCAGTAAACGTTCAAGGTTTCAAGGAGGGCAGTAATTACAGTTTGTGCTATAGAAGTATACCAACTTCATGCACATTGGTCGATAAGTAATTACATCATTACAGTTATCAAAAACATGTGATTTAGAGAACTTGATTTTAAAAGCTAGAACGATTTAAACAGTCACACTATTGAGGCATGTACACGAAAGAATTATCGACATTCATGACAGTGCAAAATCATACATGTTTCCAAACCTTGTCCTTGTAATTTTAACTTTTGTTTCATAGTATTTCCCCCTTTGTTGACAGTTCCACGCGGACTCGTGTGACATGCTGTGGTGCAGTGACAGGAACACGCCTCAGTTATGTCGCACCAAGAGAGGACCGCCCGTACCTGGCTCTCACTGTGGCTATGAGAGGGTGAGGCCATCTTTTGAGTTTCCTGTTTTCTTTGAATTTTGTAACTTGAGTGCAAGCGGGGACCAGTTTGGAAACCAAACTCAAATAGAATTAACTTCAAGTGTAACCGACATTATGTTGGCACTCCATGTACCAATTGACGTCAATTCACAAAAGGATTTTACTACCCAGAATTCCAAACGGTTTCGGGAGATTTTGAAGATTTCGTTCGGGACGACGACGCCCTATAGCCGGTTTATCACATAAAGGGAAGCAAGCGGTCGACGGAGCCAATCATGGAAGGATCATAGGAACTTTCAAGATCATTCACCTAACGTCACCATGACTGATTATGCTAGAGGAATAGCATGTCGTAATCCGTATGAGCTACGACGTAGCATTTCATGGCATGAAATAAAAATGCTAATATGCATGTGCAGCAATGTAGAGACAGGCGGTGTTCGTATGTGGGCAACGAGAAGGCTGTGCACGGCGACTGGGCAGCCTGGTCATCGTGGGGCGAGTGTAGTGTCCAGTGTGGCACAGGTATCAAGCGCCGGCGACGATTCTGCACCAACCCTAAGTAAGTTGCTATCTGATCTGTGTAGCTGGTAGCATGGTAGCCAGGCTCTCTTACTCAGTCTGTCTGTCTGTCTGTCTGTCTGTCTGTCTGTCAATTTGCCTGTCTGTCTCTGTCTCACCGTCTGTCTGTGTCTATCTGTCTGTTCGCCTGTCTCAATGTCTGTCTCAGTGTCTGCCTGCCTGCCTGCCTGCCTGCCTGCCTGTCTGTCTCTGTCTCTGTCTCTCTGTCTCTCTCTCTCTCTCTCTCTCTCTCTCTCTCTCTCTCTCTCTCTCTCTCGCGCGCGCGCGCGCGCGTGTCAACTGCAGACATTATGTTTATTTGAAGAAAATGCCGCAATTTCCTGCTGCTTCAAAGCTCAGACACTCATGACAAAAGCACTAACAAGTCTCTCACTTTTAAACTGTCAGGTTGCGGGATATTCGTGTGTCCAAGTGGATTGATGCTCTCATATAAATCACACGCCTAAACACATATGTGGGGAGTTATATGTGACCCTCCACCACAAAATGAGTCGCATGTCACATTTGCATGATTTTCATATTTTTACATTTTTCTACAGAGTTTTGTATGCTCTATCTAGTGGTGAAACCCGTTTTAGAAAAAAACAAAAACTGTTTGAGTTATACGCCTGTGCCTAAGGTGACCCTCACACTGTTACCAGACACTCCCCGGACTTATATTAAGCCTAGCGCAGAACCGCGCGGGGTGACATGCGACTCATTTCGTGGTGGAGGGTCACATATGATGTTTTACGTGAAAATAGTGCCAGTGCCGGTCAGCTTCCACCCCTCACCCCACCCACGCCCTTTGTTCCTCTTCAACATCGTAAGTTTGTGTTTGTTTGTCATAATTATTTTTCGTTTTTGCGTTACCAGGCCAGCCTTTGGAGGAAGAGAGTGCGAGGGCGAAGATGAAACTTGGGATACTTGTGTGGCAGAGGTAAGACTGTTATTTCCATTGTTGTTGTTTTCTCCTCACGTACAGTAGGCAAATGCACGCGTTCAAGGAAGAGCATAGTTTATTTTTATTACACCCCCGGTATAGGGGTGTGTATAGGATTCGGTCGATGTGTTTGTTTGTTTGTTTGTGTGTTTGTGTTCGCATATAGATCTCAAGAATGAACGGACCGATCGTCACCAAACTTGGTGAACAGGTTCTATACATTCCTGAGACGGTCCTTACAAAAATTGGGACCAGTCAAACACACGGTTAGGGAGTTATTGGTGGATTAAGATTCTACAAGGACTTATAGAGGGACATATTAATGGTCAAAGGGAAATAACCTTCTCAGTTGGTGGCAGTGAGAATGGTAAGGACGGGGGTGTTTTTCCTACCTCGGAGGAATTTCTTGTTTTTGATAGTGTGTGGGTACTTAATGGGGTGTCTGTCTGTGTTTGTGTGTGTGTGGGGGGGGTATGTGTGTGTGTGGTTGTGTGTGTGTGTGTGTGTGTGTCTGTGTGTCTGTTCATACGTTTATTTGTTTACTTGCTCAGTTTTGTCTTGCTCAATTTATGGTCAGCAGCAACACTGATACACCGAGCCTTCTGATATCCTTAATTACTTTCAAAATCATAGCTGTTGGCTTACATTTGTGTTTATGCATAGTGTATAGTCCATCTAACACAAACCATCCACGATTGTTATCTCTCTTGATGCAGTACTCTCTGTGACATTTGAAACACAAGTAAAAGTATAATTCATCGCGGCAAAAGAGTTGGGTTTTAATTGTCGTGCACAACACAGGACTGTGACACGTTCTACGACTCGAGGGAGGCGCACTGTGCTGTGTGGAATGACATGGACATCAGACCCGGACAACACGACTGGAAGTCTTACCAGACCAAAAAAGGTGAGATGGTCCGACATTGTAATGCAGTGTTATTCTCAATCCTTGATCTTCAGCCATTGACGCATTCTTTTCTGATCTGACTTGTTCTGACCCCTGACCCCTTGCCGGTCGACCTTCCGATCATTTTGACATGTACGACGTCTTCTGACAGAACAATGTTTCTACCCATATTTCCAATCCAGGCCCAACTGTCCTGTTGTCTTCTGAGTCTGAGAACACAGGTTATGTCAGAAAGTCTCCTACATGTCAAAACTATCGGACATGGTAAATCCCTCTCACGTTCTACCTGCTTTCCATAATGCAGTCGGGTCTACGAGGAGAACTGTCCCCCGTTTCTCAGCGGCGAGATTTGGCGAGTGAAGTGAGTGGGGCGAGGAGGTAGCGTTTCTTGGGAAATTCTCGCTGCGAGGTAAGCTAGGATTTGGCGCGAGAGTAGGCTAGCATGCCTTAGAAGTGAAAATGACGACTGCACAGCTGCCAATCCGATTGGCTGATGATTACGGCTGTTTAACGAAGAGTGCAGATGAGTTGTTTGGTATAAAACACAACAAATCTTGTTTAATTCTTGCCGAACTAGTCCCCAAATCGTTTCATCTACAAGACGGGCGCAGTGGCGGGGTGGTAAGACGTCGGCCTCCTAATCGGGAGGTCGTGAGTTCGAATCCCGGTCGCTGCCGCCTGGTGGGTAAAGAATGGAGATTAGATTTTTCCGATCTCCCAGGTCAACTTATGTGCAGACCTACTAGTGACTTAACCCCCTTCGTGTGTACACGCAAGCACAAGACCAAGTGCGCACGGAAAAGATCCTGTAACCCATGTCAGAGTTCGGTGGGTTATGGAAACAATGCTGCCTAAATGGCGGGGTAACAACGGTCATACACGTAAAATCCACTCGTGCTACAAACATGAGTGAACGTGGGAGTCTAAGCCCATGAACGAAGAAGAAGAAGAAGAAGTTTCATCTACAATCTCGCTGTCTTGCATTGCAAGAGGCTATCCACAAGCAATTCGTGCCTCCACGAAACGCGTGTCTGGTTTCCTGTGTGCAGAGAGCGAGCGGTGCAAGCAGACGTGCGTGTCGAGCGTGACGCGGGAGGTGTTGACCATTGACGTGGTTGTGTCCGACGGCACGCCATGCGACTACGACGACCCCTCCAACATCTGCTACCTCGGAACGTGTCTGGTCAGTCTGCTCGAGTTTGCATCTGAGAATTGTTTTTTGTTATGTTTAGAACGTTTAATTCAGGGCAACACGAAACATTCACAAGAACTACGATCGAACAGCCTTTACAGTGGACAGACCAGAGACACAACATACAGAAATAACTTATGCTGTCACTTATCTCAGAATGTTCCTAAGATTGTCGTAACAATGACAATGTTTGACTGCATTTTACAATTATATATTTGACTCAAATGTTCAAGCGCTCAGTCAGTTTTAGGTGAACGCACAAGCTGTGGGACCGGCACGGTTAGCCTAGTGGTAAGGCGTCCGCCCCGTGATCGGGAGGTCGTGGGTTCGAACCCCGGCCGGGTCATACCTAAGACTTTAAAATTGGCAATCTAGTGGCTGCTCCGCCTGGCGTCTGGCATTATGGGATTAGTGCTAGGACTTGTTGGTCCGGTGTCAGAATAATGTGACTGGGTGAGACATGAAGCCTGTGCTGCGACTTCTGTCTTGTGTGTGGCGCACGTTATATGTCAAAGCAGCACCGCCCTGATATGGCCCTTCGTGGCGGTCGGCTGGGCGTTAAGCAAAAACAAACAAACAAGCTGTGGAAGGATGCACGCATACTTTAAGTCGTGTGTCACTTGCTTTCTCAAATAAGAAACTAAAGTAAAGCACACAGCATCTTGACTGCTGGAGGAATTTAGCTTTAAAAATCAATGGAACAAAAATTATAAGAACATACGAAGTATGCCAATTACACCAAAACTGAGAAAATGGTATCCAGGGGAAGCAATCGTCTTGCTGCAATTTAAAGGGTAATATACTGCGGTTGTTTCCCTTGTCACAGTATTGATTTGTTTTGTCTATAACAAAGAACGTACCTGATGATACATAGTGTGGCAGATTGACGCTGGCCGGTTTCAAGAAAATAATTCATTTAAAAAATATCCCACTGTTTCAGTCTGTGGGCTGCGACGGATTACAAAACTCTACCAAGGACTACGACTCGTGTGGTATATGTGGGGGCGACAATTCACAATGTAAAACCGTGTCCGGTCGGTTCAGCAGACCTCCCAAAGCTGGTAAATAACCACTTAATAATAATCTCAAAATCCAAAATGTTGGCCACAGCTCAGGTGTATTGCTGTTATCTCTGTTCGGCCTCAGCGACTTTGACCCTTTCGTTGGAACGGGTCACTTAATCAGTTATGTGAATCTGAATCTCCTGATAGTTTGATAGGTTGTTTGTGTGTATGGTTCGCTCTCAAACTGTGCTGGAAGTCGCTTAAATTGTTCATTTCAATGATTGTTATTCTCTCAGTTTGTTTCCGAATAACCCTCACTTACTCTATT
Source organism: Littorina saxatilis (assembly GCF_037325665.1). Lineage (NCBI taxonomy): Eukaryota > Metazoa > Mollusca > Gastropoda > Littorinimorpha > Littorinidae > Littorina > Littorina saxatilis. Next base: position 16,459,935 of record NC_090246.1, read on the forward strand.
ACAAAATTAATGTCGTATGCATTTAGAGCGAATTACTCCCCTTTGTTGATCAGAATGATCTTTAAATAGCGGCCTGCCTTATTTGTTTAAGATATTTTGTGCATGTTGCATTTTCACATTTTCTGTTTTTATGTGTGTTGTTTTTGTCCTTTGTGTATCTTGATTAGTTTTATTTTTTTTCATTTTGTCCAGCTCAGAGCAAATACTTGTCACAAAGTTTATAGTCAGAACTGTGTGCTTAATTGACTCCTTCTGAGTCAGCTTGTCAAGTTGATGGTAGATAATAGTCATAACTTTGTCCCCTATTTTCTGTGGGGTTTTCTTTCTTATCTTCCTTTCTTTCTCCTTTCTGTGTGTATTTGTGTGAGTGTGTGTGTGTGTTTGTGTGTGTGTGTGTGTGTGGTGTGTGTATGTGTGTGTGTGTATGTATGTGAGTGTGTGTGTGTGTGTGGTGTGTGTGTGTGTGTTTACGTGTGTGTGTGTGTGTGTGTGTGTGTGTGTGTGTATGTTTGTGTGTGTTTGTGTGTGTGGTGTGTGTGTGTATGTGTGTGTGTGGTGTGTGTGTGTGTGTGTGTGTGTGTACGTGTGTGTGTGTGTGTGTGTGTGTGTGTGTGTGTGTGTGTGTGTGTGTGTGTGTGTGTGTGGGTGAGTGAGTGTGTGAGTGTGTGTGTGTGTGTGTGTGTGAGCGTGCGTGCGTGCGCGTGCGTGCGTGCGTGTGTGCGTGTGTGTGTGTGTGTGTGTGTGTGTATGTGTGTTTGTGCGTGTATGTGTGTGTGTGTGTTTGTGTGTGTGTGTGGTGTGTGTGTGTACGTGTGCGAGCGTGCGTGCGTTGGATTCTTTTTTTTTCTGCGCAAATTAATGTTGTATTTGTCTGAGGACGTGTTGTAACGGTGACATGTTTTGTATTGTGTATCATAGTTGTGCAGACTGTGTAAGCTGTAGAGAGGTAACATGCACTATCCACGGTATTGATTGAATTTGCTTTATTGTTGTTTCTTTCAGAAGACAAGTACGAATCCATTGTTTACCTCCCTAAAGGGGCCAGGGATATTGAAGTTATCAAGCAAGGAGCAGCTAAACATTTCATTGGTATGTGTGACTCGCACTTTTAAATGCCGTGTCGAGTGTCAAAATCGCTCTCCACTGAGTCAAAGCGGATCCAGCACGTCGTCACGCTCATAAGAAAAATACCTATCACAGGGTTAGGAATTTCTACAGTCAGACTACAGGGGAAGCTACTGGAAGTGTACCTGTCATGTGTTAGAGAGAACAAACGCTCAGATCATCGGAAACCATTGCCACGGTAACGTAAGCAAAACTGCCGATCTCGTTTCTTGAATTAGGCACTTTTTCTGTTTGATACAGGAACTTGAGACTGAAGGTATGAAAAATTTGTGTGGGTTGTTATACAGCTTTGCTGATTGAAAATGTTGCTGTCAGCTTTTTATCTCACGTGTATTCAGCTGTCACCGCTCGAGATAAACAGTTTTCGAAAATGAGATAGGCAGATTGTTCAGAAACCAAAAGAAGTTTGTTTGCGTTTTTCTCTAAACATCAAAAAATGATATAGGCAATTATCTTATGAGCGTGACGACGTTCTGTTCCTTTCATCGCTTTACCACGGTTTATTCATGACCTACGTGGTGCTGGATTCGTAACAGACGGCTCGACTGAAAATATGTGTGCGAAATCAGAGTTGAAAAGGGTGGACAAATCGACATCGGCTCTCGACATTCGGTTGCCACCCCCTGGTTGTTGCCTTCCGGTTATCAGATTTATACGTAGATCTTCGAGAGAACATCATTAACAAGGTGGTAATCTTGAACTTTAGTGTGTTAAATTCATACTTAGGAATCCTGTAGCATTCTTTACTTATTTTTTTTATACAAGTCCCTGTAAAGAAGCCAGAGAACAATTATCGTGAAATTAATTGACGGATTGAGCTCCAAACTTGAGCATAATTAGTTAATTTGGTTGTTTGATCGACGAAATGACACGATAATGCTTACGTGTTCAACCAAGGGACATCATTCACACGACAGAGTTACTTCCACTGACGGATTAAATGGATACTTCCGTCTTTGACGCATGTAAACGAAATGCAATCGTACACTAAGGTACAGTTCATTCCGTGACTTCAAATGGATCTTGTTTTACTGACAAGTGCAGGTTCTGCAAATTTGGAGGCTTAAATGCCTCTGAATTCCGAGGTATGAATTTAACACACTAAAGTTCAAGATTACCTAACAAGGTTTTACTCGTTCAAAATTACCTACCTTCGTTTTTCTGTGCTCAACACACATTTCCCTTTCTTTTCTGATTATAATTGTTTTCTCTTCAGCTTTAAAGGAAGCTGACTACGGTAGGTATCCACTGAATGGCGCCAAGACACGCGAGAGTTCCCGAGATTTCATCGTTTCCGGAGCACGGTTTGAATACGAGTCCAAATATGATCGCCAGAGTCTCAAATCTCGGGGGCCCATACAGACAAATCTGGAGGTCATGGTGAGTTTATTTGTTTATCTGATGCTCCTTGTATAAATGATTCGCGGTTATACCGTCTTGGCTGCTGCGGGCAAGTTTGAATACATTAGAAAAATATATACATCGTTTGCATGTACTTCCTGCTTCGTCGTGATATCATTGACTTAAATGATAAGTTGTAACTGATGATTTAGGAATAAATCCTTTTGGGCAGAATCAGACATTAAATTTCGAGAAGTTTTGAGTATGAGGACATGCACATGTGTAATTTCTTTGCCCATGTACACAGTTCTGCTGCTCAAGGATTTTAACTAGGTATGCGATAGTTTAAACGAACGCTCTTTTTTAAGTGGGACAATTATTCTTTAGTTGGATTTATGGTTGATTTACTGCAGTCAGCGTGCACGTGAGGTAACGATTTTTGTCACTTCTTTCTTAACAATTGCTACCTCCTCCTAAAGCACGCGCACACGTATGAGTTTTTTGTGGTGGTTATTAAACAATTGTTTTACTTCCTTTTAAACAATCTAATGTTGCGCCTTCCTTGAACGCGTACATGTACTTGTTGAGCCTGTAACCCAATGCCAGTAAAACGAATTTGCTACTGTAATGTGTGATAGAAACGTCCACAGAAATAGGTACATGTCGTAAACAGGGGCGGATCCAGGGGGGGTGGGGGAGATTCCGGGGTTTCCGGAAACCCCCTCCCAAAGCCTAAACAAGTCGCGTAAGGCGAAAATACAATATTTAGTCAAGTAGCTGTCGAACTCACAGAATGAAACTGAACGCAATGCCATTTTTCAGCAAGACCGTATACTCGTAGCATCGTCAGTCCACCGCTCATGGCAAAGGCAGTGAAATTGACAAGAAGAGCGGGGTAGTAGTTGCGCTAAGAAGGATAGCACGCTTTTCTGTACCTCTCTTTGTTTTAACTTTCTGAGCGTGTTTTTAATCTAAACATATCATATGTATATGTTTTTGGAATCAGGAACCGACAAGGAATAAGATGAAAGTGTTTTTAAATTGATTTGGACAATTTAATTTTGATAATAATTTTTATATATTTAATTTTCAGAGCTTGTTTTTAATCCGAATATAACATATTTATATGTTTTTGGAATCAGCAAATGATGGAGAATAAGATAAACGTAAATTTGGATCGTTTTATAAATTTTTATTTTTTTTTACAATTTTCCGATTTTTAATGACCAAAGTCATTAATTAATTTTTAAGCCACCAAGCTGAAATGCAATACCGAAGTCCGGGCTTTGTCGAAGATTACTTGACCAAAATTTCAACCAATTTGGTTAAAAAATGAGGGCGTGACAGTGCCGCCTCAACTTTCACGAAAAGCCGGATATGACGTCATCAAAGACATTTATCAAAAAAATGAAAAAAACGTTCGGGGATTTCATACCCAGGAACTCTCATGTCAAATTTCATAAAGATCGGTCCAGTAGTTTAGTCTGAATCGCTCTACACACACACACACACACACACACGCACACACACACGCACACACACACACACATACACCACACCCTCGTTTCGATTCCCCCTCGATGTTAAAATATTTAGTCAAAACTTGACTAAATATAACAAAAGGGGGGGAAAAAGATAAGAAAAATAAAAGAAAAATTGAAAATAAAGAAAAAACAAGTCGCGTAAGGCGAAAATACAATATTTAGTCAAGTAGCTGTCGAACTCACAGAATGAAACTGAACGCAACGCAACGCAGCAAGACCGTATACTCGTAGCATCGTCACTCCACCGCCCGTGGCAAAGGCAGTGCCCGGGGAATTGACAAGAAGAGCGGGGTATTCGTTGCGCTGAGAAGGATAGCACGCTTTTCTGTACCTCTCTTCGTTTTAACTTTCTGAGCGTGTTTTTAATCCAAACATATCATATCTATATATTTTTGGAATCAGGAACCGACAAGGAATAAGATGAAAGTGTTTTTAAATTGATTTCGAAAAAAAATGTTTGATAATAATTTTTATATATTTAATTTTCAGAGCTTGTTTTTAATCCGAATATAACATATTTATATGTTTTTGGAATCAGCAAATGATGGAGAATAAGATAAACGTAAATTTGGATCGTTTTATATATATTTTTTTTTTTTTTACAATTTTCAGATTTTTAATGACCAAAATCATTAATTAATTTTTAAGCCACCAAGCTGAAATGCAATACCGAAGTCCGGGCTTCGTCGAAAATTACTTGACCAAAATTTCAACCAATTTGGTTGAAAAATGAGGGCGTGACAGTGCCGCCTCAACTTTCACGAAAAGCCGGATATGACGTCATCAAAGACATTTATCAAAAAAATGAAAAAAAAGTTCGGGGATTTCATACCCAGGAACTCTCATGTCAAATTTCATAAAGATCGGTCCAGTAGTTTAGTCTGAATCGCTCTACACACACACACACACACACACACACACGCACACACGCACGCACACACGCACATACACCACGACCCTCGTTTCGATTCCCCCTCGATGTTAAAATATTTAGTCAAAACTTGACTAAATATAATGATGGCTCAGATTGTACCACACTGCTCCATTTTCCTTGTTTTTATCACAATTTTCCAAGGAGCCGGCTTTTGTCTTCTAAATGACGGTTTTGGAAGGTAGTTGGGTAAATTGTTAGCTGAGGTTGCACCAGATTGCTCCATTGTCTTTGTTTTTATCAACATTTTCCGAAACGCCATGCCCCCAGACCCCCATGGGAGGTTCGGGCGCTTCGCGTCGTCGATCTGCGATATGTGGACCCTCCCCCCCTCCCCCTCCCCCTTAAAACTGATGTGATCCGCCTCTGGTAAATCACACTTAAATCACACATACTGGTTTGGCTTATGTTCTTAGTTTAACAATCATTGTTTGGTTTCTTGTAGCTATACCCCAATGAGGACAAAAGCAAGGCTTCAGTGACGTAACGTACAGCATCATTACAAATGATAAACATGATTTGTTTGTTTATTGTAGCTGTACCCCAATGGGGACAAAAGCAAGGCCTCAGTGACGTACAAGTACAGCATCAACAAGAATGACTTCACGCTGGAAAGGCGCAAGTACAAGTGGATGTTCAAAGACTGGTCACAGTGTTCTGTCACCTGTGGGGAAGGTATGTGATTGTTTGTAATAAGCAACACACAACTTTCCTTTTTGCCCATCCCCCGACCGGCGTTATTATTTTCCTCCCGACCCTGGAATGTTTTTTGTTTACCCTTCAAAGAATTCTTTTGTTATAAAGGATAACATACGATTTTGCCGACTTTGCCAGGAAAGTTACTCTTCTCCGTCAGCATGGGGACACATTCGTCTGTGTACATGAAAAACAAACCAATCAATAAACAAAATCAAAAAAGACACCGACCTACCGACTCTGGGATTATTTTTTGCCGTGTCATTGAAAACACACTTGTTTGTGTGGCCAAACTTTGATCACAGACTTTTACATGGAATAACACCATCCGTCCACCTGGACACATACCTCAAATGAATAGCCTGTGTCCGCTCTGTACACAGTGGTTGTGTTGTAAAGAATGAGTGTTGTGAAAGACACCGGTGCCTTTTCGGTAATTCGTCTTTAACACATTCCGACTCACCACAACAATCAGTCCCGTTTTGTTTGTTTGTTTGTTTGCTTAACGCCCAGCCGACCACGAAGGGCCATATCATGGCGGTGCTGCTTTGACATATAACGTGCGCCACACACAAGACAGAAGTCGCAGCACAGGCTTCATGTCTCACCCAGTCACATTATTCTGACACCGGACCAACCAGTCCTAGCACTAATCCCATAATGCCAGACGCCAGGCGGAGAAGCCACTAGATTGCCAATTTTAAAGTCTTAGGTATGGCCCGGCCGGGGTTCGAACCCACGACCTCCCGATCACGGGGCGGACGCCTTACCACTAGGCCAACCGTGCCGGTGTGTTGTTTTGGTAAGTGACCAAGTGAAGGGGTTGTCTTATCCCAAGCAAAAGCCTGGCAAGATCTCAGATAATGAAGCGAGGCAGAGTTTTCATGAGGCGGAGTAGGGCGGGGATGTAGCTCAGTCGGTAGCGCGCTGGATTTGTATCCAGTTGGCCGCTGTCAGCGTGAGTTCGTCCCCACGTTCGGTGAGAGATTTATTTCTCAGAGTCAACTTTGTGTGCAGACTCTCCTCGGTGTCCGAACACCCCCGTGTGTACACGCAAGCACAAGACCAAGTGCGCACGAAAAAGATCCTGTAATCCATGTCAGAGTTCGGTGGGTTATAGAAACACGAAAATACCCAGCATGCTTCCTCCGAAAGCGGCGTATGGCTGCCTAAATGGCGGGGTAAAAACGGACATACACGTAAAAGCCGTGGGAGTTTCAGCCCATGAACGAAAAAAAAAATGAGGCGGAGTGAGCCTTTTGAAATACAGTACAGTACTTTGTCTTGGTTTGCTCCTGTCCCAGGTGTGACGTCCATCATGCACGCGTGTTACGACAAGGACACGCAGGAGGAGCAGGATGACGAGAAGTGTCAGTTCCTGGAACCACCCAGACAGGACGAGGCGCCCTGCTCACGGGAACCCTGCTCGCGTACCAGGTGAACGCATGATGGATCTAGTGCATGAGAGGGAGGGGCTTTCAAAATTAGGTAAAGGCACAACACCTTGCCATCCATTTGCTGTTGAAGTTTTGCATTTGAAAGGGGTATTTTGCTTTCTCCTTGAGTAAAAAGGTACATTTGCTGTATAAGGAGACGGAGGCTTCTAGAACCCAAGACACCCCCCCTAAATCTAGTCCCGGGATGTATTTAGGGACTTTGATGTCTGTACAGTAGGACAATGACAAGAATCAGTTCCTGGAAACATCAAGGCGAATACAAATACCCGCTATTTTCCGGACCCTCTCTAGTCCACCCAGCTGGACAAGGGTACCTGACCCTACTTTGAGCCGGAGAAGGCCAAGGCAGCGAGCGATAGGCGATAGGCACTGCTTTCATAACGCTGGCTTATATAGGCTAGTTTAGATCTCTAACCTCTCGCTACCAAAACGTGGTTAATGGAATACCTTTATAACCTACCATTCTTGTCATAAACTAAACGTTCGATGAACCTTACCACTCTTGTTTTTTGATTGGGAATACCTTTACCTTTACCTTTACCTTTACCTTTCGCCAGGTACATGTGGAGCATGACCAACGACTGGAGCGCGTGCAGCGCGGAGGAGTGCAGCGGGGAGGAGGGGGAGGAGACCCAGGGCTATATCTGCCAGCGCCATCACCTTGACAACGACACGTTCGAGGACGTCGGCATGGAGATGTGTGACCAGGATTCCACCCCGGCCTACACCCGGAACTGCACCGCCCCGCCCTGCAGAAACCTCGACTGGACCATTGGACACTGGTCAGAGGTGAGATGTCCGGAATGATATGGGGGCCGGGGGGATTCCATTTTCATTGTATTATCGCATTGCTGGGAAATTCGGGTCGCTTCCTACCGATTGAAGCTAGCAACAACAACGTTGCTTGATGAAGGATCATGGGTAGCCTCGTCAGGAGACGTCCATACAAAACATGCCTTTAGCTTAAATGAAATTGGTAGCGCCTATTGGCGATTTTACCTTGATGATTAAGGTAATTAGGCAGACCCTTGACTTATACTCCACTTATTTTTGGTTTTATGTATCGTATTTGGCAAATGTGCCATGGGTTTGTCTTTGAATGAGACAAAAATATATTCTACACGACAACAGTTAAATTCGATAACACACACAACAACTCTATTACACCATCATCATCATCATCATCATCATCATCATAATCATCTGTTCCTGTTACTCACCCGAACTGTGTGTACTGTATTGGCAGTGTTCAGTGACGTGCGGAAAAGGCCGACAGTTTCGTACAGTGTACTGCGGTGACCCCGACACGGACTCTGATGACATCTACTGCAAGGACATTCCCCCAGCACTGTCCAGAGGATGCGAGAAGAGACGATGCAAAGGTGCGTTCTTTGCTGTTTTCTTCAAGTATTTCCAGTCCAGTCGGCTTTGCAACCAGTGTGTCTGTATCGGCCTGGGTTTGATGCCCAGATATAGCGTATTTTGTTGTTGTTGATGTTTTTTGTTTTTTTTTATAATTTGTGTGTGTGTGTGTAATGTCTTGCAGTCAACGTTCATTATTTCTAAGATGATTCCTGTGTTGTTTTCACTGAAGCGTGGGTACGCAGCCCAGTCGGTAGCGCGCTGGCTTTGCACCGCCAAGTGTGTGCATTTGGGCGGGGGTTGGAGGCCTAGGTATTGCTGGGGATGTTTTTGAATTACTTTCCGTCAACGCTCATTGCAGGCTTTAGAGTGTAAGGAATCGTACGACCTTTGTTGGCTAGGCATGCAAAAAGACTGTGCGCACATTAACGATCCCTAGATTCCAGCGAATGTCAAGGGGAAACTCCTTCGGAATTACTAGCACGCACATCCTGTTAATGTGTATGCACTTTCATCCACGTTTTTGTATCCATAATATCCAGAGCCGAAGCAGTAAAACATGCAAGTGATTTCAGCACCCTCATGTCGCTTGATGTGAGCAGGCAAAACTTTTGAGAGAGTAACGATGTAAAGACTGGGAATGTTTTAGTATGTACTTCTGTCTGTCTGTCTGTCTGTCAATATCTGAAGCAGATGGACTGATAATTTCCAAATTCAGAATAACAAAATAAGAAAGGTTACAGTGTTGGAACGTTTAATTCAGACGAATCAACACGTTTACATGAACCTCGACCTAACGGCCTTTAACTCTCTCTCTCTCTCTCTCTCTCTCTCTCTCTCTCTCTCTCTCTCTCTCTCTCTCTCTCTCTCTCTCTCTCTCTCTCTCTCTCATTACTTTATTGTCCCATCGCTGGGAAATTCGGGTCGCTTCCTCCCAGTGGAAAGCTAGCAGCAACGGAGTCGCGCTACCCAGGTGTCTGCGTGTTTAGGTGTATTCAGCCACCTGCACTTATGGCAGAATGACCAAGGTCTTTTACGTGCCATTGTGATGACACGGGGGTGGGACATGGCTTCCGTCTCTGGGTCTGCACATAAAGTTGACCCGTGTCCGTCCCGGCCCGAATTCGAACCTGCGACCTTTCGATCACAAGTCCAGTGCTCTACCAACTGAGCTACCGGGCCCCCAACGTGAACGAACAAGAGACACGACAGAAGATACAAAGAAAGAAATGTTGCTGTGACGTATATTAGAACGTCCGCAAGATGGTCGTAGCGATGACAAGACAATCATTTTTGACTCCCCCTGAGTAATCAGGAGAGTCTTAGGAATTAGCAGTGTTAGGCCGTCCGGCCGTCCGTTGACAAACAACTTAACGTTGAGGTTATATCGGATGTTTTTGAAGCTAGAGTTTTGAAACTTTGCACACTTCTGGGGTTTGATGATCTCACGACATTTTGGTCGACCCTTGTCAAATTCCACTGTAATGGGACATGACGAAGGGGTGTCGTATAAAGCATTTGCTTTTCTTGTTCCAGGTGTACAACGCGGAGACGAGTGCCTAGACAAGTACTCCTTCTGCGCCAAATCCAACGGCTTGAATTTCAAATGCCGCTCCAAGCGTTTCAACGAAATCTGTTGCCTGTCTTGCCAGCGACAACAGTCTGCCGCCCGGAGACCCAAACTATCCCACTGGGCTATGTACAGAAGGCGCATGCTCGAACGACGCTACTAATGCTCGGACAGATTTAGGTCAATGTAAAGAAGGTTTACTATAGACGTCCAATGACGGGATAGATTTAGGTAAATGTACATGGGTTCATGATAGACATTTTGATGCTTTGCTTGTTTCCTTTTTTCTGCTGCGTTTACCGCATCTGCAGTCAATAATATTAAGGCTTGGAGCCCTGTGAGAATACACAGAGTCATTAGTTTTGTTATCTTGTCAGTCGTTTGAAACGCGGAATAGTCTGGATTTCATTATGCCTACATCACAGAACCACATAACCTACTCAGTACTTTTAATTCTGAAGGCTATTTTGCTTGGATTTGTTTGTACAATGTTGTAATGTAAGTCACTGACGGAAACACTGTGATGATGTTTTGTCCATCCGTCGTTCTTAAGGATGCGGTACGTCTGTTTGCTTGTCGCAGCAAAATTCGAGCACTTGTCTTGAACACTTGACAAAATCGGTCACAATTTTCTTTTGTTGTTTGGTTCGAAGTCAACAGCGTCAAATCTCTGCACATACCAAATGATTGTGTTGTTGTTGTTGTTGTTGTTGTTGTTGTTGTTGTTGTTGTTGTTGTTGTTGTTGTTGTTGTTGTTGTTGTGTGCATGTTTTTTTTGTAAATTCCGTATCTCTTGAATTGGTTTAAACAAAACATTAATCAAATTTGATATCGTGACATACATACTAGGCCTAAAAAAAAAATAGTTGTGGTTACGGTAACCCGACCTACCCTATTTTTAGGGGCCGACCCTATAACTTATTACATTTGTCAACAAAAAAACAAAAAAACCAGTGCAGAAAACGCAATGAAAGCGAAAGCGCTCGAGTCGCACACTTATTTCCCTGTCAATTAGGTTTAATTTGTACACATTAGAAAAAAAAAGTAAAAAAAAAAAAAAGGGATTGCCGACCTTCCTACCCTATTTTTTTTGGCTATGTTACCTTAACCACACCTAATTTTTTTTTTTTCCCTATATTTGACAATAAGGATCCGTACTCAAGCATATGCTTATATTATTGAATCCTCCAAGTTGTTATCCAAGAAACCCGGGCGCTAGACCCCTATATGTTTAGAATTTTAAAACTTAAGACAGAATGAATCTGTTGTTTGCATGGCGCTGATCATGCTTTGTTATTATTCATGACTCTTAAAGCTCATTTTTTTCTCAGAAGTTCGAATATACCCTATTTTGCTTGTCCGTTAGTTTTCACACATATCTCTTCCTTTTGTGTGTTCAGTGAACACTTATTCTTTCTGCATCATTTTGATTATCTTCTACTTCTTCTTATCGTTCGCCTTTACACTTGGAGTCCAGCTCTTGATATGAAGCTGGTGGTCTTATGTAGAGCCTCCACAGGTCCATGCAGCTTCTCGTGGAGGGTCGTCGGCCTGGTCCAAGTCTCTCTCCTCAGGGGCTGGAGATTCAGTCCATTTTGATTATCTTATTGTGACAGGGGAGGCTACCGCTCCTTTCACAGCAGACTCTGCACCCGAGTTGTTGGCCTTTAAGTCAACACCGGTTGATTGTGGAATTCTGTTTGTGATGGGGTCTGGTGGTTTCCGATTGTCTGTATGTTCATGGAAACCTTCGGGTTTGCATAACAGTTTTTATAGGGCTAAGAAATTAGCCCTAACATTTTCAATCCTGATTGATTGCACTTCGCCTCCCGAGGTGATCGTAGTGTTACGGCACTCGGTTACATTATTTCTGCTTCTGTATGTGAAAGAGCTGAAAATTGGACCAGAAAATTCAGAAGGTAGAGTTAAGTCTTCTGTTATATTACCGTGCACATTTGTCCATACGAAGTCATTTGTTAATTTCAACTTCGTCCTTCTTTTCTCTTTTTGTGGGTTCATAACCGTCGTTTATTTGCGTTTGTTGTTCTCTTTTGTTTGTGCTTGCTATGTATTTTTGTAATCGAAACGACATTTGAATATACAGTCCATTTGGAAACACTGCCAGTTATTATTACGTGATGACCAATATATTCATAAAGATCTTTGAACAGGTTTGATTTTGTTCTAATTGGTTCAATAAAATGTTAATGGGGACACACCTCAAACACTCAGTGGATTTGTTGATACAATTCGAGAGTATACGTGATTTAAAGAGAGAGACTGTGACAATGCTGTATGTGCGGCGTGTGTGTGTGTGTGTGTGTGTTTGTGCGCGTGTGTGTGTGTGTGTGTGTTAGTGTGCGTGTGTTCGTCCGAAGGACAGATTGTAAAAAAAAAAGGCGCAGTGTGTGTGTGTGTGTCTGTCTGTCTGTCTGTCTGTCTGTCTGGTTGTCTGTCTGTCTGTACGTCCGTTAGTCTGTGTGTATTTAAATGCATCTGTTCAGCGTGTGTTTATTGATGTAGCAGCGGCTTGTTTGTAGTTAGCTTATGATTGCAAAATAGCAGCATACTTACAACAAAGTCTAAACAATACAAATATAACGAGATTTATTTACCCACACATCCTTTAAAATGCTTCACAGCAAGCCGTTTTGTGATCATTCTACAGGTATCTGCTCACACCTCGCGGAGCAGTTGCAGCTTCTGAAACAAGAAAATATGGAGCATTTGAAAACATAGTACCTTACGAGAAAACATTTTTGCTTACTATCTCAAATTTACTCAGACTGTTACATCGGATAAGACCATCGATCCTGCACTTGGATATATATCAACAGTCGAACCTAGCTGTCTATAACGATAACGTGGTCGTAACGGACCGGTGGTCGTTATGAAAAGGTGAATTATTTAGAAGAAAACCTCCTTTGGAGTGGTACATGGTCGCTATGGACAGCTGGTCACTTCTTCGACTGTACCAAAATCAACATCCAAAGAAATGAATTCATAAAAAGAGTCATCTGTGAATTGCACCCAGACTGTTGGTGTTTGGTATCTGTCCAGGTGGAGGGGAGGTCTTATCCTATGTTAAAGCTTCATTCTGGTGTTGAACCGAAAATGTATAAGGGAAGGACTGCACTTAACTGAACTGAACTTTATTTACAAGAACGAAGATTTAAGGCTGGGCCTTTTCTTACAATCTGTCCTTGGGACACACACACACACACACACACACACACACACTCACACACTCACACACACACACTCACACACACACACAAACACACACTCACACAAACACACACACATACACACACACACACACACACACAACACAACCACACTAAAACATTGCAATACTGAAATATGCTCATATATAAATAAATACATACTAAAACAGAACCACTAAAGAAGTAACAATTATAATACAATCCCAATAGCACTGTGCCGTTGAGGAAAGAAAGCCAAATGGTAGTCTAGCTCTCACTCACGTGCACGTGGTTCCGGTAGGACAGGTTCGAATCATGCAAGGGTTGATGAAACAGAAGATCATAGTTGAACACTTTATGTCTGCCGCTGCAAAAAAAAACAGAAGATCACAGTTGAACACTTTATGTCTGCCGCTGCAAACAAAGACAGAAGATCATAGTTGAACACTTTATGTCTGCCGCTGCAAAAAAAAACAGAAGATCACAGTTGAACACTTTATGTCTGCCGCTGCAAACAAAAACAGAAGATCACAGTTGAACACTTTATGTCTGCCGCTGCAAACAAAGACAGAAGATCACAGTTGAACACTTTATGTCTGCCGCTGCAAACAAAGACAGAAGATCATAGTTGAGCACTTTATGTCTGCCGCTGCAAACAAAGACAGAAGATCACAGTTGAACACTTTATGTCTGCCGCTGCAAAACAAGACAGAAGATCACAGTTGAACACAGTATGCCTGCCGCTGCAAAAAAAAACAGAAGATCACAGTTGAACACTGTATGTCTGCCGCTGCAAACAAGACAGAAGATCACAGTTGAACACGTTATGTCTGCCGCTGCAAAACAAGACAGAAGATCACAGTTGTACACTTTATGTCTGCCGCTGCAAAAAAGACAGAAGATCACAGTTGAACACTTTATGTCTGCCGCTGCAAAAAAGACAGAAGATCACAGTTGAACACTTTATGTCTGCCGCTGCAAGCAAAAACAGAAGTCAATCAGAAATCCGTAACAAATGAATTGCTAATGTATCCTCACTAGACCTCTAAAAACGTTCACCAATCGATTTTTCGGCACGATGAAAACCCTTCTCTCTCTCTCTGTCTCTCTGTCCGCCTGTCTGTCTGTCTGTCTGTCTTTCTCTCTCTCAAGCTCACACCCATGCTCTCGAACGTGTATAAGCCTCAAAACGTTGCAATATAATGTTTTAGTCCAAATCTCTCTTGTCGTAGATTTCATGATTAAGATACAGACAGAGAATTGCACAATAAAATCAGCAGACATACCAGCTCTTTCTGTGTGCTTTGGTGCAGCTGAAACAAAAAAAGTTATTACAATTCAATAGTATATGTACAATAATACTTATCTCGAAATGAAAGCTTGCTTAAGTGGGCGCGGATAACACAACTATTCAAACCAAAGACAGTAATAAATAATTAATATAGAATGGCAATAAATACACCAATGTAATATGCTTTCAAAGCCCACATACTACGAAGTTAACAATGATACACCCGAGAGCACAAATCATGAACAATGCTTCATGTTGCGCCTTATAAAATTGTATTCTGTGTAGACCCTTCCACCTGCATCTTAGACCACTCTTTGTACATTTTCTTTTAATAGATGATTGTCATTTGTTTTACCTCATGTCTGCCCTGCGTGTGATGGTGTGATCGTGACTGCTGTAGTGTGGGCGCGTGTGTGTTGGTGTGTATGTCAGTGTATGTGTGGGCGTGCAGGGGCGGACGAGGGGGGGGGGCACAGGGGGCACGTGCCCCCCCCCCCCCCGAAAAAAGAAAAAAAAAAAGAAGAAAAAAAAAGATTTTTCTATGCTGATTCTATGACCATTTCTAAGTTCAAATGGCACCAGATGGCACCATTTTGCTTCTTTGGGCAAAAACATTTCCGGGGGGGGCATGCCCCCGGACCCCCCTAGCAAATTCGGGCGCTTCGCGCCCATCATATTCACTTTCGATTCAAAGTGCCCCCCCCCCTTACAAAGCAACTGATCCGCCCCTGGCGTGTGTGTGTGTGTGTCTGTGTGTGTGTGGGTGTGTGTGTGTGCGTGATTTTTCCAACACTACGCGAAATTCCTTGTGCTTTAAATGTTTTTTAATGTCACTTGGCTCAATAAATACTGTATTCTGTATTCTTGGAAAGTCTAGAATTGTTTTTGTGTTTGTATTTTTCAAAATAGAATGATCTGTTCTAAACAAAGAACAGTATCTGGAACGACAATGAAATCAGTCAAATTCCACAAGAGGACACGAAAATAAAGTGCCAGATAATGAACTGGAAAATCACAAACAAACAAACAAACAAACAACGCAACGCCAAGAGACGGCAACGAACAAGGACGAACATCGTTTTACAGAACAGAAAGATTTTTGACAAGTTGTTTCACGTACCCGTGGCCGTTGCCAAAACGCAGAGTAAAACCAGAGCAACAAACTTCATGTCGTCTTTGTAACTTTTGCCTTGTACGTATGAGCAGAAATCTCAGTGCCCCAAGACTAACCTATTTCTCTATAAAGTCCTATCTCCCCGATTGCATCAGAGCAGATCATGGTTTTGTTCCCATAGAAACACGATTGACCCAAATAGAACAGATAAGAGTGTCAGGCGAAACCTCCATTCATGCAGTGTGGTTTTTTTTTAGGGACGAGAGCCAGTTCTAAACGAAACCAAATTTTAATCGAATTGACCTTCATTGTAAGGGGATAGACGTCCGCAATTTAAATACGCTGTATACCATACGTGCCGTGTAAAGATCGTGAACACAACCACAGATCTGTCAAGGCGTTTACATAGGATAAGACCGGCACGGTTGGCCTAGTGGTAAGGCGTCCGCCCCGTGATCGGGAGGTCGTGGGTTCGAACCCCGGTCGGGTCATACCTAAGACTTTAAAATTGGCAATCTAGTGGCTGCTCCGCCTGGCGTCTGGTATTATGGGGTTAGTGCTAGGACTGGTTGGTCCGGTGTCAGAATAATGTGACTGGGTGAGACATGAAGCCTGTGCTGCGACTTCTGTCTTGTGTGTGGCGCACGTTATATGTCAAAGCAGCACCGCCCTGATATGGCCCTTCGTGGTCGGCTGGGCGTTAAGCAAACAAACAAACAAACAAACAAACAAACAAACATAGGATAAGAGCATCTTTCCACTTGCACACTCGCCAAAACTCAACGGCCTGGTTACATTCTCTGCAGACTGGTATTGGTGACCAAATTCATTTGCTGAGAGACACCATTTGCGAAGTTTAACTGAGCAAACATACATTTATGGTCTCCCATAAATTAATTTATGTTACTCCCTGGTTTGTGTCAGAAATTACTACATTTAAATTTCTTTTGATTCACATGAGAAGCAGCCAGGCTGTTGATTTTTTGTCCAATGGAAAGTAAAATCCTTGTCAGATATATGATAGAACAAGTGGTCGATTACGTCAGGAGGATGGTAGCTTTAAACGAAGGGCTATCATGACCGATGTGTGTATTGGGCGTTTATCCGGATGGCTAAGTAGATTAGAGAGAGGGAGAGAGAGAGGGAGAGAGAGACAGATACAGAGACAGAGACAGAGACAGACAGACAAACAGAGAGAGAGCGCGAGAGAGAGAGAGAAAGACAGAAACAAATTTGGGTCTACTGGGTTCACAACGGTTGAGCAGATCGCGTGCAAGAGGACCCTGATGCTCCTTCCGTTCCCCTGTCAGCTGATGAGGCACCCATTTTGCGGCCAGCTTTTGAAGCGGAAGATCATTGAGTAGAATTCTCTGGACTATTCCATATGAAAGTTTAAGTTTTGAACTTTATACTCGTATGTACACGTTTTAATCTTAGTTCTTAAATAATGACACAGCTGCTACATTATTCTCGTTTGAAGCACTCTTTGAAAGATTTTTTGGCTTGTGAGAGTTATTCCCCTTTTCCCCAGTTTCGATTTCCCCTTTCTTTTGCCGGATTGCAGAATATGGAACAGCATTGATTCATGTAACGTTCTTCAACTTTGCATACATTTTCTTTGAACCATCGTCCAGCTACATTATTTCAAAGAAGTTAAGATTTTCATGGCGCTTGACAAAAGACCCCGTTTTGAAACACAACCCAAAAGTGACGTATTTTAAAACCTCGTCATTTATGACGTAGTAACTAAATGACGTCATATCTTAGAGTTATACCAGTTAAATGGTTGTCCTTTCCAATGATATATAGAGAATACTACATGGCTTGCTGTGTCGTACCAAATTTACACGAGTTTTTTTTTTAGATATTGAACTGCGAGCGAAAGCGAGCTGTTCACTATTTGAACAAGAGACGAAGCCTTCAAGGCTCCCGTAATAAATCAACAAACAGTAACATAACACAAACTCACTCACTCCGTAACACACACACACACACACAAACACACACACACACACACACACACACACACACGCACACACACACACAGTTAAAACTAACGCATCATATCAACTCCATTATAATTTTCAAAAGAAGGCAAACAGATAAAATGACTAGGGTAATAGGTTAGGTACCTGCCATGTGGGCACTTTTTCCACTGCTGTCCTCAGTCCTATACTTTTCATCAAGACTTGTCACCATGCCGAGTAGATCTAAATTCGGAAGTCTTCATGTGGCTGAGGCATATATCTGACATAGCGTCGATCTTGTTGTAGGTTAACCTCCTTTCTGAAACAAATGGCAAAATGCGATTAGTTATGATGACTACAACCTACACAAATATAAACAGTGTTTTGAAACAGAATAGTCAGGTTATACAAGCCACTTTACCTATGCAGCATGGTAACCCTACAATATGCGAAACATGTCGACTGCAGCAGCCTGTTTCTTAAAATAATTCTGACGGTCAACACAGCCAGAAATGCCAACAAAGACAAGAAAGCTGTTGCAAGGTAAGCTTACCAAACGTTACATAGCGAATCATATGATAGTGCGTAAACAGCAAACAGTAGATCTACAATCAAAGAGAGGATCGAGTCTGGAATGAAACGCGATACAGATCTAGCATTCAAAAACTGTCTTTCACGTTCAAGGAAGTTGTTGCAAAGTACTTAAGACTTACTAAATTGTACAGACAAAACCATGACAGTGCATGTTTTGAATCTGAGGAAAAAATCGTGATCATTTTGACTTTGAGAACAGATTCATTCCGTTTCCTTATATCTGCATGTTCAAGTAAATGGTGGACAGTTTTTTTCGGGCAGAGTAAACTTAACTTGAGACTCTACTGCAAGTCTTGAAATTCACATAAATCGAACCACGAGCAAAGACATCCAAACATTACAGGCACTTTAGATCGACTCATTTCACTAGAGGTGACTGCCTAGCACTGTGTTTGACATCCGTGTCTGCTGAAATAAAAAGAAATTAAAACAAAACGGATTAACAGTAGGTGACACGTTATCAGAGTGGGAGACACTAGATCTGTCTCTGAACTTACCGGGATACGGCTGCAAGATCGACACTGACTGCCGCGCTTTCGACAGCTCTTCCTCGCGTGGACATTGGAAACACGCTGTGCAGATCAAATTGTAGGAAATCTCCCTTTGGTATCTTCTTTATTTACTTTTCTGGAGCTTAGAAACCGAACAACATGAAATCGTCTTCCCCGGCGAATCGGCGAGGTGAGAACTGGACCACAATCCTTCGCGCGACCCCTGACCTGATCTTGACACCTGACCTGCCGTCTACATGCCAAACACGACACAAACCAGTCAACTGCTTGTACCCCTTCAAAACCCCCCACCACCCGTTTTCTTTGGATACACGCTTTAACTACACACATGCCGACACAATGTTGATCATTGCTTCAATAATTTGAAGATGGTGCTTGAAAATTAACCACGTGAAATGAGTATTTCGGTGTTTAGCCAAAAATGTTAAAGTTTCTACCACAGACATACATACATACATACATACGCACGCACGCACGCACAGACAGACAAAGTTTACCATCGCATAGGCTACACTTACGTGAGCCAAAAAGCAACGAGTGTAAATCTGGTACGACACAGAAAGCCATGTAGTATTCTGTTGATCCCCGAGTACGCAGTAGGAGGGTCCTGCAGACTTTAATTGTGTGTCTGTCTGTCTGTTCGTCTCGACTTAACAGCTTATTGCTGGGAAACTACTGGGCGCAGTTCGTTCAAAAGTTGATACACTAACTTGATAATAGGTCCGATTGATCGTATTAAAACTTCATAATGTTTACCTGGGACCTAAATGCCAAATATTCCACAAAAACGACTCTTAACGGCGGGGAGGTTTGGCGGGGGGAGGCAAAAAGAACAGCCAAGCCAACGACACCCGGCTTTCAGCCAAGCCAGCGACAATACAGGCTTTGCGTGCTTTGCGTGCTTTGCGTGCGTGTACCACTGCGCGAGGACTATAGGCATTTGAGTTCACTGGCGAATGATAGAGTTGGTGGCTTGGTGGAAAGCGTTTCCGACTATGGCCAAAGTGATCTGGGTTCGATTCCCGGCATGGGCGGTCTATTTTTAATTTTTTTAAATTTTTTTAAATTTTTTTTAATAAATTCTTGTTTACTATTGTTTATTATGAACGTTTTAATGTTTTATTTTACTCTGAATAATTTTTTAATTGTGTAAAATAAATAAATAATATATATATATATATATTTTTTTAAATCCAAGTGATCCGGGTTCGATTCCCGGCATGGGCGGTCTATTTTTTTATTTTTTTTTAAAATTCTTGTTTACTATTGTTTATTATGAACGTTTTAATGTTTTATTTTACTCTAATAATTTTTTTAATTGTGTAAAATAAATTTTAAAAAAATAATTATTTTTTAAATCCACGTGCACAAGACAAAAACTTTCATACTGGGGGAGCGAGCCAGTCTGAAGAGTACTCGGGTCCAGCGCCAGCGTTTTTTATCCTATCTACTGTACTTACGTGTATTTTATTCAAAACGTCTCGCAGTCGAGGCAGCCAAATTGAAGACGCTTGTTTTAGAACCTCGATCTCTTCTAAAGCCTCGTGCAATCTATTATGTCAAGGGCAAAGAAACGTCACTCTGGAAAGTGTGGCGTGACGTGTTGTGTTCTAAAAATTCCTCGAGGGGAATTAGCGAGCGCAATTTTTTTTTCTATAATGACGTTTGTCTCGGTGACTTTGACATTATAAGCAGTGGAAAAACAGGTCCCTGCCAGACTTTTGAACGATAATCATCTCATGAGTGTCTCTCTCACGTATGTAGGATAAATTACTTTTTATGATCAGTGGCCTGAGACTTTTATAATCGCGGTTTGATCATTTTGTTTGGATCATACCTCGTATTTGTAGAAGAAAAAAAATGTGGGTGTCAAGCATTCAAGTGGACACTGTGACGGCTTAAACGTGTTCTTTTGCTGTGGGTTACAATGGTCGCATTCGAGATTTTCTTACATCGCTGGCTTGCGTGTCGGCGCAATGATTTGGAAAAACAATTCACGCACATACAGATGAAACAGAAAGTGAAATGCAGTAGTCCTTTAACTTTAACCCTTAGCTGTAAGCTAGATATGCACAAGTCATGTCGGTGCCACATAATGCTGACACACATGTTCCTGTGCATAGTTTATGGATAACGTGTAGTTGGGAAGTTAAGAGTAGAAATAATTAGTATTTAGTGTAGGAGGAGGGTTGGGGTGGGTAGGGAGGGGGTGGGTATGGTTTACTTGAGCAGGTCGGTTTCAGTTTTAAATAAACAATTCTAGAGAATTGTGTATCTTATATTTGAGTCTTTCGTGTTTTAGACATTGATGCATTTAATAGTTTTAACGAGTTGCCTTTTGTTTTATCATTCTGGTGTTTATCTAGATGTGCTGTGTATCTTATAAGAAGTTCTTAAAAGTTCGAAGTTATTTTAGCATATAGGTTTTTTATGGTCTTAACAGTTAAACATGTATTACGTTATCATTAAGATTCATGCTTTGTTAGCACTAAGCAGTTGTTTTAATCAGTCTGGTTTTCTCTTGTTTTCATCTTATGAACATTCTAAATGTTAGACTAACTTATTGTCTTGTACAGAATAACAACTGTGTGAATGGTGCTATACTGAATGAAAGAGTGTGAATGACGTTTTTAGTTTAGATGTCAAGCGCTTAGAGCAAGCCTTTTTAACGAAAGTTTTTGATTTAGCGCTATATAAATGTTCTTATTATTATTATTATTATTATTATTAAATGCTCCCCAAAATCTATTTATTTCGGTTTAGAGTATTTTCTTTGAAATTAGTCAATACATGTCCATCTGCGCAATTATTTCTGCAAAGCATGCCCACGTTGCTCTAAGCAGCAAGGCTGTTAAGTTGTGATATGTGTCCAAGTTGATGAATGATCTTATAACATGCAAATTCCCGGGCTGATAATTGGTCAATTAGAAACTGGTCTGCGAGGAAGAAACAACGTGCAAGATAAGAAAGGAAGAGAATGTTTCTCGGACAATGCTTTGGATCATTCTAAAAGTGGTGAAAGTTTCAAGCCAGAACTCAAATACGTAATATTCAGCATTCCATTGCGTTCAGTAACACTTTCCAATAAACATTGGCCCATTTTAAGAAAGTCCACCCCGACAATCCTGTATAATCTCATCTCCTGGCTTGGC